>NC_067167.1:24349079-24663526 GCF_903995435.1 Acomys russatus | reverse complement strand
AAACTCACAGGTGAATTAATCAGATTCCAATTGTTGGTTCCAATCACCTGACTGCACAGACAAACCTTGTCAAGACCAGAGAAACAGAAACAAAAAGAAATGGTACCAATATAAGAAAGAAATTAGCAGGGAAAAAGGAGATGAATGGGGAAAAAGTGATAAGAATGTGCAGAGAAAGGTGAAATGAGAATGTGCTACATGCATATATGTAAAATAAAACAAAATTAATAAGAAAAAATTTACAATTAAAAAGTAGTCAGTTTTATACATTACTAATATATTTGCTAAAAGGCCTGAGTAAGTTGAGTTATACATTCTTTCTGAATAGGAAGACAATATTAAAACCTGACATCAACTCTACACAACTCACACTTTTAGCTAAAGATGATGAGAATCTCATAAAAATGTTTCTACATTTTGCCTGGAAGAAGCAAGTGGCAGAATAAAGGGAATTGTTTACAGTGAAAGGAAAATAAAATGTTAAAGATGTGTTCCCCATAAACATTAAAATACACAATAAACTGTAGTATAAAATATTAATGGATATAGAATGTAAGAAAACTGATCAACTGTCACAATATTATAGCATTACTGAGTGTCTTTAGTAGGATATGGCTGTGATGAAACACCATAGCCAAAGCAACTTGGTGGAAGTTTACTAGGATTGGTCTTCTACAGAATTGTTCACTGTTGAAGGAAGTCAGGATAGGGCAGTAAATCAAACAGGGCAGGAACCTGGAATCAGGAGCTTTTGCAGAGCCCATGGAGGAGGTGGGACGTACTGGCTTGCTCCCCATGACTTCTTCTGCTTTCTTTTTTAAAACCCAGAACCATAATTGCAGAGGGAGCCCCACTCACAGTGGAATGCGCTCTCCTACATCAATCTCTAATTAAGAACCTGCCCTACATACAGCGTGATCTTACAGAGGTATTTTCTCACCTGAGGTTCTCTCCTCTCTGATAACTCTACCCTGTGTCAAGTTGACATAAACCTAGTCAGTACACCTAGTCAACCTGTTCTGATTTTCTTTCTTTGTAATCTGGTCACTATTGTTACCAAAAGATCAAGTTCAGAAGATTGACATGATTCAATGTCATTTTACTATGCCCCTGATGAACTGTTTTTAGGACTGATATTCAGTCATCCTCCGTAGATAGCCCCACATCTCACTGCCACCTTTATGCCTTCATCTCATCTAAGAATAAAAAGTCATATGAAGCGGCTTACATTAGCACCCTGTTAGTATTTAGTCATATGTTTAAACACAGCAGAAAGGATGCCTCCAAAACACTATTTAGCTAAGTAGCAATTGTTATAAGCAAAAAGTGATTTATTACAAAAAGATAATTTTTCTGTATTTTTTTACTGAAGGTTGCCCTTTAGACATTTAACTATTATATGTATCTACTTTTTTTTTCTTTCTTAAGTCAATTTTGTTTCATTCACAGGATTCTGCACATGGTCAGTTTTTCCCTTGCTTTGGAGCCTATGGTTAAGTAATGCATGATGGTGGAAAGGTGGAGAACACAGAATGTGTCAAAGGTGTTCAGTTCATGACAGCCTGGGTGTGAAAGTGAGAGAGCGAGGCTAGAATCCCAATATTCCCAGTCTTTCCCTTAGCCACTCCTCCTAAAGGGTCAGTCATCTTACCCACTATACAGGAGCCGACAGCCAAGCCTTCAAAATATAGAATGAGAATGTTTATATTAGCTCTAAACACTGATGGAATTATAAGGGAAGACATATATAGCCAATGCATAGCTGAGGAAGATTTTTAAATAATTTTAGAAAACCCTTATAATCTTGCATGAAAGCCTTAAAATTTCACATTAGTGCTTATATTACAATATCTTCACTAATATATTGTAAGTTACATTCTATAGTTTTGTGCAATATGATTAATTAGTAACTCAAGTGTATGTAAAGGTTTAAATAATGAAACACATACTGATGGAGTATAAAGTAGAGTTGCTATCAAGCTTAAAGCCGCTTTCTTTCTAAAATGTTTTATTTATTATAATTTATTCACATTACATCCTGATTGTTATCCTCTCCCTCTTATCTTCCCGTTCTCACTTTTCTTACCTCTTCTGCCCTATGGACATGTTCATGTGATGATGACGTGGAAGTTTTAGTTAGGTTTCTACCGATGTGAGAAGATGCAAATGACCAGGCCACCAACTTATGAGACAGACAGAGAGAGAGAAAGAGAGAGAGAGAGAGAGAGAGAGAGAGAGAGAGAGAGAGAGAGAGAGAGAGAGAGAGAGAGAGATTATTTGCATTCACAGTTCCAGAAAGTTGGCATTTAAAAGAATGGCATGGATTCATGATGATAAGGCTGTGGGAATAGTAGTTGAGTGTTCATATCTTCAACCACAAGCAAGAGGTAGAGACAGCATACAAGGAATGGCTTGGTCTTTTGAAACTACAAAGGGTGACCCCAGTGACACACCTTCCTTAACAAGGGAAAAAAATCTCCTAATCCTTCCCAAACAATTTCACTACTTGGGAAGGTAGTTGTTAAATATTTGAACCTACCCACATTGTTATCATTCAAAACACCTCAGCAGGGGAAAATAACAGGATGAAAATTATGTAAAATTAGTTTCCTTGTTATTACTGTAACTGAACTCTCTCTCTCTCTCTCTCTCTCTCTCTCTCTCTCTCTCTCTCTCTCTCTCTCTCTCTCTCTCTCACACACACACACCCACACACACATTTAAATATTAATTACAATGTCATTGGAGTGCCTTAGGTTCATTGCCAGAAAGCATATGGCCTCCACAAATGATTTTCAATGATTTTAAGAGTTTCTCAAAGGAACAGCCATGAGTACAGATCTCCCACTCTCTTCCAGCCATGATTGATGCTCTGTTGCTGACACTATTAAAAATTATATTTACTAGGTCATCTCTCTGTGAGACACACACAACTTTATTTGGCAATGTCACTGTTAATGCCACCATGACCTTGAAAGGGACACTAATAGCCTTTTTCTTTTATTTTCTAATGAAAATGGGCTTAAAAAAACCTCAAAGATGTAAACAACTACTGTTCACTAAATCAAGGTTATGTATCCTTAACAGAAATATTTCACATTGATAAACCTCAGGGTCCAGAATTAACTCTCACCTTTCGTTAAAGAGAGAACAGTAGACTTTTAAAATTAATTTCAACATAATATCTATAAGTTAATGTTAATTGAATTAAATATTCTCAGCAAGAAATCTGCAAGAGATCCTGAAGGATTGAAAAGTAAAATTAGACTCATTTAAGAAATTAATAGGATGGCATTGATTTACAATTGCGTTTAGAGAAAGAGCACACAGTACACTCTTACTTTAAAATTACATATTAGGGAAGATAATATCTAAGCATCCTACTGTTTACATTTAAGTCCCTTTCCATTGATGTAAAGATATTTTACATCATTTTGTGTTAAGGGAAAGATAACTTTGTAATGATGCTTTAGATAGCACTTTTGTTTCAGATGCTGTATTTTTATAGGAAAAATGTTTATGAGAATACAGTTGATAATTGGCATCTTTTGCTATCCAGTGTGCAGAATCCATAGTGAATTTGGACTTGTGTTAATGCAATGCTATTATGTCCAATAATAGGGCTACTACCTTGTAAGATGAGAATTACTCACACATTTTACAAATGTTGGAAAATGAGCTCTGTGTATTGAAATAGTTGTGATAATGTCATTAGTGACACACAAAGCTGATGCCAGTGCAGAGTGCTTGGTAAATGTTGGGAAATAGAAAGCTGGGCTCAGTGTGGGAAGATGAGGTAAAAGTTTGATGTCAAACTTTTGAGTGTTCTTTTGGAGGTAGATTAAGGATATCAGGAGTAAATTTCAATATGATAAAGCAAAAGTAAATGATTATTACTAATTTTTAAGAACTTAAAATAAATAATAAGGGGAAACTAGGTTTAAAAACTATGGTAGATTATCTTGGGATATCATTATGAGGGATTTCATTTCATCCTGTGTCACCTCCACCTGTGTCACTTCCACCTCTTTTTCCATCGACTGAAAGTAAAAATGACAATATTTTTTATATGTTTTTAGGTATCATTGAATTACAAGTTGTCTCTAGGTACTGAATCTGTTTTGCCCAATTATTAGCTTTCTCACTATTATAAATAACATTCCTGTCAACACAGGAGTATTCCATAAAGGAAAAAAAGATTACTGGAAAACAAATCTTGAAAATTAAGAATATAGTCACAGAAAACAATTTAAAAATAGGCAATATGTATTAATGTTTATACCATTAAAAATTTCTAGAGAAAAATCCAAATTTTCAGACCAAAGTACTTACTAATAGCCAACTGATTCTAAAGCTATAAAATGAATCAAGAAACTTGAAGAAAAGAAAGAGAGAATATAATGTTCCTGTATGAAGGCATTTAGAAATGGTTTCTGATTTTCTGAAAATCAATGAAATAAAGCAAAAAGAAAAAAAAATGACTTAAAGACTTTCCATTCTAGACAAAAAGTATAACAAAACATTCCCAAGCATTAAATATGACAAATGAGTTAAAATATGACTTTTATGAATACCTATATCATTTATACTTCTAATGTAAAACTGACTTCCTGAGAAATTTTGAGTTTATATTTGTATAATAACAAACTCTTATTCATACAATGTGCTAAACTGTTACCTAATCAGAGGAATTTAAGGTATTGTTTGACATCATGCTTGCTTCAAGACAGGAAACAGCTATATCATTTAGCATGCTCTGAAAAGGATATGATTCTATGTGTTTCTCTTTTTCATCCTGAGGAGTGAACTCAAGACTTCTAAAGCAGTTAGCAAGTACTTATCACTATGATATATGGCCAACTAGGAAAAGACAATTTGAAAGTTTAATTTTGTTAATGAAAATTGAGAAAACACACTTCCTTGGCTCAGAAAACTACTAAAGGCTTTATGTACCAATGTCCAACGAATGCATGAAAAAAAACATTTCAATATATTTTGTCCATTTCCAAGTTTGTGATTTTTTTCCTCCCTTTACCTAAGAGAAGATTCAACGTTTAAAATTTCTAAACTCTTGGGAAGCTATTAAACGTTGATTATGTACAACACAAATGAGCTCAACAGGAGGAGTGCTAAAGTTTCAGATGACAAAGGGATCAGTTCAGATCCGTTTTTCCAGCTTTTGAGTGAAGAATCACAATGACACTTGTATGTCAACCATATTACACAAATGTTTAATTACATGTCTTCATGCGGTGGCAAAATACCTGGGGAGCAGACACATTTAAACAAAGAGGAAGGTATAGTTTGGCTTACAGTTCAAGATTACTCTCTAACATAGCAGAAATGTCATGGCAGCATGCATTTAAAGCATCTGGTCACATTGCGTCTACAACCAGTAAGTGGAGAGCAATGAATAAAGCTGAACACATTCCTTCTTAGTCAGTCCAGAAAATAAGCCTATTGGGTGGTGTCATCCTTATTAAGGATGGGTATTCCCCACGTCAGTCAGCCTAATCTAGGAATGCCCTCATGTGGCGCTGCAATAACATGAAAATATATCTTGATGTTTTGAAAAATGAATATCTGCCATAAATATTTAATACAATAGTTGTATATTGCCTGATAAGCACTGATGTTTGTAACACTATTCAGTACCCAGGTCAATTGGAGTCTGTTGGGTCAGGGACTTGATCCCTAGTACAACTCTGCTAACGGTTCTGGAAAAAGTTCTTTATTCCTTTCCCATGAGACGTTTTTTGTACTACTCAATAAGGAGAGAGGAAACCACATTGTTAGTGGCAGATACACACAGACAGTTGGCAACTGAAGGAGATGAAGACACACATAGTTACCTGACAGATAGACAGAGAGATAACTATCACAAGACAGCCTTAACATAGGCACGGATTCAGACTCCTACAATGGACAGACAGTGGATCAAAGGCATGGGGGATCATGAAGCAGAAAATTTAAATCTGGACTTGGCTTTGGTTAAATGATACCAAGGGAAGTCTTTTGACTTCTTCTTTAATGCAACACTGAGACATTATTGGTGACTTGGGATTTGTTATTAATGCTTTCAAACTGACTGCATGCCTGAGAGCTTTATTCCTATGGAGATAATAAATCTCATTATGCTGACAATCAGTACTGACAAATACAATAATCATTCACAAGTACTATATACATATTTAAAGAACAATTTACACATAAGAATTTGAATTCGGGTGTATGAAAATCATGTATATATTTTGACATTTTGTTTTCTCTAGAAAGAAATAACAATTTATATATTATTGTATATTACTGATATCAGGAAACTACATTTTTTGTATGCATACAACAGTAAATATAGTACATTTCTTAAACTAAAAAATATATCAAATAAATTAAGTGATATTTATTAATTTAATATATGCTTTAATATCACTAGATAAGGTTAATAGATAATGGAAGGAAATTCTTGAAATAAGATGACCACACTTTCCAATATGACAAGAAATTGATGGATAATATATAAACTAGGTTAGGAAGTAAAACATTAAGGTTTTTTTTTTATTGATTAAATAGAAAATAAGTGAAACATGTAAAATTATTGTCTCTTGGGAAAAGTCTATTGTAAGTAATAATTGAAGAGTATGTTTTTAATGTTTATTTTAAGTCAACTTTGATTAGGAACTGTTACATTCATAGTAGTGATAAAAAACAAAAACAATTCTAAGCAAACTGAGAAAAATGTAAATACATAACATACATATGGTTACTATATGTAGACAAGGTGGGGGAATTGGTTCCAGTTTAGATGACATTTCCTTTTATGTCTAAAATGAAACTCATATTTTCCTTGATTGAAAAAGAGACATTGGGTCAGTGAGATGGCTTAAGAGGGAAAGATTCTTTCTGTCAAGCCTTGGCGACCCAAGTTTGATCCCTAAACTGCATTAAGTAGAAAGAGAGGGATAACTGGCAAAAGTTATCCTCCAACCTTTAAGTGTATGAACAACTCGCTACATGAACACACACACACACACACACACACACACACACACACACACACACACAAGCATATAAACTAATAACTAAATAAAAATTAAGTAAACATTTTTTGGTAAACATTTTATAAGTTGATTCCTTCTAATCAAATAAGGAGTGGGGATAATTGAGTTGTCTGTAGAATTTTCTAGCTGAAGATCACTGACATTTCCAGACTACTTACATAAAATGTGAGTGTGCATGTGATGGAATGTATAAGGATTTCATAAATTCAATTCCTTACATCTTGCCTCATGCTGTGGAACACGGATTTAGATGTCTGCTTTTCTCATGTTCTCTGTAATTTAACTTTCAAACCTCAGAAAAGACTAAAAGGAGATGAAGGATGAGCCTTATGTGGAGTGACATAAAGAACTCAGACTCTTGCATGGAAGGCAAGTCTTTAATATATGCAGGCATGTATTTTCTTACCAGCAGATGCTGACATTACAAAATAACAAGCAATTGAGCACAGATGGTCTGCTTGGCACAGGGAATGGCTACAGGAAAGTCAGCTTTCAGCATAGCGCTGCTTTCTTAGGGTTCTTTGGGATTTAAATATCCTAGACTTCTTTCTCACTTAATGCCATACTGGGAAAGGAGTATTCTGAGTTAATATAAATATAGCAATTTATCAAATATTAATAAGATGAAGAGCAATTTCTTTATCCCAAACCATCCTTAAATGAAATTGTGCTTCAATGTTTAAATGTAATGGTAATGTTAGTATTCTTCATGAATTGCATTTATAACTTTCATAAACTTTGCATTTACTTTAACTTTTATTTTGAACATGATTATTACATCAATTTCTTTTAGTAACTGAGTAAATTAAACTTAGCCTTGATTCAGTGATATCTTAGTATTTTTGATAATTGCAGTGAGTCAGACTTGCAACAGGATAAAATCCATGTCTACTTTCTCTTATTCATATTTCTCTCTGAAAATGTGTCTGGGTACTTAACGAAATTATTCGTGATGACAATTGAGAGTGGAAATGAAAAAAGAAAGTAAATGCTTAAATCTAGCTATGAAATAGATAATTGTTTCAAATTACCATTTATATAGCAAATAATGTCACATTTTATTTTTTAAATATAATACCAAGAGAGTTTCAGTACAATAACAGCATTGAATAGACATGCTAAAATATATATTTAAAGTGTTTTTTCATTATACAAGAAGAAAAGGGACAACTACCTAAATTCTTAAAGTGCCCAAATTGTTTTACATTCACTTGAAAAAGGACTTCAATTATTTTATACCCCCAAAGGCATCTTCCACACAAAGGTTTTCCCATTGACTTCAAAGTGAGAACCACAGGGGTGCACACATTAACATTGAAATGAATGAAAAACAGATTAAAATTTTTGAATGAGCATAGCCAATTGAGAAGCAGCTCATAGAAGCAATCAGAGCTTTCACTTGTGGTAGCTGACCATTTTAATCTTTATTATATTAAATTCAACCAGAAGGTTCTACAATTTTTTTTTTTGTTGGGAATACAAAAAAACTCCAAAATGAAAGTCACAGACAGCCAAAAGGAAAATTCCAGCTCTTTGGATGCAATAAACCATTATTTTGGCATAATGAAGGAGTCAATCATTAGTGCTTGCTTATCAAACTTTTCATCATGTGCTAATTTACAAGATACATATTTCTAAGAGAATCTCATCATATGGTAGGTGAGATTTAACTGAGAGGATCTTTCCTTAAAATTCTTGAAATGTACTTTCCCGGAAAGGACTTTTTCTCAGAATGCATTTTAAACTAGACGTGGGGAGTAGACATCAGTAGGTTGCTATGTTATCATCTACGAAACAAAACCTTGTTGTTTCATAGTTACTTATTTCTTAACAATGAGTTTCTCAGTCTTTTTCAGTTCTTAATCATTCCTAGAGTGGTATATTGGGGTGGGGGTTATTAGTCAGGGTTCTCTAGAAGACCATAATGTCTAGGATGAATATATCTTGCTGAGCAGGTTTATTAAATTGGCTTGGTCATCTAATAATGTCTGTATTCACAATGGAGAAGCTGAGAACCCAACAGATGCTCAATCCACAAAGGCTGGCAACTCAGCTGTTCCAGTCTGGCACTGAAGGCCTGAACGACACCTGGAGAGCCACTGGTCTTCAGTTCATGTCGGAAGGTTGAAGAAGATTAGTTTTGATGTCAGTAAGGGATGATAGCATCAGGGCAAGCAGCAGAAACAGGATAAATGAGCATTACAGCAAGATGCTAGCACAATAGACGAACTATCTTGAGTAACGTTTTCACAGATGAATAAAAAGCAGGTTTCAGATTTCCCAGATGTGTGCTGCCTACATTAATGGTTGTTGTCTACCCACTTCAAATAATCTGATTAGGAAATTCTCTTACCAGTGTGCCTAGTGGCTTATTTTTTAGTTGAATCTATATCTAGTTAAATTGACAACCAATATCAAAGGAGATAATTTTAAGTAAAACCCATAGAGGAGATACATGACTCTAGTGTTAACCTCCTTTGTATTGATTAAGTTTTAAAGGGTATACTTAACAATAAACAGAATGAAGGATTTATTTGGGAAATGTTTGGTAAAAATTTTTTCTATACATTTTTTTCTGTTTACTCTGATATAAAGAATTATGGATTGAGCATTTACTAAAATAGCCAACTAGTTTCTTGAAGGCCTGATAGAATATTTTCATTCCATAATGTCTAAGGTCATCATAATAACAAAGAGTACAAATAGGGGTATTGAGAAGACAAACATTTTGAAACTACCATCTGATAAAATTGAAAAATAAATATGCATGGAGAGAAATCTGTGGCTGAAGATGTAGAGAGTAAGGAAGACTCAACCAGGGAGGTTCACATAATTTTTATATTAAAATTAGTCAATTTTAACATTAATAAACTTAATATTTCTGGTGTTATGGGAAAATAAAAACACCCAGACTAAAGCAATATAATGGAGGAAGGCTTTACTTTGGCTCATAGGCTGAGAATGTAGACCATATAGTCAGAGTCAGATCATAAGTTGATCGGATTGCATTTATAGTCAAGAAGTGGAGAGTGATGAAAGCTTGTTTTCAGCTCACTTACACTTTTATATAGAAGATTCCAATCCAGGAAATTGTGGTACTCACAGTGGATGGGTCGTCCAATTTTAAACCAATCAAGATAACTACCAAAAAAACAAAATAAAACAAAACAAAACAAAACAAACAAACAAACAAACAAAAAAAAACCTAGAGTCCCATCCCCTAAGTAATTCTAGATCTCATGAAGTTGACTATTGGGACAAATCTTTACATGGATTTTTCCAATGGTCCTTATTGTTATTCATCTCTTCCCATATCCCTAAACATTCTTTTTCCCATTCCCACACCAATTAAACTCTCTTCATTCCATTAATTTATTTTTTCATTTCATTAAGCCTTTGTATTACTGCTTTCTATATATCTGCCCTAGATATCCAATCACTCCAACGGCCCTTACTAATTTCCTGATATCTGTGGTTATTAAAAACATGATGTAAGTATCTGAACATTCAAAGCTAGTTCCTGCAAAATGAGAAAAAATATGATATTTATCTTTCTGGGTTTGAGTTACCTTACTCAGAATATTTTGTTTCAGTTATATGTATCAAAATACATGTTGTATGAACACATGAACCCCATAATTGAATTGTTCATAAGATTTGGATAATATAACATATTTTCATTTTCTAATCATCTGTTTATGAACATTTATGTGGTTTATACTTCCTGCCTATTATGAATAGAGTGTCCATGTATATGGAGGAACAAGTACTCTATAGTAGACTATTGAATCTCTTGAATATATACCCAAGAGTAGATTAACAGGATCTTGTAGTAGATCTTTTTCTAGCTTTTTGAAAAATTTCTACACCAATATTTGTAGTGGATGCAGCAGTTTTCACTCCCACCAACAGTGAACTAAATGACTGCATTTACCTGCATCCATGGCAGCATTTGCTTTTTGGATCTAAGTCATTTTGACTGGGGTAAAATAGATATTTTGACCATATTCACCATTCTTCATTTCTTCCCAGATCTATCTCCTCACCTTTCCTACCCACCTAGCTTTAGTCCAACTTTTCTTTTCTCCCATTATGTTCAATTTGTGTTGCCTGTATATTCTTGAATGTGTGGCTTTCTGTTAAGGCATGATTGACTGACCAGAGGGAATACTCCTGAAGAAACCTCACTCCTCCTCTCTGGGAAATTATCAGTTGCCAATCGCTCTTCAGTTAAGGATAGGACTTTCTGTCTACCTTAACCTCTCTGCTGGGATTTGGTCTGACTTGAGCCTTCATGGGTTATGTGTATACTATTAGAACTGCTTTGAGTATCCTATGGGCAGCTGCCCTATTGTGTTGGGAAGACAACTTCCTCCAACTCTTACAGTGTTTCCTAATGGCCCTTGAACAATAGTGGGAAGGGTCATGAAATAGAGACAATTGTACAAAATTTTTAAAGAGATAACAAAAAAAAAAAAATCTAAAAGAAAGAAACACTAAACGGTTACCCTCTACAGGCTGCAAGCCAGTGTCAGCAAATATCAAATGGTTTCCTCTATTAATTACTTGTCCCACTGCTTTAACAAAAGGCCTGATAATAGCAAGTTACTGGAGGGCAGAGTTCATCATGCTGGGAAAGGCAAAAAAATAAAAGCTTGAGGCAACTGGCCACACTGCATCTTTTGACAGGAAGCAGAGAGCAATGCATGCTTATCCTCATCTCACTTCTTTTTCTTTTTTCCTTTTTTTTTATTAATTTATTCATATTACATCTCGATTGTTAGCCCTTCCCCTGTTTCCTCCCATTCTTCCCTCCCACCCATTTCTCCCATTCTCCCCTCCCCTATGTCTGATTGAGGGAGACCTCCTCCCCCTATATATGCTCTTAGAATATCGGGTCTCTTCTTGGTAACTTGCTATCCTTCCTCTGAGTGCCACCAGGTCTCCCCATCCAGGGGACATGGTCAGAAAAGGGGCACCAGAGTTCGTGTGAGAGTCAGATCACACTCTCCACTCAACGGTGGAGAATATCATGTTCGTCGGCTAGGTCTTGGTAGGGGCTCGAAGCTTACTGCCTATATTCTCCTTGGCTGGTGCCTTAGTTTGAGGAGGACCCCAGGATCCAGATCTGCCTGTCATAAAGTTCTTCTTGTAGGTTTCCAGGACCCTGTGGGGTCCTACTATTTCCTCTTTCTTCCCTGCTACTCTTGCCTAAAGTCTCAATTGGATATCCTCTCCTCTGACCCACTTTCTTGGTAAGTAAATATTTTCATGGTACATATCCCTTGGACTAGTGTTTTGATATAAGTGAGTATACACCGTTTGTCTCTTTTTGCTTCTGGGTGAACTCACTCATTACGATAATTTCTAGATCAACCATTTGTCCACAAATTTCGGGCATTCCTCATTTTTAATAGCTGAGTAGTATTCCATCGTGTAAATATACCACAGTTTCTTAGTCCATTCTTCTACTGAGGGACACGTAGGCTGTTTCCATGTTCTGTATATTATGTATAAAGCAGCTATGAACACGATTGAGCATATGTCCCTGTTATGTGGTAGGGCATTTTCTGGGTATATTCCAAGGAGTGGGATGGCTGGGTCTTGAGGAAGCCCTATTCCCATTTTTCTGAGAAAGCGCCAGATAGCTTTCCAAAGTGGTTGTACTAGTTTGCATTCCCACCAGCAATGAAGGAGTGTTCCTCTCTCTCCACATCCTCGCCAACATGTGGTGTCATTTGAGTTTTTGATCTTAGCCATTCTGATGGGTGTAAGATGGAATCTCAGTGTCGTTTTGATTTGCATTTCTCTGATGACTAACGAGGACGAGCATTTCTTTAAGTGTTTCTCAAAATACCTACAAAATACTTTGAAGATATTGAAAGATCAATCTTTGTCTCACTTCTAAGAATGTTATACTCGGTTTAAGACTCTAACCCATGGAATGGTATCAAACTCATTCTTTGTGGGTCTTTCTGCCTTACGTACTATAATTATAATCTCTCATGGCCTTTTCTATTATTGAAACATGCTATTTAAAGTATACTTTAAACTATAAAAGAACACACTATTTGTAATGACAACCAATTCAGAGAAACATTTAAGTCCTAAGCTTTTAAGATTGCATTTTATTGTTTTGTTATGTTTTTCAATTCGGGGTTTCTCTGTGAAGCCTTGACTGTTCTAGACTCCCTTTGTACACCAGGCAGGCCTCAAAAGCACAGAGATCTACCTGCCTCTGCCTCCCCGAGTACTGGTATTAATAGGCATGTGCTACTGTGCCCAGCTTGATTGCATTTCTTAAATGCAGTACATATTTGACATTAAAACACAGCTTGGGCTTTGTTTGTGGTGTCATGTTTTCTTCAATTATCTATTATAGAGTTCTCTACTTACTTTTAAAATATACCTTTCCACATCAGATTTAAGGGTTGCGGCTTTCATTTGTCTTTTAAAAATATATTAGGGCAGGAAAAGTTATAAGATTTTTTTCACATTATGCTTTAATGATTGCATCTCAACTGCAAAAAAAAAAACAAAAACAAAAACAAAAACAAAACAAAACAAATGAACTAATTTTCTCTGGTGAATTATTGTGTAAACCACTATCTGATATGTGTTTATAAAAGGCTGTCATATGTAACATGTTGTCTGAACACATATAGGAGTATTTGTAGCATAGTACACATCACACTGCTGTGAATATGCCTGAATTATATTTTTGGTTTGTAAGCTATGTTCTGCATTTAAAGAGAATTTCTTATATAGTGACTATTCTTAAGAAAAAAACAGTTTTAAAAATTACATGGAAGTTACATGGTTTGCAATTAAATTAATCAAGGGCCATCAGTATGGTACAGTGAGTTCTTCAGAAAGAGACCTTTAGAAACTTGAACTTGATTAATCCTGATTTATAATGCATAACTATCAAACCGAGTATCTTAAAAATTAACGGTCGTGACTAAAACACATGGAGGGAGACACTTAGTGTAATACAGCTAAGGGTCCATTGACAATACAAAGTGTTCTCATTTTTATTTGCACAATCATATTAGAATGTGTCTTGTTATGCTTGAGTGCGTGGTACTTGCACTCAGAATGTACTATTCCTTCTGTGCGCTTTAGTGCCTAAATAGCAGGGTGTGCAGAGATTAATTTCAAAATAATATTGTAATATAATTCTCCAATGTTAGAAATTGTTCCTGTGTAGTACACACACATATGTGTATGTGTGCGTGTTTGTGTGTGTGTGTGTGTGTGTGTGTGTGTGTGTGTGTGTGTGTGTGTGTGTGTGTGTTTGTGTGTGTGTGTATACTTCCCAAAAGTCATTTGGAGAATATAACTAACATAACCTGAAAAAAAGATAAATGTATAAATTAGTTATATTAGTTATACATATACATATATAGGTATATACATGTGCATATATACACACACACGTATGTATGTATGTATGTATGTATGTATGTATGTATGTATGAATGTCAGGATGGGTTTACTTGGCTCCTCCATTATAGTGCTGTAGTGTTTCTTCATTAATCAGGGAAATCTGTGTTTATGGTTTTCAAATTGGTATTTCTGTTCGGTAAGTTGGAGAAGACTGTGGGACGTAATCAGGGCCATGTTTCCTGTAAGTTAAATATGCTGTTCACGGTGGTAGTCCCGCCACATTGCCCTTTTTTTATTTCACACATTGTTTGGATACACTGTGACCTATCTTTTTCTTTCTTTCTTTCTTTTCTTTTCTTTCTTTTTTTTTTTTTTTTTTTTTTTTTTTTTGTAAACTGCAGCTTGTTTTCACTTACAAATTTTTGTTCAGTCATATCTATATTACCTTCATTTCCTAGGGCTAGACCATTGCTTCAGCTCTCCTTTATGTTTTATTTTTCTAGTTCCTGACTGTATCCTCCAGAGGTTTTCGCTTCCTGCCCGTGACATATCCTGTGTGTGAAGAGTTGCCCAGTCAGCAGATGGTCACAAGTGACCTCAGTACCATCACTGAAAACTGCACAAACACCTCCCCAAGCTGCTTCCTGCCATCCTTTCTTTAAACGCAACTAGCAAAGCTCTTTTCAAACCTGCAGCCTTCCCCCGGAGAGATAAATCTTTTGAAATTTCATTTTTGTGTGTGGACTACATTTCTACATGCAATCACGTTTTGAATATAGAGGCTACACTTTTCTCGCAGTTCTTGTCTCCTAACTTACCAAAAAAAGATATTAATACTCCTTACTTTGATAATGCGTTTTAAGAATTAAGTACAACAAGTGTATTTTTAAAACTCCTGGTACCCAGGGTTTGATGAGACAAATGAATGAACTAATTCATTCTGATGACTTCTTTTTAAAACCTTGACTACTATGTGTTTACCAAAGTTTTTAATTTTAATTTTATAAATGGAGATATGAGGACTGAGCAGTTTTGGATTCTTTTTCAGTCTTTATTAATTAAAACTGATATAAAGTGATATGTACCTACCTACCAAATCTAAAAAATTCTAGTGTTTATTGGTGACCTGTGTTGGTTAATTACAGGCCAAAGTCATCTAAACATGACGTAATGATGTGCTCTAAATGATGCACTTATCTCTATTGGGTTTGAGTGCATCCACTCCAATCTCAGGAGAGATTTCAGATATATCCTGATTGGAGAGTACACACATAGACAATTCTTAAAAAAAATAAATTCAACCAACAATCTATTAAAACTTATAAAAAGTTTATTAAAATATTTAAACTGTAGTCGCTTTACTTTATCAATAATATAGAATGGACTTAACACATATATCATACAGTTATACAAAAGAATTAAGTAGAGAAGTGGGTTTAAGCTACTTTAAGTGCATATAGTATGAGAGATTTAATACTATTGCTAGAAATTAGACCATCGAAACTAAAATTAGCTATAAAATGGCATGCAAACATTAAAACAATAGCAACAAAAACTCAAAAAATTTTAACTAATGTCAAGAATGATGCATGCTAACTAAATTGAAAAATCTGTGGTAGAAAGTAAAATAGAGGCCAGCAAACAAAAGAAATGAAAAATAAAAACCACAAATGCGTTTTTAGGTGAAAGGATAACCAAGCTACTAACTGTGCTAACTGTAAATATTCTAGGAAAATGGCACATTTGTATTTGTGTGTATAGAGATATATGGTTTGGAGAAATCATAAGAAGATTTTAGCCTAGGGTGGGACAAATACCACTGTGATCGTGAATCTTCTCCATAACATACTAAAGTCTGTAACCTAAAAAAACTTTGTTAGAAAAGGGAAAATTAGTATAATAGATATTGAATAATACAAAACTAATAGTAAAGAGCACAGGAGATTTGTTACTGTATACAAAGTCACCTTAGTCCCACTGTCCTCTGGTTTTTCACTTTTTACTGTATGTTATTCTTATCCTGTCACTTTCCCACACTGATAGATGTGAATTTTGGACTCACTTAAGTTAACAGCATATTCCTTATGTAGGTCTTTTCATTTTGTCTATATACACAAACAGTAGGTGTGGTTATACTTTTAGCACTCATTTTGGCAAAAAAAAAAAAAAAACAAAAAAAAAAAAAAAACAAAAAAACCAAGCTAGTAGCACAGTGTATAGAACATATCAATTAATATATTATATATGTGTATGTACACACACACACATATATATATATATATGGTATAATGTTTAGATTAAGAATGTTATAATACACTATTTCAACAAAAATGTTTTACAAAGTCTCTCATGCATTTTTAATCAAAATAATTTATACCATACCTGCTTTTTACTCAGAAGATTTTACTTTTAATTTATAGTGTACTGTTGTAAACTTCATTTTAATAATCTTGAAAAAATGTTGAAAAACAATCTTCAGGTCAAATAATTGATAATTTGAAAGCTATATCCATCAATAAATATCATTCTTTATATTGCTATATACACAAATATATCCTATTTCTAAAACAAGATATTGGTAGAATATATTTGAAATAAAATAATATAAAATAGTACTACAAATTTAAACTACAATATGGCATAAAATAAGCATTAAATTTGAAATTCAAAATAATAGCATTCAGTTTTATTTTTTAAATGCTTATGTTGTTCTATACGTATCTATCATTAGCTCTAAACTTACATAACTAGAGGCTTTAAGAACACTTTTGTTTTATTCATTGTATTACCATTGACTAAGGTGACTTAATTTATCATACAAAACTCTTATTGCTGATATAATAATCAATAATAATGGTTAATTGATTGAGGCAGAAATTATTTCAAGAAGAGGCATTCAAATGTGTCATAATTACTTAAGGTTTTAGTGACTACTGTGAAATCAATGTCCCTGTCTCTAGGAACAGTACTTAAGAACTTTTGTCATGCATTGGCAATTATTGCTGTTCTGTTTAATTAATATTTTTTTCATTTTTTATTAATTTTTTCTTGTTACATCTCAATGGTTATCCCATCCTTTGTATCCTCCCATTCTTCCCTCCCTCCCATTTTCCCCTTATTCCCCTCCCCTATGACTGTTCCTGAGGGGGATTACCTCCCCCTGTATATGCTCATAGGGTATCAAGTCTCTTCTTGGTAACCTGCTGTCCTTCCTCTGAGTGCCACCAGGTCTCCCCCTCCAGGGGACATGGTCAAATGTGAGGCACCAGAGTATGCGAGAAAGTCATATCCCACTCTCCACTCAACTGTGGAGAATGTCCTGTCCATTGGCTAGATCTGGGAAGGGGTTTAAACTTTACCGCCTGTATTGTCCTTGGCTGGTGCCTTAGTTTGAGCAGGGCACGTGGGCCCAAATCTGCCTATCATAATGTTCTACTTGTAGGTTTCTAGGACCCTCTGGATCCTTCTACTTTGCTATTCTCCCATGCTTCTCTCATCTAGAGTCCCAGTAGGATGTCCTCATCTCTGTCCCAGTTTTCTGGTAAGTGAAGGCTTTCGTGGGACATGCCCCTTGGGCTAGTATGCAGATATAAGTGAGTATATACCATTTGATTCTTTCTGCTTCTGGGTTAACTCACTCATTATGATCATTTCTAGCTCAATCCATTTATCCACAAATTTCGGGAATTCCTTGTTTTTAATAGCTGAGTAGTATTCCATAGTGTATATGTACCACAGTTTCTTTATCCACTCTTCTACTGAGGGACACTTAGGCTGTTTCCATGTTCTGGCTATTATGAATAAGGCTACTATGAACATGGTTGAGCAAATTTTCTTGTTGTGTGCTGGAGCATCTTCTGGGTATATTCCAAGGAGTGGAATAGCTGGATCTTGAGGAAGCCCTATTCCCAGTTTTCTGAGATAGCACCAGATAGATTTCCAAAGTGGCTGTACTAGTTTGCATTCCCACCAGCAATGAAAGAGTGTTCCTCTCTCCCCACATCCTCACCAGCATGTGGTGTCACTTGAATTTTTGATCTTAGCCATTCTGATGGGTGTAAGATGGAATCTCAGAGTTGTTTTGATTTGCATTTCCCTGATGACTAAGGAGGTTGAGCATTTCTTTAAGTGTTTCTCAGCCATTTGACATTCCTCTGTTGAGAATTCTCTGTTTAGTTCCAAGCCCCATTTCTCAATTGGGTTATTTGGTTTGGTGGTGTTTAATTTCTTGAGTTCTTTATATATTTCGGATATTAGACCTTTGTCAGATGTAGGGTTGGTGAAGATCTTTTCCCAGTCTGAAGGCTGTCACTTTGTTCTCTTGACAGTGTCTCCTGCCTTACAGAAGCTTCTCAGCCTCATGAGGTCCCATTTATTAATGGTTGACATTAAGGCCTGGGCCGTTGGTGTTCTGTTCAGGAAGTTGTCTCCTGTGCCCATATGTTCCAGGCTCTTCCCCATTTTTTCTTCTAGGTGACTTAGTGTCTCTGGTTTTATGTTGAGGTCTTTAATCCACTTGGACTTGAGTTTTGCAAGGTGACAAATATGGGTCCAGTTTCATTTTTTTACACATAGACCTCCAGTTAGACCAGCACCATTTGTTGAAGATGCTATCCTTTTTCCATTGAATGGATTTGGCTTCTTTGTCAAAAATCAAGTGACCATATGTGTGTGGATTCATATCTGGGTCTTCGATTCGATTCCACTGATCAACCAGCCTGTTGCTGTGCCAGTACCATGCTGTTTTAATTACTATTGCTTTATAGTACAGTTTGAGGTCAGGTATGGAGATTCCTCCGGAGCACCTTTTATTGTACAAGATTGTTTTAGCTATTCTGGGTTTTTTGTTTTTCCATATGAAGTTTAGAATTGAGCTTTCAATGTCTTTAAAAATTGTGTAGGTATTTTGATAGCGATTGCATGGAATCTGTAGATTGCTTTTGGTAGGATGGCCATTTTTACTATGTTAATTCTCCCGATCATGAGCAAGGAAGATCATTCCATCTTCTCAGGTCATCTTCAATCTCTTTCTTCAGAGTTTTGAATATTTTTTCAAACAAGTCCTTCACTTGCTTAGTTAGAGTAACTCCTAGATATTTTATATTGCTTGTGGCTAATGTGAAGGGTGTGGTTTTCCTAATTTCTTCCTCTGCAAGCTTGTCATTTGTGTATAGGAAGGCTACAGACTTTTTTGAGTTAATTTTGTATCCAGCTAATTTGCTGAAGGTGTTTATCAGCTCTAGGAGATCTTTGGTGGAATTTTGAGAGTCACTTATGTACACTATCATATCATCTGCAAATAGGGATAATATGACTTCCTCCTTTCCCATTTGGATACCCTTGATCTCCTTTTGCTGTCTTATTGCTCTGGCTAGAACTTCGAGTACTATATTGAAGAGATATGGAGAGAGTGGGTAGCCTGGCCTTGTTCCCGATTTTAGAGGAATTTCCTTGAGTATCTCACCCTTTACTTTGATTTTGGCTATTGGGTTGCTGTATATAGCCTTTATTATGTTGAGGAAAGTGCCTTGTATCCCCGATCTCTCTAAAACTTTAAACATAAATGGGTGTTGGATTTTATCAAATGCTTTCTCTGCATCCAAAGAGATGATCATGTGGTTTTTTATTTTCAGTTTGTTTATATGGTGGATTACATTGATGGATTTCCATATATTAAACAATCCCTGCATGCCTGGAATGAAGCCTACTTGGTCATGATGAATGATATCTTTGATGTGTTCTTGTATTCGTTTTGCAAGTATTTTATTTAATATTTTTGCATCGATGTTCATAAGAGAAATTGGTCTGAAATTCTCTTCCTTTGTTGAGTCTTTGTGAGGTTTAGGTATCAATGAGACTATGGCCTCATAGAATGAATTTGGTAATTTTCCATCCATTTCTACTTTTTGGAGTAGCTTGAAGAGTATCGGTATTAGCTCGCCCTTGAAGGTCTGGTAGAATTCTGCACTGAAACCATCTGGCCCTGGGCTTCTTTTGGTTGGGAGACTATCAATGATTGCTTCTATTTCTGTAGGGGAAACAAGACTATTAAGCTTGTTTATCTGTTCTTCACTCAACTTTGGCAAGTGAAGTTGATCAAGAAAATCGTCCATTTCCCTTAGATTTTCAAATTTTGTGGCATACATGTCTTCAAAGTAGGATCTTATGATTCTTTGTATTTCTTCAGTGTCTGTTGTTATGTCTCCCTTTTCATTTCTTATTTTGTTGATTTCAAAACTGTCTCTCTGCCTTTTAGTTAGATTGGCTAACGGTCTGTCTATCTTGTTGATTTTCTCAAAAAACCAGCTCTTGGTTTTGTTGATTCTTTGGACTGTTTTCTTAGTGTCTAATTTGTTAATTTCAGCCCTGAGTTTGATTATTTCCAGACATCTACTCCTCTTGGGTGTTTCTGCTTCTTTTTTTCCTAGGGCTTCCAGTTGTGTCGTTAAGATGCTTATGTGTGATGTTTCCAATTTCTTTTTAAAGGCACTTAGTGCTATGAATTTTCCTCTTAGCACTGCTTTCAATGTATCCCACGAATTTGGGTATGTTGTTCCTTCATTTTCATTGAATTTCAGAAACTCCTTGATTTCTTTCTTCATTTCTTCCCTGACCCAGGTGTCATTTAGCAGAAAGTTGTTTAGTTTCCACGTACGTATAGGCTTTTTGTTATTTCTATTGTTGTTGAATTGCAGCCTAAGAGCATGGTGATCTGATAGGATACAAGGTATTATTTCAATCCTTTTGTATCTATTGAGGCTTGCTTTGTGACCTACGATGTGATCAATTTTAGAGAAGGTTCCATGGGGTGCAGAGAAGAAGGTATATGCTTTCTTGTTTGGGTGAAAGGTTTTATAGATATCTGTTAGATCCATTTGACCCATGGCATTGGTTAATGGTGTTATTTCTCGGCTTAGTTTCTGTTTCAATGACTTATCCTTCAGTGAGAGTGGGGTGTTGAAGTCTCCCACTACTATTGTGTGGGGAACGATGTGTGGTTTAAGCTTTTTTAGCAGATCTTTTACAAATGTGGGTGCCCTTGTATTGGGAGCATTGATGTTCAGAATTGTGATGTCATCTTGGTTGACTTTACCTTTAATGAGTATGAAGTGTCCTTCCACATCCCTTTTGATTAATTTTGGTTGAAAGTCTATTTTGTTCGATATTAAAATGGCTACACCTGCTTGCTTCTTGTGACCATTTGCTTGGAATATTTTTTTCCAGCCTTTTACCCTGAGGTAATGCCTATCGTTATGGGTGAGATGTGCTTCTTGAATGCAGAAGAATGTTGGATCTTGTTTATATGCCCATTCAGTTAGTCTGTGTCTTTTTATTGGAGAATTGAGACCATTGATGTTGAGAGATATTAATGACCAGTGACTGTTAAGAGTCTTAATTTTGATGCTGTTTCCAGTCGAGGGTTTGTGTAGTTGTGTTTTTGCCATGGGATAGTTATCTATTTCCTGAGTAGTTTTGTTTGTAGCTTGACCCTTTGGGATGGAGTTTTCCTTCTAGTACCTTTTGTAAAGCTGGATTTGTGGATAGGTACTGTTTGAATTTGTTTTTGTCATGGAATATTTTGTTTTCTCCATCAATGGTTATTGATAGTTTTGCTGGGTAAAGTAGTCTGGCCTGGCATCTGTGGTCTCTTAGGGTTTGAAGGATCTCTGTCCAGGCCCTTCTGGCTTTTATGGTCTCTGCTGAGAAGTCGGGTGTAATTCTGATAGGTTTACCATTAAATGTTATTTGGCCCTTTTCCCTTGCAGCTTTTAATATTTTTTCTTTGTTCTGTGTGTTTTGTGTTTTGATTATTATGTGACGGGCAGTTTTTCTTTTCTGGTCAATTCTATTTGGTGTTCTGTAGGCCTCTTGTATGTTTATAGGCATCTCTTTCTTTAGATTGGGGACATTTTCTTCTATGATTTTGTTGAGAATAGTTTCTGGGCTTTGGAGTTTGATATCTTCTCTCTCTTCAATGCCTATTATCCTCAGATTTCTTCTTTTCATGGTGTCCTTAATTTCTTGGATGTTTTGTGTCAGGAATTTTCCAGATTTGGCATTTTCTTTAATGGTTGCTTCAAGATCTGTGATTGTATCTTCTAGACCTGAGATTTGTTCTTCTATCTCTTGGATTCTGTTAGAAAAGCTCACCTCTGTTTTGCTCGCCTTCTTCTCTGAGGTCTCACGTTCTCATTTTTCTTCTGTCTGTGTGTTTATCATTGAATCCATTTCATTTTCAGATCTTGAACTGATTTTTTCATTTCTTTCATCTGATTTTTTGTGTATTTCTGAGTTTCTTCCATTGCCTCTTTATAGGTCTTCAGAGCTTGAACTGTTTTATTTGTTTCTTTCACCTGGTTGTATTTTCCTGAAATTTTTCCAGTTCCACTCTATGTGCTTCTTTTATGTCTCTCACCTGTTTGGCTGTATCTTCCTGCATTTGATTAGGAATTTTATTTGTTTCCTCCATTATCATCCTCATTACTAAGGATTTGAGGTAATTTTCTTGTATTTCCATTGTATTTGAGTTCTCTCGGTTGTTTTCTTTGGGATAGCTGGAAACTGGAGACGCCATGTTGTTTTGTTTTTTTTGTTTTTTTTTTTTTTTTTTTTGCGTATGCTTTTACGCTGTCCTTTAGACATCTTGCCATCTTTGTTTTTGTTGGGTAGCTTCCAGAGTTGGAAGGAGGGAGTCTGATGATAGATTCACTTGTTTCTCATGATTTCCCTAGGCTGGAAGCTCTGATGTTTCACTGGTGTGGATGGCAGGAGGTTAGCCCTGTCGTTTTGGAGTCTTACAACCAGTGACCCTCAGCTCCCCTGTGCAGTGGGTCCTGCAATTGTTCTGGGTCTCTGAATGAGCGTTGGCTCAGGCCAAGGTATCCACAGCCTTCTGGGTCCCCTGCCAAGTCCAACCAGGGACACTGGACCCAAACCACGGGCCTAGCTCAGCTAGAATCTCAAGGCCTGGACCATCTGCCAGGCTCAGCTAGGGCTTCTGGGCCCATAATGCACACAGGGTACAGCTAGCATTTTTGGGCTGAGACTGAGCACCAAGCTCAGCTAGGGGCTTTTGGCCCAAAGTGCACGCTGTGGTCAGTTATTGACTCACGGTCCGAACTGTCCGCCAAGCTCATCCAGCAATTCTGGATTCAAACTGCACACTGTGTCCAACCAGAGTCTTAGAGCTGGGACTGTGCCAAAATCTCAGCTAGAGTCTCTGTGCCCAATCTGTCTGTCAAGCACTGTTAGGGACTCTGGCCCCACACTGCACGCTGAGCTCCACCTGAGTCTCCAGGGTGGAATTGTGCACCGAGCTCAGCCAGGGACTCTGGGCCTAAACTGCGTGGATAGTCCAGCCAGAGTCTTAGGGCCGCCGAGCCTGTGCGCACAGCTCATCTAGAGCCTCTTGGCCCAATCTGCCGGACAAGTCCAGCTAGCACCTCTGGGCTGAATCTGCGTGCTGATCTCAACCTGCATCAGTGCCCCAGAACTACCTGCTGAGCTGAGCTATTGTCTTGGGCAGAACTGCTTGCTGAGCTGACCTAGCGCCTCTGGTGGAACTGAGCGCTCTGCCCAGCCTGCGTCACAGCAGGAAGCTGTGGCTGCAATGAGCTAGTGCCTTAGGCAGAATTGCTTGCTGAGCTGAGCAAGCATCTCCACGGCTCTGCGCACTGAGCTGAACCTGGGACTCTGGGGCTGAACTGTTTGCTGAGTCCAGTTTGGGTCTTAAGGCACCACGCGACCCAAATCCTGTCTAGAGTCCCCTCTCCCACAGCAACTCCCACCGGCCACCACACCAATCACCTCCACCGGAGGCTCTGACCTGCAAGCCTCAGCCACTGCTGCTGCTGCTGCTGGTGCCACTGGTGCCACTGGTGCCGCTGGTGCCGCTGGTGCCGCTGGTGCTGCTGCCTCTGCCGCTGCTGCTCTGATCTGAGAAAATCCTCCTCCCGTGTGCAGGAGCATGCAGGGTGCAGGTCCTCCACACCCTGGTCCCTCCGAACCGTGGAGCACTCCTGCTGCCGTGGTGTGGGGACCTTGGTGTTCCTGACTCAGAAATCTGTGTAATTCCCTGAATTGTTCACTGGAGCTTCCAAACACGGTCCACACTGCTCGCCGCCATCTTGGATCCCTAATTACTGGTTTTATTGGCAAGTCTTATATTTTGTTACTTCCTTAGACACAAAGACCTGTAACTCTAAACAATTGGTTGAAAAAATGTCTGGCCCTCTGAATGATGTTTTTCACTCAGATACTTGGGCAAAACAAAGAAGTAAAGAAGGCTATAGAAGTAGAAACCTTGTCACCATCTTCATTTCTGATCAGACATTGTTCAAGGTGAATTTGTGGCCATTGGATATTCCACATGGAAAAATCAAAGTCCAAATACTGATTTATCCCAAAGAAAAACAGAAAGGAGAAGTGGTTAATGAGTTCTTTGATTGGGACAGAAAATGCGAGAGATGCATAAAGCCTTTTGTAATGCTAGAAGTAGGAAAGGGCTCACAACAAAACAAGAATAATCTATGAGACATAAAAAAAGAGTTCCACTGAAAGTAGAACAACTCCAGTTTGTATTGCTCATATAATTGTAGATGTGGGTTATCTCCTGAAATCATCCTACAGAAGTCATCATGAAAACACTGACTCATCTTTCAGGAAAAACAATCATCTGTCCATCCACCACTCCTCAGTTGGAGTTCATGAACTCCATGTTGGTGGGTGTGATCTTGCTCAGATCTTGTGCAGGTAACCCCAGCTGCTGTCCGTTCATGGCTTCAGTATCCTCTCCTGTTGAAGACAGTACTTCAGATCAACTTTCCTGACCTCTTGTTCTTTTTTTAAAAATATATTTTATTTTTATTAATTTAGTCATATTACATCTCAATTGTTATCCCATCTCTTGCATCCTCCAATCTTCCCTCCCTCTCATTTTCACCCTACTCCCCTCCCCTATGACTGTGAAAGAGGGGAATCTCTTTCCCCTTTATTTGCTCATAGAGTATCAAGTCTCTTCTTGGTAGCCTCTTGTTCTTATAATCTCTTCTCCCTGTCTTCCATAATGGTCCCTGAGACTTATGAAGAGGATGTGATATAGATGGCTAAGGAATCTAGTGACTTTATTGGTACTATTATCTTTTGATAATATTTTAACCATTTTAATTAAGGACTATGTGACACTCCTTACAAGATCTGGGCTTATCAGATGAGGTGGAGTGGCAATCCCTTTTTGGAAAAGGGATTCAAATTCATAAATTGAGTGTAAAATGCCTATCCAGACTAGTCAGACTTCAGCCTTATCCAGCAGTCCCACAAGGAGCTTTGTAGATCTAACTTTTTCTTCCACTGTGTTGATTTCTTCATCATATAACCTACATCTGAGATTCTCTCTGCCATCTCTTGTATCCTGTTGGTGATGCTTGGGCCTGTAGTTTCTGTTCTCTTCCCTGAGTTTTCCATTTCCAGGATTGCTTTATATTATATTTTCTTTATCGCTTCTATTTACATTTTTAAATCTTGAATGGTTTTATTCATATCCTTCTCCCATTCGACTGTATTTTCCTGTATTTCTTTAAGAGGTTCATTTAGTTCTTTCATCTGTTTGATTATATTTCCTGTATTTCCTTGAGAGATTAGTTTTCCTCTTTTAGTGCCTCTATCATTTTTATAAACATCAGATTTAAGACCATTTTCTTCTGCTTCAGGTGTTAGGGTATTCAGGGCTTGCTGAAGTAAGATAGATGTGTTTGGAGGTACCATCTGGCCTTGCGTGTTTGCTGTTTTTGTTCTTACACTGACCTCTATCCATCTGGTTGACTCTGGTGTTAGTACTATGTTAATGCCTGATGGTTTTAGGGCTCTTGGATTGTAGGTAGAGCTGGTGGTCCTGGATGGTATCAGAATTCTGGTTTTCCTGCCTGGCAGATAGCATCTGGAGATACAGGAAGAACTGGTAGCTTCTGATGGCTGCTGACAACTTATATTGGAGATGAAGATGGGGTCCAGGAAGTTGGGCAAGAGGGAAACTGTTGGGTCCTTCTGATTGTCTGTCTCTGTTCCTTCCTGATGATTGATGCTGTTCTCTGATAGCTTTTGATCTCTGGGATTGTTGTTCTGCTTGATTGCCTGTCTCTGGCACTGCAGATGGAGATGTGACCCAGGAAATGAAGTGTGACCCAGAAGATGGAGAGCAGAGTACACTGCGAGTGGAGATCTGCTGGAGATGGCCCAGGGCAGATCATACCTCTGCTGGTAGGATATGTTGTCCCCTGATTGCTGCTGGTCTCTGGGATTATAGGTGGGCATGGGGTCCCAGGAGATGGAGCACACTCAAGTTGGATGGTGAAGTTAATTGCCAGGATGGAGCTCAGAGGACTTGAGTCAGACTGTGCCTCTGCAACTGGACTCTAGTAGGCCAGGAGTTGGGGGAGGGCTCTTACCTGTTGTTCCTCAATGGGTGCTTGCCTCAGGGACTGCCAAATGTCTGTATTTTAAATTTGTATACATATATTTATTTTGTAACACATATATGAAATAAACTATATACAGCTAGAAAATCCACAAAACAATCAGGAATTATATTAATGTTACATTTATAATGTTTTGGCTCTTTGTATTTGGCAACCTTCAAGAAAACATATACTTCCAACCCTGGTGACCCTAAAATTCTGAATGTAAATCAATATTTATCATATCTCATCTCTATCAATTTAAAACAACTATATAGATCTAAAAACATCTTAACCCCTAAACAAATAGTCTTCATTGTAAAATTAAACTCTCTGATCTTCAACCTCATCAGTGACTTGAGAAAGAATAAAATTAATTTAATTAGCTGAGGAAACAGGAAGTACAGATTAGCTGCTTCCAAAGTCAAAAAAATGACATGGACTGCCTGAATAGTCACCCAAAACTCTCTATGAAGTTGAAGCATCATTGCAGCCTTCTTGCCCTGATCAAAAATGAGGTTGGACACAGGGATGTCTCTCTTCTCCTTTATCTTTCTTTCTTAGGTTTGGTTGAAAAGAAAAAAAGGGGGGTTGATAGGACAAAAAGTAGACTATTGAGTCAACTCTTCAACATAAAGGCTTAATTGTTGCTCACAAGGTTATTTTAAATTCATTGGTATAGAATTTTGTGTATTGATACAAAATAAATTTAATTTTGGTACAGTCATATAGAATTCAAATTGAAGATTATTCTTCACACCTATTATATATATTTTCTACTCAAATATGATGTATTGTGCCCATACAACTCCAGTACAACATAACGTTTACCTCCAGTACTCTGAAAGTGCTATTTCTTAATTTTAGCAGGAAATACCTATTTGGGGTTCATGTATAAACTATTATCTTGTCAATGCTTTGTGCACCTTTTTGTTTCTATACTACACAGCAACATTAGGACAAATTAATTTAAATATTTTAGATTTTTCAGTCAGCAAACTAAGTAATGGCCTAGCAAAATGCAAAGCTAAATTATTAATATTAGGGTAAATGAAGTTGTAAGGAAAACCCTAGATTTTCCTTGAGCTTTTATAGTTAGATGTACATGCTCCAACAAAAATTATTACATACAAGAAATGTGGAATATATTTTCATTTTAATTAAAAGAATAAAATTGCATTGTGTTAGAACATAATACATGAATGAACCTGTGTAAGATTTCTTCGAGCTTATAAGAAAACTCCAAGTAAATCAGACAAGAGTAACCTCTGTTTTACAAGTAACAAGTATGTATGCTCTGTTCCTACATAACATGGGTTGTCTTACAGCTTGCTTTCCTGCCCATACCATGTGTAGTAAATAAGAGTGGGTTTTGCTTCAGGTTACCCATCATCTTCTTTTCTTACTCAAAAATGTCACCAAGCACAGGTTGTCCTTGTGCCTGTATACAGCCTTAACCCATGTGAACTTGGCTCCTTCGACCTTGTTTAACCCTAAAAGCCCTCAGAATATAAATTTTCTCATGCTCTGAATAAAATTGGCTACTGCATGAGACATTAGTGCTCCTCGTTTTAGGCTCCGAACTTTCAGGGTCATGATCCTCACTAGTGCAGTAACACATTACAATAAAAACAACAATGTTTTGTAAAATAATTTCTACTTGGAGAAGTTTTATATTCATAGAAATTATGAAACTGACAAAGAAGTTATCTGTGAGCTTTGATTCTCATTCTTTAAACAGAAAATGAGAACATATTTATTCATTAGATTTCTTTATTGAGGATTCGTAATGTTCTAATTTGGCAAAGACGATTGTAATATGAGCTCTTTTATTAGAGAATTGTACCCTCATCAAATTAATATACTACATTTATCTTGCGGTGAATGAAAATTAATTTTATCTGATTGTTTATTTTCAAGGGCACTTAGAATTTTAAATCACTAAATTACATAAAGTGCTTTCTTAATAAGAATGAATCACTTTCTCATCACCCGGATGATAAGAGATCTTGCTCCCATTGTTCCCTGCATTATGACAAGGGCCCTGCTGCTGCATGACTGACTCAAGTGGGCCCTTCATCCTTTTCAAAACTAAAATTGAAAACTTGCATATGCCATCTTGAAAAGTGCTAACTAAAAATCCCCACCATTACTAAGGTAGATCCACTTTTATGCTTAATAGTTTAAGTACATCATTAGCATTTTAAGAATAACATTTTTTTTATTCTTTGAGAATTTTATATGTATATATTTAATTATATATGATTTTTTCCACCCTCATCTTTCCACAAACTTTTCACATAACTACCTCCCAACATGATGTTCTCTTTTCCTTTTATTTACGTGCCACTCACTAAGTTCACTTAGTGCTGCTTATAAGTTCATGGATATGAG
This sequence comes from Acomys russatus, assembly GCF_903995435.1. Classification (NCBI taxonomy): domain Eukaryota; kingdom Metazoa; phylum Chordata; class Mammalia; order Rodentia; family Muridae; genus Acomys; species Acomys russatus. The sequence goes on along the minus strand of NC_067167.1, from coordinate 24,634,233 downwards.
GCCATCCATCCATGAAGCATAACTAATATATCAATGCCCACACCCCACAAAGAAAAAGCTAGTCTCCCTCCCCCAGCCAATAGCTCCTTAGCTATGGGTGGAGCCTCATAAGTTCCTTCTCTTTCTATGTCAGAAACCTTGTTTGCTTGATCACATGCAGGTAACCACAGCTGTGGTGAGTTCATGAGTACAGTCACCATTTCACTCTCTGTCATTTCTCTGGCTGTTACGGTTTTTCTACTTCCTCCTCTCTGATGTTTCCTGAACCTTTGGGAGTATGTAGCAAGTCATTTGTTCTTAGTGTTTTCATCAAGTTCTTACTCTCTGCATTGACAGTGACCACTATGAAAAGAAACTTCTATGATCATGGGAGAGACCAGCCTGGTTCTAAATAAATAAATAAATAAATAAATAAATAAATAAATATTTCTATAAGGTAGTTTGACAGCATAGCATTTAGAAAACTTAGAACTTAGAACACGTAAGAACTGTAGTACATACTAAATTATCACTATCTGTCAAGGGGTTGAACCAAGATAAATCTAAGAAACTCCAAAAATTAAACAGCAGGAACCAGACCAATTTTGAAAATGGTCACTAGAGGTAAAGACCATTCTAAAGAGAAGTTTCAATGGCCAAGAGGTAGTAGATGAGAAATTGTTCATTAGGTAAGGTCTAATCAAAACCATAATGCAAAAATCATGTCAACCCAGTAAGAATGGCCAGATTAGCAAATAGTTTAATTATCATATGGTGTAGCCATTGGGGACAAATGTTGCAGGAGTTCTTTTTTAAAAAAAATTAAAAATGGAGCTACTGTGTCATCCAGAAACAGGCCTTGTTGCTCTTTGCTCCGTCATGCCCTTTATCTCTTCAGGCAACACCAACTTCTCATTTTACTGTTGCCTTGTAAGTGCATGTGGCCTAAGGACACTTGCAGCAGCAATCTTTGGGTTCTCTACTGCACACACCTCATCCCCAAAACATTAGCAGCATTTGGTATTGGTCACTTTGTGTGCTTTTCAAATCCTGTGAGAGACGATTAACAATGAATTATCAATCTATCTCACATACGTACATTATAACTGTTTTTAGAATTTTAAAAAATGGCACGTGCCAACAGCTGATAGTAGAAAAAGAGAGCAAGTATTTAATTGATGGAATTTATACCATTTGAATGAAACTGTGGAATCATGGGATAGAGTAGCAGAATGGTATAGGAAGAATAAAGGACTCAACTTGAGGAAAATACTGTACTTAGATATTATAAAGGAAGTAAAGTGTGTTCATTGTTAGAAACACAAAGCAGATAAATAATAGGTTAATGGTTGAAAAGAATGAGGGTGGTTGTGATTCCTAAATGTCAGGTGTGTTCCTCACGGCAGGTGGTAATGAGTAAGAGTTGCAGGAAGCCTAAGTGTAACATCAGGCGGGAGAGTGATGAAATATTTGGTAAGACCATTTGTTTGAAGCTAAGTGGAAGAAATTCACTGGGGGATGTGCAGAAAGAAGACACTGAAGTTAATTAGTTAAGGTTCTCTGGGAAACAGAATAAGTATATGTTACAAAAGGTATTTATTAGACTGGCATCCACAATAGGGGCTGGGTAGTACAGGCTCGCCACATGTTAGAGAGGTTAAGAACTTCAGAGTTGCTTAATCTACGAAGCTGGATGTTTCAGCGCTTCCAAGCTGACCCTGAAAGACCAGAAGATTCCTACATAGCTTTTGATCTGGAAACTGGATGGCTAAAAGGCTAACAGCCAACATCTCAGGGAGGGATGAGAGCAAGAGGGCCAGCAGTAGACTCACCAGGAAGGAGCTAATGCTGCCCCACAGAGCACTGCTTTTGCCTCAGGCATTATTTCTATATTTCGGCTACCTGATGATGATGGCTGGCTACTCTGGAAGGGTTTTTGTTTTCCCTTCCTTTTCATTAATCCTTTCAGGAAGCAGCTTGCCCTAACTTCTGAGATGTGTTTGTTGGTTTATGCCAGGTTCAAGAAAACCATCACAAGGAGCAAATGAAGAAGAAACAAGAAGGGAGGAAAAGAATAGTTTTAGACTCTGACTCTGAAACTGATGCCACAGATTTACGATTTTATGATCAGTGAGTACATATTAGCTCAAAGGAAGGTACAGGACACAGAACTTTATCTAATTCCCTCATGTAAAGTAATATAGAAACATAATTTTCCAACAGGATTTCAAGCTCAGAGTTTCTGTTCAGTAGCACAGAGAAGTACTTCAGAATCAAAATGGCTCACTTTATCAGATTCTTCCAAGAACAAGTGCCTACACTCTAGCTCTGAGAAAATGTAAAATAAGGCTTCAAGGACTTCACTTAAGGAAGAGAGTTGTGGGAAAGATTGGAAAGTCAGTTTGTCAAAAATAATCTCAGAAAATTGAGTATTCAAATTGATGTCATAGAAACTGAGATTCATGTACAAGGCTGAGAAACTAAGAAATGCAAAGCAGAAACTCCCTGGGGATGTTGTCTGTCGTCTTTGTGCTGTGCTGTGTGTGTGTGTGTGTGTTCCTTTCTGCATAGAGAGGCATGCATGCTTTTCAGGCAGATGTGGACGTACTTAAGTCTGTAGTGGCCAGTTTAATGAAGGAGAAAAACTGCTTACCCACTTTCTCATGGAAAGTGAGAACTGCAGACACAACATTTAATAACAACAACAATAATAACTATAATAATATTAATATTAATAATAATGATGTAGGTTGACCACCCAAAGATGATCTGCATGGTCCTAGACACAACTTCCACAGATGTTTCAATCACATTAGTCACACTTCCTTCTGGGTACATGAGAACCTGACCATAAAGTCATCTCCTCTAACAGAAACAGGATCACATGCTCTTCTAATAGAGGGAATTTCTTCTAAAGATAATGAGATTTCGATCCTCTCTCTACCTATCCCTTTAAAAAATGCTTTCTGCCCTCTCATCATTTCCCCTTTAGTATAAAGTCTGAAGTTAACTGATATGTTTTTCTTATCTCTGGGAATTTCATATTCTTCCAAAAATTTAGAGTATATTTGAGATGTTTGTGATAACACCTGAAAAACATCTTCGTATGAGAAAAATGCTAAATCAACCCATTAACTTGTTAAAACTATTTTTGAAAGAGGCTCCAGTATATCATTTCTTTCATTTTTTATAAAGGTTTATTTATTTATTTATTTATTTATTTATTTATTTATTTATTATTTGTACAGTAGTCTATCCACATGTGTGCCTGCACACCAGAAGAGGACACCAGATCTCATTATAGATGGTTGTAAGCCACCATGTGGTTTTTGGGAATTGAACTAAGGACCTTTGGAAGAAGAGACAGTGCTCTTACTCTCTGAGCCATCTTTCCATGTTACGGCTTACATCACTTCCACTTCACTGAATTTCTTCAGAAGTCTTCTCAGTTATACTAGAAAATTTTACAAACACATACACACACACACACACACACACACAAACACAAACACACACTTTTGTTAAAGGTAAAGGGGAAGGGAGTAAGGGGAAATGGGAGGGAGGGAAGAATGGGAGGATACAAGGGACGGGATAACAATTGAGATGTAATGTGAATAAATTAATAAAATATATTTTTTAAAGTTCCTAATTAAAAAACAAGTGAAGAGTATTTTGAAAAATAAACATAGTGGATTGCATCCCAGTGTTTGAGACCTAGCTATTTGTCAATTTATTTGTTTGAGGGTGTATATGCATAAGTGTTTGTGTGAGCATATGTGTGTGTGTGTGTGTGTGTGTGTGTCTGTGTGTGTGTGTTCATGTTTAGTCCAAAGGACAATTTTAGGTAAACTTCCAGAGGCACTATCCATCATTTTACACATGTACAGATATGCATATAAAAGTATATATATATATGAATATATACATATATAAGTATACATACATACACATGTATGCATATATATGTGCATGCCTGCATGTATGTATTTACTTGAGATAGAGTTTTACTTACCTGGAATTCACCACTTACCATGTAGGCTAGTCTGGCTGTTCAGCATGGCCCAACCCACCTATCTCTGCTTCCTTTGGGCTCAGATTACAAGTATCCTCCATCATCTGGCTTTTTCACACAGTATCTCATGATCCTTGAGTGTATAACAGAAACATCTTACCAACTGAGGTACATCTTCAGCCCTGTACTATATATTTTTAGTTTTTACATGTAACAATATATCCAACTAACAAATTATATAAGTTCTCAATAATATAAGATATTTTTATCAAACACCAGGGAAACAGCCTTCTTTTGGCTATACTTAGTCTTTTCACATTTTATAAAATTGATACATCTCTTTACAATCTATAAAAAATAGCTTTTATCGAGTCTATTTCTCTCTTTAAGAAAGTTTTTTTCTCATAACTTTTAAAAATATAACTTGCCTTGTATGTTCTTTGATAACTTTATACATGTCAGCATCAATATATCAACACAAAAAGATACTTTAAAAATGTACTTTTATTGTAAGTTTTAAAAAATGTTCATACTTCAATGAGAAAATTATCAGGCATTTATCATGTGAGCTTTACAAAAGAAAAATGCAAGTAAATGTTACAGGCTAATTTGTAAAGAATTAAGCAAAAAAGTAAAAATATATAAATTGGACTATGTAGAAACTTATGTTCTAGTTTCAAATGTAGAGATTAATTGTTATATATTTAGTGTTTGTCAAAGTCTTATTTCATGACATGCTCTGTATCAATTATTAAGGAATTTCTATATCTAACCCATCCAAACATTTATTTATTTATTTATTTACTTACTTACTTATTTGTTTTCGTTAACAAGAGTCAGTAAGTCAGTAAATGCATCTGTATGTTGCTTTTAGAAAAGTTCAGGTCCCTGACCACACTGTCTTCCTGCCCCTATACCATTCCATCCTACCAGGAATGGTAGTTTACCTTTCCAGTTGCTGTGGTTGAACTGTAACACAGCATGTGCTTTCAATTAGTTTTCATCTTAGCCACTTTGATGGATATGAGATGGAATCTCAGAGTCTTTTGATTTGCACTTCCTCCATGACTAAGGATTCTGAGTACTTAAGTGCTTCTCAGCCATTTGGGATTCCTCTGGTGAGAAGTGTGTCTCTTTTTTTTTTTTTTTTTTTTTTTTAAGATGTAGAATTGGTGAAGATCTTATCCCAATCTGTAGATGGCTCTTTCATTCTTTTGACAATGTCCTTTGCCTTATAGAAGATTTTCAGTATCAAGAGGTCTCATTTATTAATTGTTGATCTTATCGCCTAAGCTGTTGGTGTTCTGTTCTGGAAGTTGTCTCAAGGCTTTTCCCTACTTTTGCTTCTAATAGGTTTAGTGTACCTGGCTTTATGTTGAGGTTTCTGATCCACTTGGACTTTCGTTTTGGGCAGGCTGATCAACACGGATTTTATTTATTATTTGTATACTATGTAAGCATCCAGTTAGACCAGAAACCATTTGTTGAAGATGCTTCTTATTCCATTGCAATTGTTTTGCCTCCTTGTCAAGAACCAATTGTTTGTAGGTGTGTGGGTTTATTCTGGGTCATTAACTTGATTCCGTTTATCGACTAGGCTTTTTCTGCATGCCAGTACAATGCAGTATTTTTATTATTTATTATCTTCTTGGCTACTTGCTGTCCTTCCTCTGAGTGCCACCAGGTCTCCCCCTCCAGGGGACATGGTCAAATGTGAGGCACCAGAGTACGTGAGAAAGTCGTATCACACTCTCCACTCAACTGTGGAGAATATTCTGACCATTGGCTAGATCTGGGAAGGGGTTTAAAGTTTACCTCCTGTATTGTCCTTGGCTGGTGCCTTAGTTTGAGCGGGACCCCTGGGCCCAAATCTGCCTATCATATTGTTCTACTTGTAGATTTCTAGGACCCTCTGGAACCTTTTATTTTGCTGTTCTCCCATGCGTCTCTCATTTAGAGTCCCAATAGGATGCCTTCCCTTCTGTCCCAGTTTCCTGGTAAGTGAAGGCTTTCGTGGGACATGCCCCTTGGGCTAGTATATATTATTATTCTTTAGTATAGCTTGTACTCATGGAGTTAGATACCTCCAGAAGTTCTTTTATGTATGGGATAGTTTTAGCTAGTCTTTTTTGTTGGTTTGTTTGTTTTGTTTTACCATATGAAGAACTTTTCTTTCATGGTCTCTAAAGAATGTGATGGTATTTTGATACAGATTGCACTGAATCTGTAGATTGCTTTTGGTAAGATGGCCAATTTTACAATGTTAATACTACTGATCCATGAGCATGAGACATCTTTCCATGTTCTAATATCTTCTTTAATTTCTTTCTTCAGAGACTTGAAATTTTTGTTATACAAGTCTTTGACTTACTTGATTAGAGTTACACCAAAATACTTTTTTATTATTTGTGCCTATTGTGAAGGGTGTGATTGCCCTAAATTTTTCTCAGCCCATTTGTCAAGTGACAAAGTGTCAAGTGGCAGCACATGCTGGCAAGGATGTAGAGAAAAGGGAAGACTCTTGCATTGCTGGTGGGAGTGCAAACTTGTACAACACCTTTAGAAATCAAACTGGTGCTTTCTCAAAAAAAAAATTGGAATAGTTCTACCTTATAACCAAGCTATAGCACTCCTGGCTATATACCCAACTGTTACACCATATAACAATTACATTTGCTCAACTATGTTCATAGCAGCCTTACTCGTAAAAGCCAAAGTCTGAAAACAACCCAGAGGTCCCTCAATTGAAGAATGGATAAAGAAACTGTGGTTAATTTACGCAATGGAATACTACTCAGCTATTAAAAACACTAAAACCATACATTTTCAGGCAAATGGGCGGAACTAGAAAAGATTATCCTGAGTGAGGTAACCCAGACTCAGAAAGACACACATGGTGTGTACTCACTTATAAGCAGATTTTAGCCATATAGTACAGGATAAACACATTTCATTTCACAGACCCAAAGAAGATAAGAAACAAGGAGGACCCAACAGAGGATGATTAAATATCACTCAGAAGGGGAAATAGAATTTAAAAAATGGAAGTAGCAAGGAAAATAACTTTATGGTTGGAATCACAAAACTAGAGGAACTGTGTTAAAGGGTTGCATCTTTAGGAATGCTGAGAACCATTGTATTAGAACATGGAAGCCCTCAGCACAATTATTTCAAGTTATGAATTTTAACCAAATAAAAGTAAAGCTCTTTTGTGAGAAAGTTATATTTCTACTATTAAGTTTCTTTCCTAAAGAAATTATTAAGATTCCAACACTTTGAAGTAATTCTTATGGTTTTAGAATTCAGGAAACATATGGTTTCACATACGAAATTAATCAAAGAGGCATGTTTCAGGTATTCAAATAAAAAATATCTTAGGAATATGGCTTCTTGTTTCTTATTATAAAACATTATATTGCTATAAAAGGTTAATTGAGGGACCATTTTTTGAGAAGTATCAATTCACTCTAAGAAAGTCCATTCAAGATATTTTCTAATATAGTGAGTGTAGCACAGAAGTAATTGATGTTTCAATTTATTTTCCTTTTTCCTCAACATTTTGTAAGTAGATACTTCAACTCTCTCTTAAAAATGTTCTCCTGTTTTCATATTTCTATTTTGTGGCATGAAACTCACTTATTATGAACTTTGACACTTTCATAAGTAATAATAATGAAGTATCTTTAATAGTTATGTTTATATTTTCATTGATTAAATGATATCAATTAAAGCTATTGTATTGTTTGAGAAAAACACTATGAGTCTATTATCCACATCAAAATGTAATTACTTCAAATTATATTTTTAAGTGGTAATATGTTGTGGTCTTTTCAAGTTTGGGAACATATAGATATCAAGTTATAGTTCCTAGTATAAGGAAATTCTTTTCTCCCTCTAATTTTGTCTCTTCGTATTGTTATAGATTATGTTAAATATTTTTTCTAATTTCCATTGACCACAGATGTGTGAGATGTGATCTGCCAGAAAAATGTGTAGTTATAGAACACTGGGGAACTAAACAGCTGTAGAGACACAATATGAGTTCTTCCATTCCTGACCCATATCCAGACACTTCCGAGGCTTAGCTGGTTACTGCGAATTTACAGTGTCTGCACTACTTCCTTTGTTTATGTTTTTCTCATTCCAGGGAAAAATGATTGACAGAAGCAACATAAGAGACTAAATATATATTTTGAATCATGATTTTAATTTATCAGAGAGATAAAGGTATGGTAGAGTTCAAGGCAAACATAAGACGACCAAAGCTGATAAGGAGGCAAATGGCAGGGCCTAGGCATTTGTGTTCTCAGAAGCATCCCTAAAACACTCCACACCCTCCCAGCACACCACCAGCTGGGAAGATATTCAAACATATGTGCCTATGAGGTGGCATATATTATGTTGAAACCATAACACCATTTACAGCCAATTCAATGTTCAAAAGCATCAGACTGAGACTTATTAGTTGTTCACGATGAGTGAACTTAGCATGGAACACACAAGAAAGTGCTACAAACCAGGCTTTTCGTTTTGTTTTTATTGTCACATCACTGTCTTTGATGGTCTTTATCATCTTGTTAGTTTTTAAGCAGACATCTGTGTAGCTTAACACTGCTGTTTCTCCATTTACATTTTAGAAACTTAAGTGTTGTTTTGTGAGGCTTAAGAAAGAATGCAACTCAGATAATTATAACCCCTGAGATGCACAATACCTAAAGATAAAATAAAGGACATGGTGAATTTTTATTTTTAGTTTCACAAACTAGAATTTATTCAATAGCAATGAAATCTTACAGAAGAAAAGTTGATAACATGTCTAATGCTTCAAAATGTCACTTGTAAATGTTTTACCTAATGATCCAGTATCAGAGTTCATATTTACTTAGGGTCCTAGTTTTGTCAAAAGTCAGATAATAAAGATGTAGAAAAAGAGAAAGCAAAATTAAAAGAAAGAGAGGAATTAAAAGAGTTACAGAAAATTAAAAGAAAAAGAGAGGAGTCAAGTGAATCTTGGAAACAACTGACATACTTATTTATTTATAGTTTATTTACAATTTTAAAGCAAAGAGAAAAGTATGTAAATTGAATTCTGAAGATCTGAATAAGAATGTTTCTTAAGAAAATGATTAAAAGTTTGTTTCAATGTGATAGCTAATTTCTAGTAAACAAAAATGTATTCAGTGTGTTAAATTTTTTACATATCCTCTAATTGATGTATCCGAATGTTTTTGAGGGACAGGATGCTCACAGAAGAGGAAGGTGTGGAAACATCCTAGAACAAATGAGTCACATAAATAGTGTACTGTGTGTGCAGGCTATAGATAATGGGTTGTTGAGATCATCACGATGAGGAATATTGATTTGCTTACAAGAAAGTACAAAGTAAGAACTGAGTCAAGCCTCAAAAACACTACCAAATGATGCTCTATAAATCCTGCAAAGACAAGCTTCATTGTTAGTCAGCCTCCACACAGCCTGATTTTGCAAGGTGTCCTTGGCTGATACAGCCTGTTATCCTTAAGTCAACATGGTGAGTTAATAGTGAATAAACCTGTTTGTAGCTTCTTTGTTGGTGATAGTTCTTGAGAGTTCCAGGCAGAATGTAGACTCTGAAGTTGGATGACCCACTATTTTAGCACTCCAAAGGGTAATAGTCACAATGATAAATCACATCGACTCTATTTAAAAGTATTGTAAAAACCAATATAAATAAATATAAAATAACATATAGAGGTTTTTAAGAGGTTTTAACCAATGGCATTGTTTAGGGAAGGTAAACACATTAAACAGACATTGGGAAGAATGTTCTCAAAATGCCTTCCAAAGTACACTGACATTACTTATGACTATTTTATCAAAAAATTTTCAAGCGGATTGATTAAAAATTAACTGAAAAATAATAAAATAATAAAACTGAAAAAATAAAATAATAAAAATACTAAAATAAACCTTTGCAAGTAGAAAAGGACAGTCTATAGATCCACTAGTAATGCATATATAAATATAGTAACTATGCTATTTATGTTGTGGTTTTGAGTAACTCTTTTCAATATGTGTGGAGCCTTATTCAATCGGCCTATTCAACACATAAGAAGACTTGTCAACACTTTCATTAGCATCATTAAAGTACTAGTACACACTGCATGACAGAAATGGAACATATATTTAAATCCACCTAACTTATTAGCACAATTGTAGAAGAAGAATAAAGACACAAACTTCTATCCCAGCAATGGTGGAGGGTGTACAGGACACAGGCCACTAGACTGGCTCTAGTACTCCTTTACCACTCTTAGAACCGATTCTTACTTGGCATGTGTTTAGTCATATTCTCTGTTACTAAAACAATTTTCTCTCGTAGTAGAATAAAGTGGACAGTTAATAGCATTAGTTAACTTTTTTTCATATACAGATCATCCAGAAACAAGAGAATATCTTTAAAAAGCCATACCTTTTATTTATTTATCTGATGTGTATATACTATGATGGTTTGTGCCACTCTAATTCATATAGGAAAAGCTGATAAATACAAACAAGCTTCCACTTGTGGCATATTTCTTTGTCACAAACATGATCATGCTTGCTGATGCACTCACTATAAGGAGACTTTGCTCACTCATGGTTGAAAGATCTTCATATTTCTGTTCATTTACTAGAAAGAACCTCAGAGTTCCAGCAGCCCAATGCTTCATTAGAAAGCAATGGGAACAAAAATACCCATTAGACACATTTGTCTCACAAAGAAGGAAAACTTTTTCAAAGCTTTAACATGAAAGAAAACTTCAGTTAATGGTTTTTTTTTTTCAAAAGATTAAGAAAAAACAGTAGTTCTGGAAAGAGGAAGAAAGTATTTTGTGGATTAATAATTACTTAATGATCAAAAATGGAATTAAGTAGAGTTTAGTACTTAACTCCTGTAAGCCAAGTAGGATAAAATACCTAAGAAAATTAGCCATACAGAGGACTGCAGCAGAAAATTCCAAATTTTAGTAACAAAAAAATTATTATAGGGTGTGGAGTGTTGACTCATTTTCTCTTATTATTTGTAAAATTGCCTAGACTGCATATGAATGATGCCTTATTAATGTTATTGTCAATTTAAGTTTGATCACAACTACCAACTTCAGAAAATGTTTACATGGCCTGTCGCTGAATTAGACTGAAAATATACAGTAAACGTTTGCAGAAGTAGGATGTTTGCAATCAAATAGGTCATTACTTGTAAGAATAAATGTAAGTATGTCTTCTGTCATAGCTAAGGCCTTCACACTTCAGTAGAATTCTCTGGATATGTTAGTCTCCTTTCTTGAATAGTCTTGAAAAAACTAGTAACATTAACGTTTACATATCAAAAGCACAAATCCTAAAGGGTCACACATATCTGGATGTATGATACATATTCTAGAATAGCTATTTGGATCCAACCCTCAACTTGTATGGCACACTATCTATAGGACTCTGACAAAATTATTGAAAAATACATTAAGTATTGAAAATACGGTCAACTTCCAAGTGACAGAAATAAAAACAAAATCCTACCATACAGCACCTCTGTAAAGGGTCCATGCTTGGTTCTGTGGAAACTAAAACAGTGGCTGATTTACACTGTAAACTATGCAAATGTGAGGATTCACTACTGTTGACCCTATTTTAGGTATCCAAGGCATATTCCAGAAGAGAATGTTCTTCAAAATGTGAAGGCATAAGGTCAGGGTAGAGAGAAATAATATGGATGGTACATGAATAATTTGAGGATGTCAGAGAAGAGCAATTGATATGTTGTAACACCCATCAAAACTCTGCTGTACAGAAGTTGGAAGCAGAAAACAAAGGCCAAACCCTTATTTTCTATCTCCTGTTCCTCTGGCACAAGCTGTGTTGCAGAATTCTGTGGGACAACTTTTGTCTCTATTCTCAGTTAATCCTCAAGGAAAATCTTCGAAAAATCTTTGAGTTACTAAAGATGATTTTCGTAGTTTTATAGATAAATAGCTCAGTTGAAAGTTGCTTACCTTCCTTAGGCTGCCTAAGTAATTACTAATAGGTAATTTTAAACTAGCTCCAAAGCATATTCCTGTCTGCCATTACATGCATTAAGATACTTCAATTTGTCATTATAGCATCAAAGCAGTAAAAGACTTTTGTACTGTAAAATGATAAAAATTTTTTATGGTATAAAAAAAATTGAAAGATGCAACTACCATGACTTCTGTGCCATGCAGTCTAGGGAGAAGTCCCAAGGTCCAACTCATAAATTAAATACCTAAGAATATCTTTAGTGGTTCTCAACTTTCCTAAGGCAGCAGCTCTTTAATATGGCTCCTCATGCTGTTGTGAACCACAACCATAAAATTATTTGGTTGTTACTTTATACCTGTAATTTTGCCTGTTATGAATAGTAATGCAAATATCTGATAAGCAGGGTATCTGATATTCAGCGCTCACAAAGGCGTCATGGCCCACAGGTTGAGAACCATTAGCCCATGTGAAGCCATTTAAAAGGCTGCTTTTAGGGGTTTGGGGGGATACCAGAATGTGGTGGAGATGCGGCCTTACAGGTTCCACTCTGGTTCAATCTGAAATGCGGCAAGTGTGTTGTGGTTTCAATGTGATATAACGTGGCTTTTATGCCAATATGCGTTTTCTTCTCCTGATTTTGTTCACTGCTGACAGTGACATTTCTCTCAAAGGTAATGCCCATCTGAAAACACATCTTAGACTTTGCTTTCTCTCTTATCCCAAGCCTTTGGCCAAAGACCAACTTACAATTCAGACTCTCCCATTATCACGTCTCCAGCTCCTCCCCTTCATGGGTTGCCTTTCAGTTTGCACCTTCACCAGCTGTGTGAGCCACCAGTGCCTCTGGGCTTCCTTTCTCATTGATCTCCTACTAAAGTCAAGGAACTTCAAAACTGTAGCGCAAAGCATAAGGGTTCTATATAATGTGACTCAACACATGTTTGCATGCTTATTTCTTTACTATCTCCCACCTGTTGCCAACAGCCTACACAAAAATTCCTTCCCTGTAGTGTAAGATTGCTAACATGTTCCATAGCTATGGTTTTGTATATGTTCTTGCTTTAACCTAAAATGCCCTCGTCAAATGCTTCTTCATTTTTTTTTTTTTTTTTTTTTTTTTTTTGAGATTAGATTCAAATAATTCCCTTTCTCAATTCTCACATTCCAGCAGAGCTTCTGGGCTCATATTACTTATTGTTATCGCTCTCAGCTTTCTCATTTCTCCCAAGAAGTGTGAGAACAAACAATTTGTCCTGGACCAGTCCCAGCATTCCTGCTTCTCTGGCAGTCATCGATAGTGTCAGACACAGGGTAAGCCCTAAGTTTTCCCTGTGTGCCACTTTTCTCACTGCAACAATAAGAGAATTCTCTTCCTTTCTTCACAGAAAGACAGGACCGATGCAAGCCTGAGTGGACGAGTAGATATGTTCCTTATCATGTAGAGAAGTCAGTTTGTGAGATAGAACACTGGCAAGCTTCCAGGAAGAGTAGGCAAAAGGACGGAGATTGAAGAGCTGACTGTTACGGGGGTTTCAGATACGCTAGAGTCACAGAAGCTTCTTCCATTATGAAAGTGTATTGGCTATCTTTTCAATACAGGTTTCTTTCCTCCCCCAACCTCTCTCTCTTCTCTCTCCATCTCTGTCTGTCTCTGTCTCTCTTCATCTCTGTCTGTCTCTCTGTCCTTCCTTCCTTACGTCTCTCTCGTCCTCCATCCTTCCTTCCTCCCCCCCCCCCCCCCTTTTCGTGTATAATCAAGTTAGCTGTGTTTCACTCACTTTCATGGAGTCCTGCCTAATGAAAATGCTTATCTCTTGGTAAGACGTTGTTTCTGAACACATCACCTTGAGTAACAGGACACATAGAAATCAATGTGGCACACCAACCAGAAAGCTTCCTCCTTCCTAGATAGCTTTCATGGTCCTGGATAGCTTTCCTTGTGCTGGGCAGATGCCTAAGGAAGTTATAAGACTGCTGTCTTATAATAATGACCAGCAGGGAAAAATATTCCCATATATGTGACAATGACTTGATTACTTGACATGAATTTTTATGTTTGTCTAACAGTATTTCAGTAGTTAAACCAAAGTCTCTTTGTCTATAGAGTAAACTCTATTTTAAGTAATATCACTATGAATCTGTTCAGATGAAAGTTCTCCCTATCAAAATTAAGGATTCATGTTAAGTACTTAGTGGCTTTGGAAATCTGTTTTATTTAACTCGTAGTGAACCTCGAAAAATTTCAGGAAAAAACCAAATCACCCTGATATTGAAGTACATCTCAGATCTGTCACTTCTCGTGTCCTCTTTACTTAAGACTTAATAAGCAAGCACCTGAATGAGTCTGGGGAACAGCTCAATAGGGGCTTGACTAGTAACACCCTTGGATTTCCTCTGGACAACCCTGTTCTGTTTCTGTTTCACACACCTTGTGCAGATAGTCTCACTGGAGCTTGTGTTTTGTCTCTCATGATCATTAAATAACTTGTGTTTCCAAGCCACACTAACCCCAATTTCCCTACAATTCCAACAACAAATTTTCTATTCTTGATATGCTCTGTATTCTGCTGCTTCTATGTTTTGGTTATTTATTTCCTTCACGTATCTCCAAAATTGTTGCCTGTTTAGAGAGCATAAAGGATATATATAAAAAAAATTAGTGACTGTCTTATAATGATATTTTAATATCTTGTAGAATATTGTCCTTCTTAACATATTAAACAGTTGTTTGCTTCCTATCTCCGATCACTATAATATAAACTATTTCAAAGCAATACATGAGGACAGGACATTGTTTTGCTCACTCCTGTCGTAGCTTCATTTCTGTTCCTGTGACAAAAATAGCCTGAGCCAAAGCAACTTAGAGGAGACAAGGTTTATTTTGTAAGACTGAGACCTCTAGAGAGATCTCTAGTCTATCCCCAGAGTCCCCACTAAGAGACAGAGTCCATTGTTGATGCAAATGCATAGGAACAGGAATTTATTGAGCCATCGCGATGGGGTCTGTCCAGATCTTTCAAGCTGCAGACCCCGAGAAACAGAGGCACAGGCCTTTTATAGGTTTTAGACAAAGAAGTGAGTTTTACAGTATGTGATTGGTTGGCATTTGGGCAGAAAAGCTGCAAGCAGGGAGTTACAAGTCTTGGCTTTGGTGGTTGGAAATGGGTGGAGGAGCAAGTTAACCTATGGAAAAGATTGGTTGAAGCAGTCACAGGGGGCGTTTAGGAACTTTTTTACTTGGGGAGGGGTAGTGGAAATTTTAAACACAGCTGGTTGTCCTTGAGTCCTGCTGGACCCTGAGCACAGACGGAGACCTTGAGTCAATTTGGACTCTTCAAGTTTTTTTCCTGTCCCTGCCACACATATACGGTGATCTGATATCTGTCTGTCCTTGGTTCAAGCTGGACCCTCTAGAATTTTACATGCTTTGGCCTTAATGGGGGTCTTAAGGGAGGACTGAGTAGGCTGACTTTTACATTTTCCAGACTTTGGCCTTAGGGGGTCCTTAAGGGGGTTTGGTTCATTCAATTTCTTATACAAATTATGGCTCCAGTCCATCATTACAGGAAAGTTTAGGTGACAGGAATTTGAAAAAGCAAGTCCCACACCATCCCTTTTCACAAACAGAGGGGAACAAATGCATGTTTATTTGTGCTCAGTCTTTCTCTACACATATGATGTCCAGGACTGTAAATGAAGTGACAACTACAGTGAAATTCCCACATCAACTAGCTTAATTAAGATAGTCTCCTACAGGACAAACTGACCTGTCACCCATCATTCACATTCTTTTCCCAAGTGGTTCTAGGTTGTGTTAAGCTGAAAAAAAAAAAAAAAAACCTAATCATAGCAATTTTCAAATCCCAGTAACATGTCAGATCAGAAATAATGACTAAACCAGTTGTTCTGTGACTCTTTGATTCAGTTCCTCATGTTGAGGAGACCCTCTAACTATAAAATTATTTCATTGCTACTTCACAATGGTAGTTTTGGTATTGTTGTGAATTGTAATATAAATATCTGATATGCAGGATATTTGGTAGATGACCCTCCCAAAGGGGTCATAATCCACAGGTTAACAACTGCTGGAATAAATGAACAAGTCCAAAATAGAATAACATGATTTATAATTTTTGGTGGAGTAATCAAATTTTATAAATGTTTCAACCTATTACAGCTTTAACAGTTTTACTTTCATTTCCAAGATCTTAAGTTTTAGTTAAAATGAATTTTGTATGCTCTATAACTGGAGATGTGTGTGTATGTGTGATGTAAAGGCAGTTAAGGTTTCTTTTCTTGTAAGTTAGTTCAACTTGTTATAAAGTACTCCTCAAATCGAAATTTGAACTAGGACTGTCTTTTTAGTTTAGACCATAATTACCCTCTGAACATATCTTCTGATGAAAATCCAGGTGGACTGTTTCTAGGCTCCTGACCCACAGAAGCTGTAGAATCATAAGATTAGATTTAGACTTCCATACTTAATGGTAATTTGCTATATATCCACAGAAACTAATATGGCTTAGGTAATTTTATAAAAATTTATCCATGTATATAACTTGAGTGGTAAATTTTATGGTTCCCTAAAAACATTTATTTGCTATTTACATTTTTAGTCACATAGACCTGTATCCTAAGCAAAACTATTCAAATAACCACTGAGACCAAAACAGATAAATCATTTTCTTTTGTCTAACACGAGGAGATATTGTTAGACAATTCCATGACATCATATTCTATGTAAAGGTCAAATGTGCTTTAATTTGTTTCTTGTGCTCCACTTCTTTCCAAATATACTCTTTCATTGTTTCTAAAAGCAGCTGTTTATCTGTGAGAAATTTCCATTTCCTCTTCGAGAGATTTTTAGATAGTTTATTCTGTTTGCTTTCAGTTGGAGACATATGTGAGAGTATCTTTTGCCTACACAATCTCTTACCTTATGTTATAACCTCTCTGTGAGTCACTATTGTTTACTGTGATGTGCTAAAAAATTTTCCCCACTGTGGCAGATTAACTTTTACCTCCTCTCTCTCTCTCTCCTCTCTTCTCTCTCTCTCTCTCTCTCTCTCTCTCTCTCTCTCTTAATTTTAACTAAGTTTGTATTCCAAGAAACAGCACCAAACTTTACCAAGTCTTCAGGGGTTGTTTTTTATATTCAGAAAAATTAGCTTAACATGTTTGTGTTTAAAACAGTGAACTTTGTCACTTGTGGAGCAAGACTCAGGAGGTTTATTATATGACACAAGTTGGCTTCTGCTAAACCTAATTCAGTTTCAAAGTTAATCTACAAATTCTAACTCAAAATCTTTCTGAGATGAAAATTTCATTTTACCAGCCACAGGAAGAGACTGATTAGATTACATAAAGCATGCTCAATATTTACAGTGAAGATTGAGCTCTGCATTCTTCTTTTAAGAGAGTGTCACGGAAGAAGAAAAGTGGTTACTTGGCTCTTTTTAGTTATTAAGGACTTGCGACAAACCTCTATGTAATTCAGAGTTTATGAAACTGAGTCCAAGCCTTTCATTTTGTTGGACTCTAGGAGAAAAACTGCTGTATGCTTCACCTCCCAACACTTAGGAATGCAAGTCTGCACCGATAAATGCAGCTCACAGCTAAATTACATGTCTTCAGTTCATTGCAGTTCAAGCTGTGGGTTAATTACCTGGGATTCCTCACCTTAGAACTAGAAAAGAAAAAAGATGACAGAAAAATTCATGGAATTCTGAACAAGGAAACATTTATTTTCTTCCTTCATGCTGTTTTCAAGTCAGGCATTAAGGTTTAATGAAGCAGATACACTTATTGCAATAGATGAGCATGCTGCTTTTAGTCAAGTTCAAGTGTTCGCCTGACTAAAATGAAGTTTCTACCGTTTAATAAAAAAATACTATTTAATTGATGTACTTTTAATGCTCAATTTAGAAGGATGCCTGACTCACACATTGTGTGAATATATGCATAATGCTGTATAGAAGGAAAAATATGTGGTTTGAATTACCTATTCATATTCTCTTTTGCTGAATTCTTGCTACTGTTCTAGTCTTCAAAAAGTTGTATCTATACATTCAAGATAGGTGCTATAGAAAGTGATTATGTCTGTTTTAAGTATTATTTTTGAAATCTTAGTTGATATTCATTGAAGGGAGGAAACAAATGTGATTCCACCCAAATAAAGTCACACATGTTGGCATAGAAACTTTTCCTATCAATATAGAGTAAATAGCAATTTGTTGCTTACTAAGAAATATTAGTTAAATATTCTACATTAGTTTCACCACTACTTAATTAATATGAAAATAATAATGGTTCTATAATTTCAACTTGAACTGATACATTTTATTTAAAGCTATTTTGGTAGATATTTTTAGGTATAACAGAAGAGAAAGGATCTGGTAAGTACAGAAGTTTTGGATAGTGTTACCGTAAGTGAGGTAAGTATTGCTGTTTGATTGTGTGTGTGTGTGTGTGTGTGTGACCTTTCAGTCACTGTAAAATACATATCTAAATAATAAACTTGGCTCTAGAGTTTCAATGCTTTAGTCTATATCCATTATTTTCTTTTTATGCTTGTGGCAAGGGAATGCACTGTAGTAAGAGCAGAGACTACAGGAGGTTGTTCACACCATGGTAGCCAGAAAGGGTACAAGTGAGAAAGGCTGTGACCCTAATATTCCTTTCAATGGCTTATCCATAACTTCTTTTTGAAAAATTCATTAATTAAATTTTACTTTACATCCTGGTAGGAAGTCCCTCTCCCTCCTGTCCTCCAAGTCCCTCCTTCTCTCCTCCCTTTCCACTCCCCACTGACCCCTCTTTTTCTTCTCAGAGAAAGCTAGAGAGAGCGCCCATAGATATCAACCTGCCTTGACATATCAAGCAGGCAACAGAGTCAGAGACAATCTCTGTTCCTGCTTTTGGAGGTTACACATGAGGACTAAGCTGTACATCTATCACATATGGGGGTGGGGGTGGTAGCTAGAAACATCTCATGCATGCTTGCTAGCTTGTATTTGAGTCTCTCTGATCCTCTATGGGTGCAGGGTAGTTAAATTTGTACATTTCTTTTGCTGTCCTTCACCTCTCTGGCTCTTTCAGACCTTCCTCTCCCTCTTCCATCAGATACTCTGAGCTTGGCCTAACATTGTCTCTGGGTCTCTGTGTCTGTTTTTGTCAGCTCCTGTGTAAAGCCACCAGATGACTGTTATGCTAGCCTCTTGTCTTCAAGAAGAGCAGAATTTTAGTAGTAATATCAGTGGTATCTCTCGCTCTCTTTCTCTCATAGTTTGAGACTAAGTTAGGCTAGTCATCCGCTGTCTGGGTCGAAGGTTTTGTGTGTGGGTTGATGTCCCCTTCCCTCCTCTGGAAATCCCAGCTAGCTGTAGAAGTGGCCCCTTCAGGCTTCATATTTTCCACTGCTAGAAGTCTTAGCTAAGGTCACAACCGTAGACTCACTCCCTAGGGCCTTCCCTAGAGATGCCCACCTACCAGCAATTTCAGTTCTCTCTCGGTTCTCTCTCTGTCTCTGTCTCTGTCCTGTCTCTGTCTTGTCTCTGTCTCTGTCTCCTCTTCTTCTCCTCTCCTCTCTCTTCTCTCTCTCTCTCTCTCTCTCTCTCCTCAGCTCTCCCCACCTTACCCCACACCTGATTCCCAATCCTGCTCCTCCCTTTAAGCTGAAGATTTGAATGCTAGATTATGGCCCTATTGGGAGACAGGATATCCAGGTTGGATTTTGGCCAGAAGAAAAAAGCAGATGGTCCAAGTATTCCAAAGTACTTTACAGAGTATTAATAATGTTATACTATAAAACAGTCATGCCTGGAAATTAATTTAAAGAAAGCCTAAGTGGTACTATGTAGAAAGAAATCTATGTAAAAGATTACTTAGGCAATTTAGCAGGTACAATCTAGTGAAAGAGACCCAGAAAGACACACATGGTATGTTCTCACTTTTTAAAAAATTTTATTAATTTATTCATATTACATCTCAATTGTTAGCCCTTCCCCTGTTTCCTCCCATTCTTCCCTCCCTCCCACTTCCCCCCTTCTCCCCTCCCCTATGTCTGTGATTGAGGGAGACCTCCTCCCCCTATATATGCTCTTAGAATATCGAGTCTCTTCTTGGTAACTTGCTATCCTTCCTCTGAGTGCCACCAGGTCTCCCCATCCAGGGGACGTGGTCAGAAAAGGGGCACCAGAGTTCGTGTGAGAGTCAGATCTCACTCTCCACTCAACGGTGGAGAATATCCTGTTCGTCGGCTAGGTCTTGGTAGGGGTTCGAAGCTTACTGCCTATATTCTCCTTGGCTGGTGCCTTAGTTTGAGGAGGACCCCAGGACCCAGATCTGCCTGTCATAAAGTTCTTCTTGTAGGTTTCCAGGACCCTGTGGGTCCTACTATTTCCCATTCTTCCATGCTACTCTGCCTAAAGTCTCAATAGGATGTCCTCTCTCTGACCCACTTTTTGGTAAGTAAAGTTTTCATGGTACGTATCCCTTGGACTAGTGTTTTGATATAAGTGAGTATATACCGTTTGTCTCTTTTTGCTTCTGGGTGAACTCACTCATTATGATAATTTCTAGATCAATCCATTTGTCCACAAATTTCGGGAATTCCTTGTTTTTAATAGCTGAGTAGTATTCCATAGTGTAAATGTAACAAACCAGAGACATTAATTCAGTTAGAGGAAAAAGTGGGGAAGAGCCTGGGACACATAGGCACAGGAAACAACACCAACAGCCCAGGCCTTAATGTCAACAATTAATAAATGGGACCTCATGAGGCTGAGAAGCTTCTGTAAGGCAGGAGACACTGTCAGTAGAACTAAGCGACAGCCTACAGACTGGGAAAAGATCTTCACCAACCCTTCATCTGACAAAGGTTTAATATCCAAAATATATAAAGAACTCAAGAAATTAAACACCACAAAACCAAACAACCCAATTGCGAAATGGGGCTTGGAACTTAACAGAGAATTCTCACAGAGGAATATCAAATGGCGAGAAACACTTAAAGAAATGCTGTCCTCGTTAGTCATCAGAGAAATGCAAATCAAAACGACACTGAGATTCCATCTTACACCCATCAGAATGGCTAAGATCAAAAACTCAAATGACACCACATGTTGGGAGGATGTGGAGAGAGAGGAACACTCCTTCATTGCTGGTGGGAATGCAAACTAGTACAACCACTTTGGAAAGCTATCTGGCGCTTTCTCAGAAAAATGGGAATAGGCTTCCTCAAGACCCAGCTATCCCACTCCTTGGAATATACCCAGAAAATGCCCTACCACACAACAGGGACATATGCTCAACCATGTTCATAGCTGCTTTATACATAATAGCCAGAACATGGAAACAGCCTAAGTGTCCCTCAGTAGAAGAATGGACTAAGAAACTATGTACTCACTTTTAAGTGGATATTAGTCATGAAGTACAGGATAGCCATGCTACAAGCCACAGGCCCCAAAAGCTAAGTAATAAGAAAGGCCCAAAGAGGATGCTTAGAACTCACTCAGAAGGGGAAATAAAATAAACATGTGTAGTAGATAAAGGGAGGGAACTGGGTAAGTGATGTGTTAAGAAGTCAGACATTTTCAGGTCTTTTAGTTCAATTATAAGAATTGAAAACACCAGATACTAAAAAGCAAACAACAGTTCTGAGACTCTTGGCCCATGCAGATATTTCACTTGTTTTAGTTGAAGATAAAATAGTCATTTGCTGGAAAATGCTTACAAAAATAGATCTGAAAATATTTTCCTTGAATGTTTAATATGTTATTTGCTTTTGTGTATTCTATTCACTTTACTATGCAAATAAGTCTACAAATATTTTGTAAATTTTTTAACTTTGTAGTTTAACACGCATTTAAACACTTGAAGTTTAATGTCTTTTCTCCTTATTGCAGTCCTTGGGGTATTGGGACATTTGTAGTTTATTCATAATGTCAGACATAGTTCTCTTTTATTACCTCCTATTTTCTTTCAATTTGTCTCTATCAAACAAGCTGTCCATTATAGGACACCACAGCCAGTGTTTTCATGCAATCTTCTTTCTACACATCACCACTTATTCTTTAAATTAACTTCCAGGGATAACTGTGTTTACAGTATAACATTACTACTCCTGTAATGTACTTTGGGATCTATGGACCACCTGCTTTTTTTTTTCCTGGCCAAAATCCAACATGAGATACATATTTTTTCCATATTCATACTCTATCTCTTTCAATATGTCCAGAACTTATTGAAATATATTTCAAAAGCTGTGATAATGTTTAAAATGCATTTCTACTGTGTCCTCAGTGCCATCAGATACTCTGAAATTGGTGTGTATGTGTGTGTGTGTGTGTGTGTGTGTGTGTGTGTGTGTGTGGTGACATTTTAAAAGTTTTCACAAAATTACCATGTTTTTGCATCACCTAAAGGCATTTAACCCATTTTGAATATGATCTTGTCTCCTTTTCAGTGAACTCTATCTCAGTATTCCTACTTAAGTTTTGTTTTCCAAGAATAAAACTCCCTTTGTTTAATCAATTCCTGTTCCCAGAACTTGAATCTTGTTGCTTTTACTTTTCACCAGCCTTTCCTTTTGCCTGCACCCTGAACCTTTCTCCATACTCTACTCCTTATTCAGCTTAAAAGGTTCACAGGTCTGCCATAGTGGAAAAGATCAAATTCCTTCATCTGCCTTCTTTCTTTCTCTGATTCCAGACCACTGCTTTTCTAAAGACGGTTTCGCATGGACTAATTCTCTTTTCAGCATCCATTCTCTTAATCAGTTGTAACATGATCATGGCTACATTCTTGAAAGTAATTCTTCAGTCAGCAGGTAACTTAGCAGTCAGCCTACCTGAAACTTTCAGTCTACATCCTAATTGTCTCTGAACAGTTGGTCCATTGAGGGTCCTTTCTCTGTGAGTTCTATTCTTCCTTGGCCTTTCAGCTCTTGCAGTGTCTAGTTTTTCCTCTCATATTGGGCTGACTCCACAATGTGCTGCAAGTATTTTTCTTGCTCCACCAAGTGGATCTCATCCATATCCATAACTGAAAACCTAACCCTCCACGGCCATTTCTGCTCATTGGAAAATTATCTAAATTATAGATTAGTTCTACCCCTGAATCCATTTGTTTAAGTAAAGCTGTGGTCTTCTGCTTATTGTTATTTTAAGGCAAAATCTCCCAAAACAGTCAACACTGGCTTGGAGCTCCTGACCTGTCTCTGCTTGAAGAATGTTGAGATAACAGGCACTAAGGACCAAGTATTCCCCTAATCTTCCTAAAGTCATTAGGATTAAAACAGGCAATTTTTTTTTTGTGGTGGAGGAAAAAGTTTATTATAGATATTAGAAAGAGTACAGCCAGAAGTATAGACAGAGGTGTCTCGGAGTCCAGGGTGAACCTGGCCAGACTGAGCCAGCAACAGGCAAAGTTTAAAGCCATTGTTTTACAGATTTATTTAATTACCACAATTGATTTCTATTTTAGACAGTGCTTAAAACCCCAGCAAATCAAAAACTTTTACTTTTCTTCTGTTCTTGACTTTCAGTCCAAATCATTTTAAAACTTTAAATTTATATTTTTTCTTTCTCCCAATGTTTTCTTTCATGGATAATTGTTGCGCATCTTCGCTATGTTTTCTTCTCTAATCTCAGGACACCCACACGTAAACATCTCATTTCTTCCTGTCTTGGCTTTTGCAACATCATTTGCTTATTACACTCTTCCGAAAGCAAGCTTGATGCCTACTCAAAATAAACAGGAGAAACTTTCTCCCATTTCCCATGAACAAACTAAGCTTCTTAGGTCTTTTGTTCAGGCATTATTTATCAAACTCATATTTTTATGCTAAGTATAACTTTCCAAGTTCCTCCAGGGCCAAAGCAAATCTTTATATGAGGTGCTTAGCTTAATAATTAGTGTTTCAAGGATGTGTGCTTCTCCTTTGGCCTCAGCTTTTTGTTTCTTTTTTATCTGCAAAGTAGAGATGACCATCTTTTTGTCCCAGACTTGTAGATTCCTTAATTAATGTTCTTGTCAATATATACTATCCTCTTAAATTTTCTGTCATGATGCTTTTAATCACTGTAGGTGTATGCTTTGCCTCTGACAGCTCTGAGAGAAGGCACTTCTATCTTGAATCATGTTTCTTTTGTCATATTTGTTGTAGAAACAATTATATGCTTATTGACGTTAACTTTCTGAGTAAATAAATTTGAAATTCCTTTGTTGAAGTACAAACAAAATCTTACAAGTAAATCGGTGAACAATTTTACTGAGACTCCTAATTTGTGGCTGAAGAAAACCCAAACCATTAAACTTTTGATAATTAAAAGCAGAAAGCAGGAATCAATACGAATCAATTAATAGAATATTTGCCTATTATGTACAAAGCCTGGATGCCATCTAGTATTGTATAAACTGGGCATTAGTTTTTAAATTTATTTATTTATTAATTCATTCATATTACATCTCAATTGTTATCGCGTCCCTTCTATACTCCCATTCCTCCCTCCCTCCCATTTCACCCTATTCCCTTCCCCTATGACTGTGACTGAGAGGGACCTCCTCCCCCTGTATATGATCATAGAGTATAGAGTCTCTTCTTGGTAACCTGCTATCCTTCCTCTGAGTGCCACTAGACCACCATCAAGGGGGCATGGTCAAATATGGGGCACCAGAGTTCACGTGAAAGTCAGTCCCCACTCTTCACTCATCTGTAGAGAATGTCCTGTCCCTTCGCTAGATCTGGGTAGGGGTTCAATGTTTACTGCATGTATTGTCCTTGGTTGGTGCCATAGTTTGAGCAGGAACCCTGGGCCCAGATATGCCTATCATAATGTTTCTACTTGTATGTTTCTAGGACTCTGGATCTTTCTATTTCCCCATTCTCCCATGCTTCTCTCACCTAGAGTCCAAATAGGATGTCCTCTCCTCTGTCCCATTTTCCTGGTAAGTGAAGACTTTCATGGACATGCCTCTTGGGCTAAACTGGGCATTATGATGTATTTTTTATCTCTTTAATTTGGCTTCTTATATCTACCATCCCTCTCCACGCCAATCACTTCCAAAACCCCAACACTAGTAGGAGAGAGAAGGTCAGTGGGAAGAGGTTATGCTGAGATCCTTTTAGGCTATTTCCTGCTGATTGAGGGTGTTGAGTTCCTTGAGGCAAGTCCAATCTTCATCTCCCCAGGATGTCTCCAGTTTTATCATATCATTTATTTACTCACAGCAGCTTGACAAACCATCAACAACAGCAGCAGGAGCAGGGACCAGCAGGAAAAATAGATGTGTCCCTTCTCTTGGGGCTCTGGTCTTTTTATATCCTCTCTAGAGTCCCCAGAATTAAACCATCTTCAGCTGGCAGAATCATGCCCCTGTGAGAACACATTTGAGGCAAATAGTTTACTTCTGTGGACAGTATTAAGTAGCCCCATATCCAACACCTGGGATTAAAACAAAAACATGTTTACATGACAACATAACAGGGTTTTTAAAGACACCAGAATTCTCACTACATTTCCCCCTTAAGTGAAAAATAAAGGCTCTTACTCTAAATTAATGAGACTTGTTGTTGCTTTCTTAAAAGGAGATGATCAATGAATGAAACACTTCTTGGATCAGTAGTTTCTTCCATAATCTGCTATCTCTTGGCTACTCTTTTCTGAAGTGGCTTGTACTCCAAAGCCACTTTCTGAGGGCACAAAATTACCTTATTGTCTCTCTTGTACTTGCATTCATTAGTCCAACATTGGCCCTTACCATAGCATCTACGAACCCTAGAAAGCTTAGGTGTTCATAAGGAGAACCCAGTGCTGTCAGAAACTGCTAGTTTGCTTCTCCAGCAGTAAGAACCATATTCCCCAGATTTAATGCACCTAGGATTTTGAGTTCAGAAGCATTTACAATTTCCTTTGTAAATGGCTGAATTCTTGGCTATTAAAGCACAGGGTATTTTAATACCTGAGACCTTGTATAACTCCTAGGAAAGCTAATGGTAGCAATCTCATAACCCTTTCTCTCCATATAGAGAAGAAAACATAGATCCCCACACACCAGCAAAATGGGAGAAACCCAACAGGAACAGTCACAGTAAACATTTTGTTGATATGTTTAAACAGAATATCTGTTTCTTCATACCCTGCTGTTCCCTTTATTACATTAGAAACCATTGTTTCTTCTACAACATTAGTAACCATTTTCCATTATTCCAAACCTCACATTGGTCTCTACTTGCTGACATTTTTTTAAAATCTATTTCATTTGGGTTCTTGTATCTACTACCCTTCTCCACCCCCGTGCTTTCTAGCACCTCAATACCAGGTAGGAGAGAGAAGGTTAAGGTGGAGGGGGCATTGAGATCTCCTTAGTCTACTTCCTGCCATTAAGAGGCATTGAATTCCTTGGGGCAAGTCCAATCTTCATCTCCTGAGGATATCTCCAATTTCTTCTTATCATTAACTTTCTCACAATCACATGACAAAAAACCAGCAACAGCAGCAACAGGATCAGGAAACAGCAGAAGGAACAGCCTCTGGTATTTCTATACCATCTCTAGAATTCCCAGAATTAAACTTTCTTCAATTAAAAATGTGCAGAGATAAAGATAGAACAGTTACTAAGAGAATGGCCAACCAATGCCTGGCCCAACCTGAGAACATCCCCATGGGAGAAAGCCAGCCCCTGACACTATTAATAATACTCCGCTATGTTTTGAGACAGGAATTTAACTTAAATGTTCTCTGAGAGACCCCACCCATCAGCTGACCAAATCAGAGGCTGAGACTCACAGCCAGAGCAGAGGCAGAGCTCAGGGAGTCTTGTGGAAGAGTGAGAGGGAAGGATTTAGGACCTGGAGGGAACATGGAGGGCACCTGTAAGGGACAAGAACCCTGCAATAAGACCAACAGAGTCATCTAACATAGACCCATAGTGGTTAACAGAGACGGAAGCACCAACCAAAGACCATGGGTGGACTGCACCTACACTACCACTACACTGTGTAACTGGTGGGCAGATTGATCTTCGTGTGGGCCTCCTAGTAAGTTTAGTGGATGCTGGCTATGACATGGACACTGTTGCCGCTTTTGATCATGTTACCCTAACTGAGCTTTCTTGCCTGGCCTCAGTGGATGAGGAGGCAGCTCAGTCCTGATGCAACTTGATGTTCTGGGGTGTTCCCTTTTTCTGAGGACAAGGGGAGGAGGACTAGGGAAAGAGAGTGGGAGGGACTAGGAGGAAAAAAGGAGGGGGCTAGAATTAGGATGTAATATAAAGTAAGTATATAAATTGAAAGTAAATTATAAATAAAAAATAAATAAATAAACAGAGGACAGTAAATACTTTGCCTGTGGATCATGCGTAGAGGTGAAATACCTGCTTAGAATACTTGAGGCCTAGGTTCAAGCACTGGCAAAGAAGAAAAGAAATCTTAAAACTGACTTTATTAACCTAAATGCATATATAGTTTAAAGACCAGTGCTAGTATTATTATGTAGAGAATAATTGTTTTTTTCTTTGAGGTGCTTGAGAATGTGGGCAAGGGGCCACTCTGAGGTACTTTTATTTTTAACTCTGTTTCTTTAGTGTCTTGGTGGGCTGAGGTCATATGTGGAAGCATTTTGATGTTTTGTAGAGCTTCATATGTTTAGACATATGAAGTGAGCTTGCATGACCAGAGCTGGAGATCTGGCTCAATGTAGACACTTGGTTTTACATAAGGCACTGGTTTGAGTCCTAACACAATTAAAAAGAAACACCAGTAGAACCAGTAGTGAAGTGAGGTCATCTTGGTATAGACTGTAAATATTTACACATGTGTTTCTTCATAGACTTAGAGCATTCTATTTATTCTTGACATTTCCTTCCCCCGCGCCCCCGCCCCCCCCCCGCCTCAGTGTTTCATTTTGTTATTCCATCATCAAAGTCAGAAATATAGAAAATATATACATATATTACATCACCATTGAGGAAAGGGCATTTTCCAAACCTCTTTGAAATGTATAGTCACAGCAAAGTATACAGAATAAACACTTCCTAGTCCAACCTTCCCAGTTCCATCTTGCAGAGCATCCTTTAGTGTGCATCTTCACAGGACAGCAGCACATGCATCTGGAGGTGGAGACCTCACTACTGGTTCACATAGAGCCAACCCGCTGTAAATAGACTAAATGTCACGTTTGGCTTTATTTTAATTTTGCTCTTAGATTTTGTTTGTGTGATTCATTTGTGAGTGTATATGTCTGTGGTATATGTGTTTATGTGTGAGCCAGAATACATGGAGGCCAGAGGAGGACACTGGGTATCCTGTTCTATCACCATCGGCCTTATTGTACTGGGACACACTTTGTCAGGGACCCCAGAAGCCCCTGAAGCCCTCTTGTTCTGCCAGCCACAGCAATGAATTAAATCAGGGCTGTGGTCACTCAACTTTTTACATGGGTGGAAGGCACGCAAGTCCTCATGTATGCAGAAAGTACAGTCTTCAGTCCAGTGGGGGTTGAATTTTTTGCTGCATTACACATCATGCAGCTGGTAGCATACTGCTGCGCAACACAAAACCACTTGCATTGTTGGTGAAACCAGAAAAACTCATGATTTGTTGCTAAAATCTTGCAACAAAGTCTGGATGTCATAGTGATTATAAAAGTCTTTGAGATTTGAATGCTTCTTGAGCAATCCAAGATGACAAGAGATTTCCTGTTCAGATGAAAACAAAGGAAAACAAAACCAAGTTCACCATAGATATAAGTGAAAATTGTTCTTCAGTATACATTCCACTGGAAGCCTGAACAACACCAATTGACACTTGCCTACTTTATCCTGTTAGGTGGGGTTAGTTATATTCACACTCAACAGGATGTAGTAATGTGAGAGGAAGTGCAGTGGGTGACATTAGCCAACATGTGGCTGCCGTCCAAAATTTCTATGAGTCACACCTTTTCTTCTGGTATCATTTAATATGCACTCCCTTGCCTTGCTCAGCTGGCAATGAGATGCCTGATAATCAGGCCTATCCCAGTTCATCTTCCTCACCCATCCCTGGAGTTGTACATGTTAACATTCATACTAAAACCAGACATACCTTTGTTGTAATTATAGCTCAGCAACTCTTAATTACTTGTGACAATGAGATTGGAAACCTTAGAAAAACTAAATTTGTTCAGAGATTTGTCACCTTGCATGAACTATTCCGTGCTATGATTTTGGAATGGTGGGAAGGCTAGAAACAAACGGAGTGTCTGGAAAGAGTGCCTCATACTGCAGAGGCAGCTTTGCTGAGTACCTCTGCAATGCCCTGTATCACTACCATCTTGAACATAAAAGAATTTGTAAATGTGAGCACCACTGGCTACAAATATTTGTTGATTCAGTGAATGAGAGATGATTTACTTGATGTGCTTCTAAAAGTAAACTATTTTCTTTTAGTCTCTTCATGATGTCTGAAATCAATAAGGCAATAAATAGTTATAGTGACAAGTCTTCATGAAGAAGCCACACTTTTAAAATAGAGAGATTTGAGTCAAGTGTGTAAATGCTATAAAAAGACAACTGAGATGCATTCTAAATCAACTCTATAGGAAAATGATGCTTCTATAAGCTTGCTCATATGTGTAATGTCCAGAAAAGATTCTTTTATAGTTCCCTGGATATAACTAATGACTTTTATGTAGTAGATATTCACTAGATATGAGTTATTTAGTGAGAAGTTATGTGCATTTTAATGGTGTAACTGGTTGTCAAGTGTGTGAACTAATTTGCACCTAATGAAAATTTATTAAACATTTTTTAGTTATTTGCATCTTTCCAGCTGAATATGAAAAATGTAAAGTTAAACAAGACACTGTACATGCGCATTTATTATTTCTGTGGATAGTGGTGTGGGTTATGGAAGATGCGACCAAATTCAAGTTTTTTCAGGGCTATGTGGCTTCATGCACGTGCTCCTTTATCTGTACTCCACAGAAGAGTACTGAGACCACTACTAATCTATAGCAAGGATCAAAAGGCAAGCATTTATAAAGTTCCTTTAACAAAACGAGAGTAGTGACTTGATCCTAGATACTATAATCTCCTTAACTCTTGACCAGATTTATGACACCATGCTTAATTTCTCTTAAGTGGAGTAGGCTTCAAATCCACTCAGAAATCAGGTAGTACACTTATAACCATCATGCCACTGTTGTGCCAGTGGGCATATCTTGCCAGGATCGCTGTGTTGTAGTTCTTGGGGTCCAAAGCTACTTAGTGTCATTGATTACACTTCTCCCCAACAACTTACACGGCCCTCTATGACAATATGAATCCTAGATACAGTAACATAAAACACTCTAAGGGATCTACTTTTCCAGAAATGACATGTACAAAAAAAAAGGGGGGGCACTTTATTAGGATACTGATGTCTCAATTTCAATAATAATTTTAGTATCTATTTCTAAATCTTAAACTATGTAGGAACCTTTGTTCTTATATCACGTAAGAATGTTACAGTACACTAATTCTTACATTTCCCTGACCATAAGAGAAAATGATCAATGATGGGAATACTGCGATAAATTCATAAATGTCAAAGATTAGTGGGCTCTGTGAACAAATGTAGTCTCTATAGCTCGAGGATGGCAAAGGGAATCTGAGGAGCCCAATTTAGATGACTCACTTCTGGTTAAAAGTTACAGAAAAAAATTCACTGCTAATTCAACCAAAACGATGGTAAAAGGAAAGTGAACTGTATGTTGTCTGGGGTAACTGTAACTGACTTTATTTTCTCCCTCTCTTCTCTCTCTCTCTCTCTCTCTCTCTCGCTCTCTCTCTCTCTCTCTCTCTCTCTCTGACTTGTACGTTCTTGTGCAAACCATTAAGGAAATCCCCTGGCATTGTGTTTAAAATCTCATTACTCAGCATGGGGAGAGCATGTACTCTTCAAGCCTCATTTAATTTGTATCTACAAGGAATGATGACTACTAAGCTGGGCCTCTAATTATGAACTTACCATCGCAGGATGAATCGTAACTCAGTGACCACCCATGAGCCTACCTAATGGTTGTGTTAAGTGCACTAAGGTGGAGACAGACTTACAAAGCCAGTTTCGGCTCTGCTTCCATGGTGACGGAGGCCTACAAAAAAAAAAAAAAAAAAAAAAAAAAATGCAGTGCAATCTTTTCAAACGACACATCACAGCAACAAACTTTGAGTACCCAACTCATACCACACACTCTAGTCCTAATATAATGTGTGATAAATTGAATTCTTATTTGTGTATGTATAAGGTGGTTGAGGTGTTTGGGGGACATGAAGCTATGTAGAAACTATCATTTGTAAGCCTAGGCCCCCTGTTCAGATGTAGGCATAGAAAGTTCATTCGCCACTGTTGAAGAGAGAACAGGGACTGCTTCTGACAAGAACTCTGGGGGTAGGCCTAGTGGCACAGAGAGGAAAAGGAAGCAGGCTATCCAGATGCGACCTGATAGGCTGTGGTCATATGGTGGGGGAGGAGGGCTCCTTCTGTCAGAGGTCTGGGGAGGGGAATAGGGCGGAAGAGGCAGGGATGGTGGGGGGAAGATCCAAGCGAGCAGATAACAATCTCAATGTAATCTGAATAAATTATAATAAATTAAAAGGAAGAAAAGAAACTATCATTTTGTAGCATTTTCAACCATTATAAGTTATATTATGCTGTAAATAAAAGCATGCCATATTCTTTCCATTGTTGCTAAATTTGGCCTGACCATTTATGCACAGCAAAAAATGTACCTGAAATTATTTATAAATAAATTTAAATGGAGAATAGAATCTTATAACATGTACCTCAGATTTGGACATTCAGGAGTCAGGCTTATAGCCAATCACCAGCTTCAAATTCCTAAAAGCTATTACAGTTAAGCAAATGTTGTGCTATCCAGAATAGGAGCATTTCTCTCTGTTACCTCCTTTGTCTGTATATATGTAACAACTCAGGTTGCTGGAGAGAAGAGAGATTCTCAACCTTTACAGGTCCAGGGTATTGATGCTTAGTCTCCGAATTTCTAAATAAATTCTGTATTCTTATTTCAACTCTGAGTGTGGTATTTTCTTATGAGTGTTATCTTTACCTACTCTACCTCCCACGTGTTGGTTGCTAAACTAATCCTTTGACAATTGGAACAGGAAGATAAAGGTCAGACCTGTTTTCTTTAAAACTCTACCATACCCAAAATGTCAACACTTATGTGTCAAAGTGTAATTGCACAAATGCCATTAGGAAGGTGATCGAATGTTTATGGTAACTACTTGCAGATTCTCTGAAATTTTTCAATACATGATTCTAATATATGGTTAGCCTTCATAACTTCTAAGTATGTCCTTAACTTTCACTTGCTTTTTTTTTTTTTTTTTTCATTTGAATTATATTATTACTATGTACTTCAAGCTGGCCTTGAACTCAGTATTGATGGTTTGGACCTCTGAATCTTACTGCTACAGTTCCCAAAGCTGATATTTCTATACAGCTGGTATGGTATTGGATCTCATTCAATTCTTGTTTTCCTTCCTTCCTTCCTTCCTTCCTTCCATCCTTCCTTCCTTCCTTCATTTCATTCCTTTCTTCTTTCTTTCCTTACCTTCCTATTTCTTCTGTTTTTCCTTCTTTTATTTTCTTCTTTCTTTGTTTAGACTTAGTCTCACTTGCCTGTCTGTTTTCCAAGTGTTAGTGCTGGGATTAAAGGTATAAGCTACATGCTTGGCTGCTTGTTTCTTGAATAAAATTCCTTTTTAAAATCCAAATAAAATGACTTGAAGCATTCAAATTTTGTAAGGCAATAAGTATTTCCTCAGGGTTAACAAATGGCCAGAAATTTAATTTCTGTGTTTTTCCTTCAAATTTAGTTTCCTGTTAAAGTTGTATTTTTATCTTTATTTTTGCCATATCTTTAGATATTCGTCACATTTTTGTTTTTCAAGTCCTTAGTGAAGATTCTCTTTATTAGCATCAAATAATCAGGAAAACTGTAGTTTTCAGTATTTTATAGTAACTAAGACAATGTTCACAGCATCAATTCACTTACCAAAATTGAGTTTTGAAAGATTTTATAGTGGTATTATGGTTTGTTTATTTATCATTTTCACAACAAATATTTTCAGAAAGCAATGTATTAATATGCTTCAACTCAGGGGTCTAGTTATTAGATATAGCCAATACTAAAGACTAAAGCTTTGTTCTTGCTTATTTTTCATGCACCAAAAGAAACCTTTAGATAATTCCTATTATGAGTTTTTGCAAGATTTGGTTTGTTTGTCTGTTTGTTTTCAGCACAAATAGCATTCTGAGTACGGGAATTAATTTCAGATTAAATACGTCATAGTATACTTTTTTGTATTTTTAAAAGCAATTTTAAGCCTGCATACAATAAAAGAATATATGTATATTACATATAGTACTTTATATGACCGTAGCACATTCTACACATGAGGCCATATCTGGTTTCTGTTCCAGAGTGTTTGAGTCTCTGATCATCATTTCATTCTCCTTAGCTTCTTAACTTTTATTTGTCCAGTTGTAAACAGACTCTTCTTCATTTGGAGATTATGATTAGTACAACATATTTGTATTCATGGGATAAAGATGACATTCCTGGGAATAATAACATGATTTATAAAACTCAGAGAAAAACATGTAATTCAAATATTTTACCTGAGAATTCACTGATAATTCTGAGGGAATCACCTGCTGGGCATTTCCTCAAAAGGCTAATATTCCAAATTAAAATATTACTTTTTCATTTTTTGGTGGCTTTACTTCACACTTTCTTTTTGTTAAAATTCTAATTCTGTACTCTACTATACATTCCTTAGCACTGTTTTATACAAAGAAAAAATGTTGTTACGTCAAGTTTCTAAAATACTATAGGTCATAAACTATCTATAAACAAAGTGTTCAGTATTGAACTTGTGTCTTAGTTAGGGTTACAATTGTTATGAGAAAACACCATGGCCAAAGAAGCTTAAGTAAGAAAGGGTTTATTTGGCTTACACTTCCACAGATCTGTTCATCGTTGTAAGAAGCTATGACAGGATCTCAAACAGTGTAGGGTCCTGGAGACAGGAGCTGACAAAGAGGCCATGGAGGGGTGAGGGGTGTTGTTACTGGTTTGCTTCCATAGCTTTGCTCAGCCTTTTTTTCTTTCTTTCTTTCTTTCTTTCTTTCTTTCTTTCTTTCTTTCTTTACTTTTTCCATTTAAATTTTCTATTTATTTATTCACTTTACATCCTCTTATAGACCACCCCTCCTCACATCTCAGCCCCACCCTCTCTCAATCTCTCCCACATCTCCCTCCCCTATTCCTCAGAAGAGGGAAGTCCCCTTCCCATCCCTTCTCTCTACTCCCCCTCATCAAGTCATATCAGGACTGAGTGTGTCTTCTTCCCCTATGGCCTGGCAAGGCAGTCCTGCCAGGGGGAAATGACTGAAAACCTAGAGAGAGAGAGAGAGAGAGAGAGAGAGAGAGAGAGAGAGAGAGAGAGAGAGAGAGAGAGAGAAGCTAGCAAGAGAGACCATGTCAGAGAGCCCCCACTCCTCTTTCTAGGGGACCCATATGAATACTAAGCAGGCACTCTTTGTAGGGAGCCTAAATCCAGTCCATGAAATGTCCTTGGTTGGTACTACAGTTTCTGCAGACCCCACTGGGCCCTGGTTAGTTGGCTCTGGTTGTCTTCCGGTGAAACTCCAGATCCTTTTCTCCTTTCCCTACTTTTTTACAAGATTCCCAATGCCCAATGTTTGGCTGTGAGTCTCAGCATATGTTTTGAGGAGCTGATGGGTGAAGCCTCTCAGAGGACAACTCTGCTTGTCTCCTGTCTGCAAGCAGAGCAAACTATCCTTAATGGTGTGAGGGGTCATTTCTCTCCCATGGGGTGAGTCTTGGGTTGGGCTGGGCACTGGTTGGAACTTCTGTCAATCTCAGCTATATCTGTTCTATATTTATCCCTGCACATCTTGTAAGCAGGGTGAATCCTGGTTTGAGGTTTTTGTGGTGGGTTGGTGTTTTCTTCCTTTCACTGGGAGACTTGTCTAGTTAGAGGTTTTCCTCTTCAGTCTCTATGGCCCTTACTATGAGGAGTCTCTGCTAGAGTCCCTCTCATATCCCCTTGGAAGCTTACCTTGACTTAGGTCTCAGCTTGTCACAGAGATGCCCCTGATCACAAATTCTCTTTTCTCTACTGGCCTTTTGTTCTCAGGCCCCCATTTTCCCCAAGGTCTGTTCTCCTCCCTTGTATCTCTCTGTGTTTCATTTCCTACTTTGTTTCCTCTTTTCAACTGCTACCTCTGTGTATTCTATTTCCCCTTCCAAGTGAAGTATTAGCATCCTCCCTTGGAGCCTCCTTTTGCTTATCTTCTTTGGGCTGCATTGGAGTATACTTATCCTGCATTATAAAGCTAAAGTCCACTTATAAATGAGTGCATACCCTGTGTATCTTTCTGGGTCTGGGTTACCTAATTCAGGATGATTTTTTCTAGTTCCTTCCATCTTCCTGCAAATTTCATGATTTCTTTGCTTTTAATAGCTAGTAGTATTCCACTGTGTAACTGTATCACAGTTTTTAATCCATTCTTTGGTTGATGGACATCTAGATTGTTTCCAGCTTCTAGCTATTACAAATAAAGCTGCTATGAACATAGTTGAACAAGTGCCCCTGTTGTGTGGTGCAGCGTCTTTTGAGTATATACCCAGGAGTGGAAATCAATCTGGCACTTTCTCAGCCTGCTCTCTTATAGAGCCCAGGACCAGCAGCCTCAGGGATAGCACCACCCACCATGATCTGGGCTCTCCCCCATCAGTCACTAAGAAAATGTCTTACTGCTGGATGTTATGGAGACATTTTTTCAATTTAGATTCCCTCCCTTCAGGTAACTCTAGCTTGTATCAACTTGACACAACTGATAATGATGAATACTTTTATTGAGCAGATTTAAATAATAAACTAAGTAATAAATATTGTGTATATTTAGTAAATAATTACAGAATTTTCCTAGTATATGTTACAGAATAA
Organism: Acomys russatus; assembly: GCF_903995435.1. Lineage (NCBI taxonomy): Eukaryota > Metazoa > Chordata > Mammalia > Rodentia > Muridae > Acomys > Acomys russatus. The sequence continues at coordinate 24,598,202 of NC_067167.1, read as the reverse complement.
AAATTACCCCATTTCTTTAGTTCGTATTTTCATCAATGACATTTATGACTAGTTTATGTGTTAGTAAAAGGCAAGTCTCATAGTATTTAAGAACTTGATTTTTTTAATTCTCAATAAATGTAGAATAAAAAGTGAGATTTTGTTTGGATATAACTTGATAGTGTTAAGTAGTATTAAAACAGCTTTACTCAAAATATTTTATTTGTGCTTTAATTTACAGAGATACAAATCTACCATTATTACAGAGATGTAGGACAGGCGTGATGGCTGGAGCAACAAATTGAGAGGTCACATATTGAAACACGAGGAGGAATCAGGGAAAGAATGTGGGAAAGGCTTGAGACTTTCAAGTGACATTTCTTCCAGCAAGGCCACACTGTCCCTATGACCATAGTAGGTACTACATCCTGGAGGCTAGGTGTTCATATTCCCAAGTCTACGGGTAATATCTCATTCAAACCAGAGCACCTCACACTGTGTTTACCGTAGTCATGTAGGTATATCATAAAGCAAGTCCATTCAGTGCAATTTCAAAAATTCATGTCGCCTTTCTTAGTGTTAACACTGTTTGATAGTCCAAAGTCTCTACTGAGACTCAAGACAATCTTAACTGTTACCCCTGTTGAAGAAGAAGAAGAAGAAGAAGAAGAAGAAGAAGAAGAAGAAGAAGAAGAAGAAGAAGAAGAAGAGAAGAGAAGAAGAAGAAAAGAAGAAGAAGAAGGAGAAGAAGAGAAGAAGAAGAGAGAGAAGGAGAAGGAGAAGGAGAAGGAGAAGGAGAAGAAGAAGATTGCATACTTCCAACATACAATGGCACAGAATATACATTAGCATTCTAAAAGGGAGTAATAGAGGTATAGGGAGGAAATAGTAGACCAAAAAAGGCTGAAACCTGTCTAGCTTAGCTACCTGCAGCACACTTCTCTCATACACACAGTAGCTCAACTCCCTATGTGCAGATCTCCTTGGCAGATATCCCAGATTCTGACACCAACATCTACAGTCTGGTCTTCAAGGTAAGCCAGACTTCACTTTCACAGCTTCAGAGGATGGCCTCTATGGGCATCTCCCCTAGGAAATCCCGTGCCAAATGCATGCCTGAACTCAGCAGCTCTCTGGAACCATAAAGGTAGATTCCACAACTCCATCCCTTGTTTATCTCACATGGCATTAAGGACAGTGCTATGTGAACAACACTTCTGAGTTTGGCTGCCAGCATGAGGTGGATTCTGGCTCCCTGAAACCACATTTTCTACAGCTTTTGTTTGTTGTTCCTTTCCTCCAGCTGGCAATTCCCTAGACCCTTTTCCTTTCAAAAGGAGAAAAACTTAGCTAGATAGTCTTGTCCTGAGGGCACCTTTTCATTTATTTAAACATCAGGCTTCTCCTTAATGTCTTTAATCTTCTTAATCTGTGCTCTTTCTCTTTAAACTATAGACTTTATATTTCTTTCTGCCTCATTTGCTCTTTTCCATTTCAGATCTGCATAAAAGCAATTACTAATAGCCATGGCAAAGAGTCAATATTGGGCTGCTTTGAAATCTGCTTTGCCAAAAATATTAGGCCATTGCTTTTAAACTTTGCCACAGGCAAGTTCTTAGGATAAGGCCAGAAAGCAGACACATTCTCTGTTAAACTATCACAAGACAAGTCTCTCCCCTCTGTTAGTATTGCTCCCTTCTGAAGCCTCTTGAGGCCTCCATAGTCTGCACAGCTCTCAGCACTACTGCCTTCCATGCTTTTACATTCCACACTTCCAGGTCCCAACTTCTGTCTTAGTTACTATTACATGACAAAACATCATGATCTAGGCAACTTATAGAAGCGTTTGGAGGCTTTTATATCTAGGAAACGTAGATTCTATCACCATTATGCAGAGGGAGCATGGCAGCATGGGAACTATAACAGCAGAACTAGGAACTCCTGTCTTGAACTCCACACAGATCAGAGAAAAAGACTGAACTGGAGATGTGGCTTTTAAATCTCAAAGTTGGAGCTCAGCAACATTCTTCCGCTAGCAAAGTCTTGCCTACTAAACTGCCCCTACTGTACCAGCAAGCAGCGGCCAATTACTTAAATTCCTGAGACACTAGAGGGCATCTCATTCAAATGACCAACATAGCAAATGTTTGCTATTTGTTAATCTTAGCCCATATTCAACATGACTCTGTGTGCCTTCTTAAGACCTGTTTCAAGCATTATGTAAAATAAGTTAAATTTAGTTTTATCCAAGAAAAACATCACTTTTGGAAAGGTTACATAGGTTTAATATTTTGGAAAGTGTCATATGGAACCTCCAGTGGCATGTTTGATGGTAGTGTAGAGTATATAAAATACATACCCAGCACTTATATGACAGCAGGGAGTCCTCCAAAGGCTTAGTTCATTCCAGTATTTCCACTTTGGATTAAGCACTGTCTAAACTGTGACATTAAAGCATCTAACCTTCTCCACTGGAAGCAGATATACCAAGTTTCTGTTTCTACCTCACCTTTGGCTTAGAAATTTAAAGACTACTGTGTTTTTCCTAGTTAGTGAGTTTTCAGTTGCCCTGGCGATGGTGACTTTCCACATTCCTTTATCTCAGCTTGTTGAAGGCTTTAGTTATAACCTCTGCCAAAATTAACAAACCACACTTCTAATACTTTGGGCTTAGAATCATTTGGGCAGCAATTCAAGCATGGATAGTTAAAGTTGCATTGCAGACCCCCACATCAGATTCTCCAAGGTGAAGTCAAAGCATCCATTCTTTTCACAGGCGCTCTTTGTCAATCTGTTGTGGAAACAGCTTTGCAAATGATCTTACAATGACTCAGGACTCATGGCGACCTAGAAATTTAACCATAGGGCACTGTTCTCCAGAGTCTGCACTAGTTTTGAGTTACAAATTCCAGTTGTTTATTATTATTATTATTATTATTATTATTATTATTATTATTATTATTATTAAAAAGAATAGTGTAGTTCCATTAGCCATCTCTGAATTGCTTCTACTAAAGAGAATTTAATTTTTTTCATGAAAAATATATACTCAGAACACTTTAACATTTTTATTAAGTAATTTATTCAGATTAAATCTCAATTGTTATCCCCTCACCTGTATTTTCCCATTACCCCCTCCTTCCCTCTTTCACTCAATTCCCCTCCCCTAGGTCTATGGCGGAAGGGACCTCCTAACCCACCATATGATCACAGTCTAGCAGGTCTCATCCTGGTAGCCTGCTTACCCTTCCTCTGAGTGTCACCAGGCCTCCTCACCAAGGGGAAATGGTCTAAAAGGGGGCACCAGAGTTCATGTCAAAGTAAGTACCCACTCTCCACTCAACTGTGGAGAATGTGCTGTCTATTTTTAAAGCAATTCCATGTTCTATACCTGTACCAAAAAGGGAACTAACTCATAGCAATCTCACATATGTACAAGATGATGTTAATAAATGTTTAAAAATATCTCTTAGTTCTGAAAGGTATAAAACTACCTTTACTTTCTTATATAAAGTAATTAAGTATGCATTCTTCTAGTTCCTGGCAGTAGATTTGTTATTACCCACCCACTTCTAGCTGTTTGCGATTTGTGAAAGTGTCAAAGAGCACAGCAAAGAGGCAGAAATGCATCTCACATAGAAACCAATCCTAATTATGAAGACTCTTTATTTGTAAGTACATTTTTAGAGAAAACATAAGTATATTGGGTATGTGATGAAACTAGCAGTATCTACACATTTTCATTTTTACATAGACTTGCTACTTTGCATGCATCGTCGAAGTTTTGTAACACATTTGGAGTATACTGAAATTCACTTATCTCTAGATATATTTCACTCTTGTATGATCTTTTAACTGATAGGAACTACCATTAATGGCATTCTCAAATTCGCTTAACTTTTCCTTTATATTGGGCTTTGTAACTTTTCATTATGCTTAAAGCAAAAAGGATTATTTACATGTATTTTAAGAGATTTTGTAATTATTTTCTTGGTGTTTATGAAACTATAAGAGTACTGGTTGAAATCTGAAGATGGGAAGTTTTCTGAACTGTACCACTATTTCCGAGTTACCTTATTTTAATATGTTAAAAGAATTGGTATAACAAAAGTAAGAACGTATTGGAATATATTCATTAAAGAAGGCCATAAAATTCAGTTTATTCTCCAATAACAAGAATGTCAAGTAAAATGCATACATTCATATAACGTTGTGGGTATGAGACTTGAATACTGAGCTATTCATAGACCATGTAACTGTAACATTAGTTTTTTAAATTTCTTTCTTTTTTATGATCTGTTTGTACATTATCTGATTTCCTGAAAAGTTACTTTTCTGTGCAGTGCTTTTTTAATTAAACAATTTTTATTTTTTACATATACATTTATATTATTCCACATATATACAATAAACTACCTATAGCAAGAAGAACCATGAAATAATCAGGAATTATATAAATGTTACATTCTTAGTTTTTTTGCTATTTGTATTTGACATCCTTGAAGAAAACATCTTTCCTATCTTGGTGCATCTAAAATTCTGAATGTACATCAATGTTCATCATATTTTGTCATTATCAACTTAAAACATCTATCTATACCTAAAAGCATCTTAACCCCTAAACAAGTAAGCTTCATTGTACAACTAAGCTACCTGGTCTTCAACTTCCTCAGAGACTTGAGAAGGAATAAACTTGATTACCTGAGTATGTTGGGAGTGCAGGTTAGTAGCTTTCCAACTGAGAAAGATGACAGAGACAGTTTGCTACCTGAATAGTCACCCAAAACTCTCTATAATGTTGGAGTATCTTCTTAAGCCTTCTGGCCCAATATAGATTACAGACATATTTATGAGGCAGGAACTATTAAGGGCTTGCTTACCCTGTCTTGGCAGAGTTTGGCTGTTAACTCTGCCTGAATCCAAGCTTGTACTTTTTTAGGCAGAATTCAGTTTGTGGTAGAAATGAGGACATTTTTCCAAATGGTTTGTTTGCCACATTTGAAGCCATCTCTCTCAGGAGGTTCTTTGATGCTCATCATCCTCTTTGAGGTAGGATGGATGTTGTTAGGAGTTAACCTGTCTCATTGTCAGTGAATCTTTATAATAATAAAAACATTTTTAAATGCCACAGTCTTCATGTTTCTGAAGTTTTTGAACATGTTATCCTATCACATTTATCTGCCGCACCTAAGATGTATATTCTTGTGATAAAAGTAGACTAGCAATTGACATGATCATGATTTGATCAACTAACAATTAACTTGTATAACTTATTTATCCTAAACAGCCTGCAATAGCACTTTCAACGTATTGGAAGTAACCCCTGTATTATAATTGAGTTATATGGGTACAATACCTCATATAGAGTATATATATATGATATAGATATGGATATAAAGATAGAAAGTGTATAAAGAATAAACTTACATTTGAATTCTATACCAGTGTATATAGAATTAAGCATATTTTGTATTTATATACAAAATTCTATTCCAGTGAATTGAAAATAACCTTGTGAGTGACAACTGAGACATTAAGTTGAGGAGTAGATTCACTAATCTACATTTTGTTCTATCTTTCCTATATTTCTATATCCCCCCTTCTTTCCTTTCAACCCCTATCTCCAAATCTAAGAATATAAGATAAGGGAAAAGAGAGACATTGCTGAATCTAACGTTGTTTTCTTTCTAAATAAGACCAATAATAACTTACAACCAACTCTCATTGATTATAGCCCTCTATAGCCCAAGGAAACAACCAAACACCTACTTAATGCCCCTTAAAAGAATGAGTCATCGTTCTCTTCAGGTTTCTTCTGCCTGATTTGGAATGAATACTACCTAGTAGGGGCCGAAATAAAATTGGGGAGGAAATGGTTAAACAAGCTAGGAATTGGATTTGTGGTCCAGTTTCTAAATGTTGAGAAACTTCAGGCTTAATTGACATCCGGTGTGGGACAGTCTGAAATGCCTGACCAATTGGGATTGGAAGCTTTCTTTGAAAATGTCCTGGGAGCTGTCTTGTTCTAATGAGAACCAGCAATTGAAGCATTTGGTGCTGGAACATGAAGGATATCAGTGTCCAGCATGCTGGGAGGAATGAATCCTGTCCAGTCTGATCCAATGTCAGTGTGTGGTTCTTTTGTTCTGAAAGCATATAATTTCTTACAAGCATCATACAATCCTAATTTTATAAGTGTATAAGGTGTGCATGACTTTTTAAGCTCAGGAAATGAATTAGTGTTGTAATTTAGGATATATAACATAAAAACACTGTTCAGTCACACCAAGATGATCATATAGAAAAGGCAGCAATAGATCTAAGTTATAGACCATAATTTGGTTCACACACAACCAATAATAGATGCAACTCTAAAATAGTGGGAAAAAGTTCTGTGACAAATGTTGTGAAATGACTTCTTTTATTTTTTATTTTTATTTAATTAATTTATACAGATTACAATTCAATTGTTATCCCATCACTTGTATCCTCCAGTTCTTCCCTCCCTCCTGCTTTCACCCTATTCCCCTCCCCTATGTCTATGACTGAGGGGGACCTCCTTCTCCACTTTATGGTCTTAATCTATCAAGTCTCATCTTGGTAGCTTGCTTATTCTTTCTTTGAACTCCACCAGGCCTCCCCACCACTTTTAATCATCTAAAAAAAGTCATCTCAATATATTAAAAAAAACTTTTAAAAATACCTGCAACTCTAGATTGTTCCAAAGTTTAAAAACTAAAGCATAAATGTGTATATCAAAAGAAGGTAGAAACTATTTTAAAAATTGTTGGTTATGCAATATGACAGCTTATAGGGTATTGTTATCAGAATGCACCCTTTACTGCCAGGTGTTGGTGATGTCACTTTAAGTAGGTTTAGAGTTATGGCAAGAAGAAGTACATCACTGGGGTTAGACATTAAGGTTAAAAATCCCAGTGACATTACAGTTCCAGGATTTCTTTCTCTGCTTCATCCTTGCTGCTAGAAATCTGAGTTCTGAGGTGTTTCTGTTGCTGGGTCTGCTGCATGCTTCCACAATTCCCTGACATTACTTATCCTCTGTAATTGTAAGTTCAGGTAAAGGCTTACTTCTGTAAGAAATGTTATTACAGCAATAGAGAGGTAACCAATGTACAGCCCTTTAAAGAATAACAAAAAGTCCATTGTCAAATATTAACCCATAAAATCAACTAAATATCTTTATTTTTTTCATTTTTAAATTCATAAATAAAAAATAAGATTATCTGTGAAGAGTATGTTTCCAATTACGATCATAAAAGATTAATTTCCACATATGTGGATGATAGATGTTATTAAAATTGAAAACACTTTTGCCGCTATTTAAGTCATTGTTTCTACATCTTGCCTCACAGGAATTTTTGGAAGGGTATCATAATAACATAGCAAATGACTTGAAAAATCCAAATGCTCACCAAAAGATCATGCAATTGATGAGAATACCCTACTCTGGTTAGACGGGGGAAAGATTTCCATATGAACAATGTGGGGTCCTTTTCAGAGCAGTCACTTCTCTGAGTGAGAACAATATGTATGAAGGCAACATGACAAATTATCTGTCTGTTCTGGATATGGTACATTACATATGTCTGAATATGTAACTAATTATACATGTATTTATTCATGTTATTTAGAACAATTTATACATTAAAGTTAATAACTTAAGTGTCAGAACAAACCCACTTGGGCAGCTGGGTCACAGTAGTAGAAGTGAAATTTTATAATGCTCATTATCTGAACAAATTGACATTTCTACAATGTATCTGTTTTCAAAAAGTAAATATCCAATTATATTACATGTGTATGAAGTGTAGTATCTTATTAGCCACCTATAAAAGCACCCTCTATGTATGCTTTAGAAAAACAACATGTCAATTGCTTATATGAATTATGAAGATAATCACTGAGATTTTCATATATCAATCTATTAATAATAGCACTAAATTTTTCAGTTCTCAATTCTAACAGTTATTAAACCATGACTTACCAAAAAAATTTAAAGATTGTCTCTCTTCTCTAACTATTATAACATAGGCAAAGAAAGTAGTATAAACTTAATCCTATATGCTTGGCTGGAAAGTATATACAATCTTTTAATAAGGTTTTTTTGGATAATTGTAGAATGAGGTAGCAAATCTTCTTATGATTCAGGGATGAACTATTTGAAATAGTATAAATTGAATGCTTATTTGGGGTGAGCAGCAACAGAATGAGATACAATAGAAAGAACCCACAAGATCTTGAACATTCTTACATGAAATAGCTTCACTTTAAAAAGAAAGAAGCCATGCATAATAATCCGCATACAAGTTAGGGCAGAGTTCTCTAACAAGTTGAAACAAATATAAATGAAACCTGTTAAAAAGTTTTCTTAGATACAATTTGGTACACATTTTTTTTGGTCAGGACATACTAATCAATCTTAAAATAAATTGTATAAGCTAGCTTTGCTAGTATATAATTCCAGATGTCATGTGATTTGTTTTAAACAGAACTATTTAAATAAAGAAAATATCACAGATGGGATACAATAATCTTTTATTTCTACTGGATCAGTTATAACTTGAAGAAACAATAGTTTATATTTGTCACACGAAGTTTATAAAAACAGTAAGGCAGCATGAAAAGAAGAAGTCCAGTGTTATTTTATAAGCTAACTCAGGATTAAAAGGTATTTTTTGTCACTAGAAAAATAGTTTTTAAATATAACAATAACTCTACTCTGCATTATAAAATGCATCACAGAAATATATTTTTCATAAACAGTGGTGGTTTAAATAAATACAAAAATAAAAGGAATTTAATGGGTTAGAAAACTTCTTATGTACTCATAAAGCATTATAATTTTGCAATTATGAAGAAAAATGATGCAGAGATTTAATTTAGGTATTAAAAGATCCTGTGTGTCTACCAGTTCAAACCCAACACTATGCCATCTTTTTCTTACATATGCACAATGCTTAGATGTTATAACATTGTCATTAAATTAAAAGAGATTTGAGTTGTTTTAAGTCAGAATCTCTGTTAGTTAAAAAAAGAATGATTTTCTAGACTTGAATTTTATGCAATATATATGTATATATTAAAACACCACATAGTGCACCATAATTATGTACACTTTTTCATGTTAATTAGAAATGTTGTCATATTAATATAAGTCATAACAATGTAAAGATCTAGTATTTACTCCCTAAATTTCTAGGTAGAGTTCTTGTTACTATTTTAAAGCCTGCTAATGTGCATACTTATCTAAAAATTGCACAAGTGAATATAATGTAAGAAAAAAAATCACAAAATATTAAAACCCTTTGCAATTTAGCAGTTCAGTTCACAAATAGAACAAGAGGCTAAGAAGTTGATAATGACCAATCACATTAAAAAGGCAGATAATAACACTCTGCTGGGTGATGGAAGTTAGAAGATTACATAAATATACAGCTTAATATATAAGAGGAGGTCAAGAGAAGCCCGTCTAGGATATTTGTAAATTCACAGATGAGATTAGAACTACCTAGATGGGACACAACGGTGTGAAAGGAAAGAATACTTTGAACACACTCAAAGTAGGAAGTTTGGGGCTTGATAGCATGGGTTTTTAATCCCAGTACTCTGTAGGCAGAGTTCTAACTGTGGAGGGAGTTCCAGGGCAGTCAGGGCTACACAGAGAAACCCTATCTAAAACAAAACGAAGCCAAATAAAACCACCACCAACAACAAAACAAAGCAACACTGCCCCCCCAAAACTCACACAAAACACACAAACAAAAACAAAAGAAAGAAAGGAAAGTAGGTAGCATTTCACTGTACTGTAAAAGAGGGAAACAAGCCTCTTCAGCAGAAGGATGCACAAACACCAAGCGTGCTCTGAGAACCTAGTGCTTGGAAAAATACACATTGTGTACTGTGGCTTGCTTCCTCTAGCTGCATATGGCCACCTCATGTTTAATCTGCCAGGCTACTTAAGGCCTTGTAATTCACTAACTTTCTAAAGACAATTAAAGCATTAAACCTTCAAGTACTGCATTTATAAGCTTAATTATCAATTTAACAATAAATAATGTAGTATCTATGAGATCACTCATGATTTCTATCTGTATAAATATGTTAATATATAACTATATTAGAGTTTCACCATAGAAACTAATTGCCATGTGATTTAATGGAAGAAACTAGGGCACAGATATATTTTAATAATTAAAGAAAATTTAAACTCTGCCATGAGTTTTAAAAGTCTTCATTCTAAGAGAAGTTTTAAACAACCTTTACAGTAAAATTCAGAACTGCACCTTAGACACCATTATTCTAAGCAACTGTGCGAAAGCAGAAGTCAATTCAAAGTTCCTAAAGTGAACCGCTATGACTAGATCTTATCACTGCTGTCTACGAACTTAGATAATGTGGTCCAGTGGCATAGTGACATACTGAGCACTTGTTTTCTTGGTAAACATACACTCCAAAGAGATAGCTTTCATTTTAGGAAAAGAGAGTAACAGATGGCTTATCATTTCTTCTAATCTTCTGACTTCAATCTATATTAATAACAATGAATACGTCAACAATTTAGCATGCCCTTTAGTGAGCTAATGGGCTGTTGTAGGTGAACTTTCCTTTCACAATAAGTCGTCCACTCTTTCTTTAAAAGTGTAATGTGTGTGGCCCTGATTGCTTACACTCTATTGTAGTATTTCCATGAAATGGAACTTCTTATTGTATGGCCCCCAAAATATTTTTGGTTTAAAAAGAATGGCAACATGAGTCTTTCCCAGATGTGAAACTTGGTGAAAGGATAAGGATCTTCCCAAAGACAGATGAAGCAGGTAAAGGGGGAAGGGAGAAAGAACAGCTGGGAAGAGCAATTCAAGACATTGAATCCACAAAAAACCTGGTAAAATCTTTAAGAACATTCATACTTTCAAAGAGAGAACAGTGAAACAAACAGTTGAACCAGTTTGTATCAAAGAGAAACCTTCTGGGAACAATAGCTCATGTCTACATATTACAAATATACAAACAACATTTCTGCTTTATGTATCCTGATATGTGTAAAATTTGTCAACTAAAGAAATTTAAAGCACAGCAATATTCAGTTAATAAAAAGGGATAAAAAATAATTTGGGGGGATGTGATGACATCCCACCTTCACTGAGAGAAAAGGAGATAGAAAAGGCAGATGAGAAGAAAAATTAAGTTAGCAAAAGAGTGCAGATGAGAGAGGAAATATATATCAAAATGGAGACAGACTTCAAATAATCATTTAATTTCTTGATTTCCCTTAATGTGGTTAGAACAGCTTAACAGTAGTAAGGTGTGTGAAGCACCTAGGCATCCTCCTGCCAGACGGGCTACAGTATATGGGAATAGCCACTCAGTTCTACTCTGTATATTCCCAGAGAAGAGAACACTGATAGATCCACACCGAAAACCATACCTTCCACTTCAGCTTATGCAGTTACGGCATAAATAAAATTATGAGTGACTTTTCCTGTGGTCTACACTGTAACTCCCCAAACAGTGAACCTGTACACAGCACTGGCCTGATCAGAGGATCTAAAAGCTAATGCATAGCTTGTTAGGCTTGCTAAAAACAAACAAACAACAACAAAAAGAACCATGCTGATTGTGCGTTGCACTTGGCTTTCTTTGCCTCATCTGCACCCAAACTGATCCACTGTCAGAAACTGTACATGTCCCAACAGCTTCCTGTCCCTTAACGTAAACAGAGAACAGTCAGGAAGAGACACAGACAGTAGTACATTTTACAGTCTGACTATCGAAAGAAACAAAACAAGATATGAGTTAATCCATATATGACATATAGGATACAGGAGCAGATCTGCACTTTACAGAGTCAAACGTTTTAATGATACAATGTTGTCGAAAATGAGAATCACATGCTTACTTTGCTTTTTCATGCTTGCAGTATGATTAGTTTGATGAACAAAGTTAAGATCTATCTTTAAGTTCATATCATATATCTCTTGTAAAAGCTAAAGAGGAATTATTAATCGATTCCCATTAGATTTTTTTCCTGTGTCATGTAGCCATAAGCTAGACCTATTGCATTGCTGATATACAGATTTTTGCTTGAACGTAAAAAAAAAAAACGGCAAATGGCGTTCATGGTGTTCACTAGTTTTTATTAACTACTCAATACTTTAGCATGCTTTACATTTTCACAGTTATGTACAGAATAAGTCACTGAAAACATCATCGATGCTTAGAAAGAAGCCATCTGTGTTAAGTTGACAGCAGCAGTACATCACCCAGAGCCGTTTCAGAGTCCTGACTGTGGTTGGAACTAATGCCAGTGTCTGAATCTGTGTCATTTGTATATGTGTTAACCCTTTGCGTTAATGGAGGGATCTCCTCATTGCTGCTGCTGGGAGCTTCAGCGTCCTGTCCTCTGTTTTCTTTTAACTGGCATCCGTCTTGGTTGCTAATGTGGAGTGAATTGAACTCCTTGGCTAGCAGTTGGTATTCTCTTGCTTTCATCTGAAGCAGTGAGTCACTGTATTTAATCTCTCTCTGGACGCCACTCAAGTGAGAGTGGATTTTCAAACCAGCTTTCATACTTTTCTCCAAATCGCACATCACGCTCTCTAAATTGGTGTTTTCCAGCTGCCACGCAGCTGCCCCCTCCGCGTCTTCACTTCCGGCCACGCCCGCGCTGTTCACCTCCCTCTCAATCTCCGCAGACAGCTTGTCGATGAGGACTCTGTAGTACTGCAGCTGTTCTTCCAGCTGTGCCATGCCCTCGCTGTCGTTCAGGTCTTCTAGAGTCTGGTTGTCCTCAGAGTTAAAGTCCAGTTTTGCCTCATTCTCATTGAACCTGGGCATTAAATATGCCTCCTGCACGTAATTCTCCCCATCATTCCCTACCCGGTCCAAGTGGATCTTAGCTTCACACTGTTCGATTTCCATATCCAACTCTTTCATCCTTTGTACTTGCTGGTGAATAGTGTGGTCCTGAGAGATAATCAGGTGAACCAAACTCTCCATATTGTCTCGATCATGAGAGATCGTGTCCTGCTTAATTTTAGCCAGTTTCCGGAAGGTTTTCCTGACAATTCGTTTCTGTTTATCCGGTGGTAAAGTTTTCATGTAATTCGCTGGGCTGAGATCCCAAGGCTTCTCACTGTTTGGCGCTAGTTTGGTTTCAGCTGTCCGCCACAGCGGGGCTGGGAGAAAGGCATCTGTTTTAACCAAAACAAACTGCATATTGGGCTGCTCCTCCCCCCAGGCCTTCCACAGCTTCAGGATTCTCGTCAGAGGAGGAAGGGCCCGCTCTGAACCCCTCCACTTCTCCACGATGCAGTAGTCGCTGGCCTTGCCCAATAGAAATCGCTTCTCTCCAAATGTAGCCTCGTGCTCCTCCAACAGAGCCTGAATGACATCAGTGGAGGTGGTGCGTTTAGTTAAGCCACAGACAATCTTCTCATCCTGGCAAACCCAAACCACAATTTCCTTCTCCTCAGAATCCATGTCTTTAGTTGGAGATCTAAAAGGAAAACAAAGGGCATTATAGTTCTGTCATCGCCTGTGTAAACTCAGAAAGATGGTTTAGCATCAATGCCTTTTCTTGCTTCTACTCTGAATGAGAGACATAGATTTAGGTTCTGACTGCAGAAGAAGAGCAAGATGTGCTCCAGGATAGAAACGTAAAGCTTTTCTCTTTTTATCTGCTTATGGGAAGGGCAAATTGTCAGTGTAAAATATTTGATATCGTTTTCATTTAGTATTTTCAGGTTAGCCTTAGTATGTTCGCAGAACCGGTACAGTGAGGTGGAGAATCACAGAGAGGATGGCCAACACGATACGCCGTGAACCCTTTCCACTTCGGCTGGAGTCTTAAGGGTCAAACGTGGTTGACTCTATGGTTCAATATTTAAATCAGCCATTGTGTTTTAGCCAATGTGAGACTAATGATCACAAGGATCCACAAGGCGGAAGTACAGAAATGACTTACAAATTGTTCTTTGAGCTCCTCATGCCTACACATGCATGTGCCCCAACACACACACACATACACACACACACACACACACACACACACACACACTAAAATATATAAAATAAAAAAAAAATAAATAAAATACAACACTGGAAAATATAACCATGAAATAGCAATAGAAATAGTCAAGGCATTCTCCTCAGATCTGCTTTGCATTTGTTCATGTAATTGTCACAATTCTATAAGGACAGCAATTTTATTAATCTCTATTCACAAATAAACAAACAAGCATGAAGATATTTTCAAGTTTATGAATTAGATGTTTAGACATGTGGGTTAAATAAGAAACAAAACAAGCTACTTCTATTAAACCTTAGGATGAAAAATACTGTCTTCTGAGAGCAAATGGATTCATAGTGTCCACCGCAAACCACTCAGCTCATCTACAAGGACTTCTCATTTGCAGCCAGTAATGTGTTAGCTTTTGTGACACTTTTAAAGGACCCATCATGTCTCTAAGATGATACAGTGGTGAAGATGTTCTGGCTGCATTGGGCAACTCCATTAGCTTACAAAACATGTATACTAAAAGAAAAACAGAAACAGGGGGTGGGGGGGAACCAACCAACAAACGATAACTCGACCTGTTCTTTTCTCTGGCTGGAAACCATCAGCTCTGGTGTTTAGCAGTGGCTGCACATGACATATGTATTCATCAGCCATAAATTGGAGGTGTAAATGACACTGGAACACAGGGAGCAAAGAAGCCTTTATATGAGGAGTCATAATGATGGTCACCAACATCCTGGAACTCCTACACTAATTGGAAGGTGTCCTACTTTGATTTTCCTTACTCCAAAGGCTGCTAATTTTTAGCTTTTGCCATCAAGCTGCAATAATGTTCATTATGAACAATCAAGGAAAAAATGTGTTTATTTCATATCATATACAAACCAATTGGGGACTTTATTATAATCTTGCAATCTCACTGTCTCCAAGCCCTTGTTTGTAGCTTTTTTTTTTTTTCAAAAGATCTAATCACTATTTATGTATTTTCTATGGCTGACTATCATTAAATATTTGGGGCATTCTTCAGCCAAAAGTAAAGCAAAATAATACTAGAAAATTCCTGCTATTTGACTGAATATATTTAAATATAATGGCCACTCAATACTGAATGTAGGCAGTAAAACTTTCACAATTTGCATGAGTTTTGTCATGTCTAAAAGATATTTTGTAGCTGGCTTAGAATCTTGAAAACTAGTTATTTTATGATATTTCTCTCACTACATTTCTAGTCACCCACTTAACAAATATTTCCTAACCATTTCTATGGGAACTGCACATGATATAAGAGACACATGCTTTACAAGACTGTCTCTGGCATACTGTGGGAACAGAGTCAAGTGAAGCATCCATTAACATTATACAATTTAAAATTCTTAATAATTCTTTTAGAAAATTGTATCATTTGATCATTACAAAACTTAGTCATCTAATATGGATAAAACTAAAACTTTAGAAAGAAGAAGGCGTTTCTTAATCTTTACCTTGCACTGGAGTTCTGACCTAGCATATCAATGTTTGGAAATGTGCTATGTAGTGAAAGCCATGCTATCTACAAATATATACATAACTAAAGGTTGAAAAAATACAAACTTAGTGTGATAACTTGGTTTGTGATGCAATATAGTAATTAGTGCTTATCTAGTGAATGCAATTGTAGTGGTTGATATGCATGACTAATAGCACTGATAGCAGGGCATTGTTACCTGAAAATAAAAATGTTTAGATACATAGCATGTCTGAGAGCATAGTTTGTTTTGTCTTTGCTTTTTGATGTGTTTTGGGAGAGTGTTCATCAGATGACTGCTGTGTCAGGGTGCCTGAAAAAAAAAATACTTAAGAGGGAAAAGAACTTATTTTGGCTCATGGTCAGGTGGCTCCGTCCTGTCTTGGACCTGATGAGATAAGTTATTATGGTGGGGAGGGCTCAGTGGGGCAGAGATGCCAAACACATGGTGGCCAAGTAGCAGAGAGAAACAGGAGAGAACCAGGGACATGGTGAACATATCAAGAGTATGCCTGAAATTTCATCATCTTCATCTGCTCCCTAGCACCGTATCTATCAAGCCACAAAGTGGAACAGATTGTAGAAGAAATGACAACCCTCATGAGCCAATGAATTTTTAATGACTGGAGCAATGAGTACATTTTGTAATGCATGTCATACACAAACTTACAGTGTTTAGGCACATTAAAACTGATTTTTAATGTTTTTAATTTAAAATACCTCATAGTCTAATAATTCACTTCTACTTCGTGTTTGTATCCCAGTGGCTTAGCAGTATTTACAAAGAGACCCACTCTCAATACAATTGTATGCCTTTTTTTTTTTAATATTTGGGCTCCAGCATACAATATGCTTCTTCATTCCACCTTATTCAATTACTTAAACTTCATCCTAAAAGTTGGAAATGTTTGTAAGTATTTGCTATTTACAAATCAATGGAGTTACTTAACTTGCAGATATCCCATGGTTTTGGGTAATCACAAAGAGGAAATCATGTATGTTGAACATAAATATTGTGCTGATTATAGCTGAAAAAAACCTGAGACAAAATGATGGCAACTAACTTTGCTTGTATCTTTGTAGAACAAGCCTTTGGTCAAGAAAGTCAGATAAAATTTCATGTCCTTGTACCAGTGACATTAGTGTTGGAAACTGTGGTAACCTTAATAAAACATAATGAACTGAGGAGTATTAGGGGAGCCTTAGACTTGACTGGCTGTCCACAGGCCAGTCTCTATTTTCTTTTGTTACTCCTTACTTCTGAAATGAAAGAATCTTCTGATGAGCCACCCAAGATCGCTTTACATCCCAGGACACACTGCCAATGTTTGCAGACACTTCTAGTTTAAACATCAGTTGTCATCCACTAATGACATCTACTATGTGGAGAGGCTTGTAACACAAATATCCTACAGTTTACATCAAGAAACTGGCTCATCTCAAATGCCAATCATGACATGGTTCAAAGCACAGCTTCTTCAGTTGTGACTCCAGACTCCACAGGTGATGTCAGAAGGTTAGTATTAGTGTGTAGAAAGAAAGCATTAGTTTTATGGCCTATCAAAGCTTCTTTCTTCATTAGGAAAGGACATCAGGCTAGTAAATATAGAGCATAGGTTGTAGGGTAAAAGGAGATGTGTGGGCACAGCGCTCTGGGAATAAACAAGGACACCTGGGTGATTCTTGGCTGTGGTAGAAGAAGTCAGTAGAATGTGCTATTGTTGCATTGCTCTCTGACTCCCTCCCTGAAATCTGGTTTGTGTTAGAATAAACAGGCAAGATCACAGGTAAGGGAACTTCTAATCTCTCAAAATTTATGAGAAGGCATTTATGCAAAATGCCTGCAGTGTTTTGGGATGAAATGGAAATATCCAGATATGACTGCAGGAAATGATGACAATTTTTTTCATTTGCTGCTATTGATTTGTGAGGATATAGGATAAGGCCAGCTAAATCAATCAGCCATGGCCTTCATGGAATGTCTCAGCAATTAAACTACAATGAATGTGTGTACTTTGCTTATTCTAACAACACCATAGAATATAATATAATCACGGGAAATATTTTTAGTTATCTGTTCACTTAACTCTGTGTGTGTGTGTTTGTAACACCTCACATTTGACCAGGACAGAGGACAATGTACCAGAGTCAGGTCACTTCTTCCAATATGTAGGTCTGAGAAATCAAATTCAAGTATCAGGTATAGCAAAAAAAAAAAAAAAAAAAAAAAAAAAAAAAAAATGCCTTTACCCAATGAGTCTTCTCCCCAACCTGGGACCTAAAACCACTAAGAACATTAATTGTTCACATGAGTTGTTATATAAACAAGCAAACAAAAAAAAAATAGCAACTAAATATTTTTGCTTTTAATTATTACATGTGAAGCAAGGATCAATAAAATGAAAATATATGCTTTTTATTCAAAATTCTCATTCCATGAGGAATTTAAAATTCCCTTCCTAGATTTGTAAAGATTATAATATAATAAATTTCCTTGTTGTATTTGAAGAAGACATATATGCATCTCCTTAGATTATTTCACCATATAAACAATAGGAAATTTTAAATACATAGCATGCAAGCAAAGACAACAAATTAGGATTAGTATAACATAAATTCACAGGTTTGCCAACCTCGTATCTCCACGATGACACAATGCAGAAATGCTTAAGTTCCTTCTGTTAAATAGTACAAAATTTGCACATCATGCTCACACTTCCTATCATAGTCTTTGAATCATCCCAAAATACTTATACTGAAAGATGTAGTGTAAGCATTTTGGTAAACTCTCTTGTTTGGAGAATAGTGACAATTGGGATAAACTGGTCTGAGAAAGTCCATTACAGATGGAACTGTTTTTTATGATACTTCAGATTTGTGGCTGGTTTTATTCATGAATGCAGAACCCTCTACCAGGCAGAGCTGAATTATGTTATTCACCATTAGGCAACCAGTATCCTGAAGAAAAGAGAACAAGTAATGTCTTAGTATAAATTGACTTCAAGGAAGTATGCAACAAGAAACATTTTTGGAATTTTTTTTGTGAGTATGTGTGCGTATGTTTCCATTCTGCACGTGCATGCATGCACCTGTGTGTGGATGTATGTGCACACTTGTACACATGTATATGTGGAAGCCAGAAGCTGGTATCACTTGGTACCCCACGATATTTATTGAGGCAGGGTTCCAATGAGCCGGATAACCTAGACAGCCTATTGTGGGAATCCCAGGCTCTGGTTCGTGAGTGCTGTCTTTTATGTGGGTTCTGTGGCTCTAGATTTGGCCTGTCCCACTTGGGTAGAAATGTTTTATCCACCAAGCCACTTTTCCAGCCCAAATCACAGATTTTAGTGACTCATAATAATCCAATTCTTCATGAAAGAAAGCTAATGATCATGACAGTTATGAAATTCCTTCAAACAGGCCCTTCACATCTTATTTCCCCAAATATTGAGATGTGACTTTATGCTGTACTAATGTTATTTTGTTGTTTTGGATAAGGAACAAGTTCACAAAAGATACATGCCAGGGGTTATACATTTGTTGAAGCTGTAAACCCAGATATATTTTAATTATAAAGCTTAAAATATTGAGAATGACATAATCAGCTTGGATGCTAAACAGTAATTAAATGTCACGGGAACTTTAAGACTAAAAGTTTGTAATTCCTAGTTCAATGGCACTTTACTTTTCCCAAGCATTACTGAATGTCAGCCTGCAATTCTGATTAGTCTGTCTGACGCATCGCACCAGTTTTATCATTATTTTATGAGAGAAATGTATATGTTTCTGCACAGTAAGACCAGTTAGCTTTGTGATAGAAGGCATGACACAAAAACAGAAATTTACTGGTAAAACTTTCTAAGGACAAGATATTAAATGTGTAAATAAAAATAAATCTATTTAAGTCTACTAGTTACCGCAGAATAGTCTATGCATTTGAGAAACAGCACACAGGTTATTATAATTTGGTTGACATTTATTTATTGCCTAGATTTTTAAGCAATGTTCTGGAATTCTGAGAAGACCAAAAACTCAGGCAGCAGAGGCAGAAACATCAGAACTTTGAGACTAGTCAAAAAATAAAGATGACACATTGATTTGCCTGTTCAGAAAATTGTCATATAGCAAAGCAGTGTGCAAAGATATTCAGTTCTTCTTAGCCTTTCTACACATATATTGTTTTCTGAGCAAAAAGTAGTATAATAATAACACTAAATGAATGCTTACTATGAGCTCTGTCGGCTCTATTCCAAATACTTTTCATGTTATTTATTTAATCCTCGTCACAACACAAAATTGTACTACTGTGATACCCATTTAACAGATAAAAAAAAAAAGAGGCTATTTTGTACATAACAATTTTATTCAAAATTATACCATTAAGTATTCTCCCCTCATACTGACCATCTTTTTTCTATAAACTCTCCTTTTTAAAATGGTATTTTGTTATATTATTACAATTGTCTTAAACAACTGTCTCTGATATTATTGGGATCTACAAAGTAAAAGATACAATTCTAGGAGCTAAGAGTGTTTATTACATTTGTAAATGTTTCAATTTCTTAAAAGGAAAAAAAAACAATTTTATAAGCCATGGAATTTATCTGAAAGAGACCTGATGGCTCACAAACATTTATTACCCAGCCGTTCCCACAGAGCTTTTGCCTTGTCACGATAAATACAGGGAAATGTGTTGCTTTAGAAATTCTGAGAGCATCTAGCATGTAGTGTGAAAAGAAAATCATGATTTTTAATAGAGCATTTGCTAAACTCTTTGGTATTCTTGCCACACCTCAGGAAATTTATACTCTTCAAAAAACATTTTTGCACACAAATTCAGCTATCTTTACCACAACAAAAGAAATGAAATTTGCCTTCTCACAGGATATTATGTAAGAAATTAAGTTACTACTTGAGGTTGTGTGTGAAAATAACATGATTTAAACTTATATAAAATATGCTGATGCATTCCTAATATTAGAACATTAACATACTGGCTAACACTCTTGAAGGGAGCTGCAGGTCTTCTTATGTCTTTGAAACCTTTTCAATTTATTTTTATTATGTTGTAGAACCAGATACCTTTCCCCAGTCTTCCCAGTATTTAAGAGCTATGTTGGGCAGTTAATTTTACTCCTTCCTTCTTGCTTGCTTGTTTCCTTTCTGTTTAATTTACTTTTTTCTCTGACACACAGTCTCCCTGGGGCAATCCCAGGTGTCTAACTCACATGTAGAAAAGGCTGGCCTGAAATTCACTGATTGGTCCCTGTTGCCTATGCCCAGAGAGCTAGGATGAAAGCATGCACCACCAGGACCAGCTGTGTTGATATGTTCTACAACATCTCTGGAAAAATGAAGTTTTAAATTAAGCAAATATGTTATACACCAACTAGAAATAGTTATGATACATGACGACTTTTCTTGCCCATTTAAAAGTGTACACACCCCTATACAAACTCACAGAATGGAACTGATTAAGAACTGCAATTTATGAAGCACAAGCAGCTCTCACCCACAAGCTCGTTCAGGTTAATTAGACTGCCTGAGAAGCAAACACTGGCTACCGCAGTTCTGAGGGAAGCACTGCCACTCATAAAAGATGAAGCACTGACCCTCCCCCAGTAAGTAACTCAGATCTTTCTTTAAGGTCATGGGGAAAGTGGGAATCGGTGTTTTTTCTAAATGAAGCATAAAACCTACAAAACATTTGATTCCAAACATAAATGATCAGTATTTTTTATTAAAATGCTTTGAGAATGAGAATTCTGTCGAAAAACTTAGTTTTCCATTAAAAACAAAACAAAACAAAACAAAACGGGAGAGTAATAGTAGTACAAACAAGTGCTAAAAACGGTGTCCTGAACATCACAATCTGACATATGCCTGTGTGTGCACCTACTGGTTTTATGCTCTAGAAATGTCAGTTTGATTTTGTAGCTGAGACTAGAAGTTAGCCATGCAGAGGGCAGCGCTTGGCACTCCACTGCTGCCCTGTTGGTATGGAACCTGATTCCCATAAACAGTGAAAGGGAAGGGAGTGTGAAGAACCTGTACTGAAGACCAGTGGAGGTTAAGTAAACCGAGCTCATAGTTTGGATTCCGGAAATTGATTATAATCAAAATGTAAATATTTAACATTAGTATTTACTGGAGAAAATATTAAATCTCTCTGTCCATTTCAGTGTTTACTTCCCACTGTTAACTCTGTCTGTACCTAGAAGGTAAAGTTTCCTTATTGATGTATATATTTTATAGATAAATATTTCATAACAATAGAGCATGTTTACTGCAAGGGAAGCTACCTAACCTGAATGTTGCCTTGACTGAGAGAGAGCTATAGGTATTTGAACCTTAAGTATTAGTGTCTTTCTTTCTTTCTTTTTTCTTTCTTTCTTTCTCTCTCTCTCTCTTTTTTTTTTTTTTTTTTTTGTGACAGCCCCAAATAATAGTTGGTTATGTCTTCAAAATAGAAGGTCGTTTTTAAGGCTCATAGAGTGAAACTTCTCTGTGAGTCTGTCCCCTTTTTCTCTCCATAATGCTACTTCATGGCAGGTTTGTCATCAAACAAAAATCTCAGGTAATATTCTAAAGGAAGATAACAACCATGTCCATATATAGGAGGTCTTTAATAAGATTTGTCCTTTCTCTCTCTCCTCCCTCCCTTCCTTTTTCTTCTTTTTCTTTTTTTAAATCACAAGTCCTTCTAAAGGAGAGTGAAGAAATATCAACCTATTCACTTTGAAAAGAACTACAAAGAGTGGATGGCTCTGTGGAGTTCATGTTCAATGTGTGGAAGACACAAGGTCTATGGGAAACTTGACAGCAAAAGGTAGACATGACAGTGGCATCTTAGAAGTCAAGCATGAGAGGGCTTGGAGAACAGCTTGAAGAAGTCACAACACATTATGATAGGTCAGGTCTCACTAGTTCTGAAAATGGTTATTGACCTTGACAGTTAGAACACCCCTCATAACTAGGAGAAAGTTGTCTCTTTTGTAATGTGTGGGGGTGACAGCCACTCTGTGTTGCGTTAGGGTTTGTGGAACATAATAAACCAGAGACAGTGCTTATAGATAGATTAATTATTTGTGTAAGAAAGGTCATTGAGGGAAAGATGTTGTTAAACAGCAGTAGTGGTAATGTGACAGATAATAAACTAAGTAGGAGAAAAAAGACAGAAGACAGAAAGAATTTAAGCAAAGATGAATCATGAAGCAAAGATCTAGGGAATGCAGAGACAAAAATGATCAGAGTATATTACGAGTTTAAATTCTTGGCATTAGTAAATGAACACATAATACCATAGGCACAGATAAATGATGTTTCAATCTTATTAAGAATTTTTTTTCATGCTTTGTCCCCATATCATAGCCAAACGCTTCCTTAAATATACGTCAGTTCCTCATTTCTTGCTGACCTCTGCCCTAGTATGTCCTTACATATTAACTGCAAAAACACACCAAACTGAACCTAGTATACATATATTTTTGACTGGTCTTCTTGTTCTGTTACACTACACTTTTTACTTTTCCATCTGAATCACGTTTACTCTGTTTCCAGTGTTATTTCCTCTGGGAAGTCCCCTGAAACTGTCCTCTAGGAAAATTCTGTTTTATCATTAACTTCGCACTCCCACAACCCACAAAGGCATGAACACCTGTTCTTCATGTCTCTGCAGAATCTGGTGGATACTCTGTAACAGCAAATTCTATCTTGGTTAATTCTAATTTCCTTACCATATGGTCTTGTACTCAACCTTTCACCTTTGACACTTGAAAACCTTATATGATAGGAATTAAATCTGTCTCTCCTTGTGTCACTGTCTCTCTGTCTCCCTCCTACCCCATCTCTAAGTCTTTTCTCAAAGGAATAAATATTCTGTGATCAATAAATATCAAGATGTCTGAATCATAAAAGGCAATGGTTACAACCTTTCTTGCCAATTACTTTTATAAAGTTTCACTGAAATAAAACTATGTCTCTTTCATTATGTTTATAATCTGTGGCTGTATTGTACTACAAGGAGAGAGTGACTTGATGCAAAGGTGAGTAGTGTCTGGAAAAAATATAAAGTAATTGTCAGGTTGCATTATATAAAACACACACACAATGCCCTTTTTGAAAATTATAATTTAACTACACTAAAAATCTGCACCTCAGTTTTCAAGATAAGGCATCCTTTTAAATTAAGAATTTACAAAAGTGTTTTGCATATACTTCTTTAGAAGACATAAAGTAAAAACAATGTAATCGTTATACCAAAGAAAATATACGTCCTAAGCAGAAGTTATGCTAGGTTTGAAAGCAGCTTTAACCAAAAGCTAAAGGATAATTTTAACATGGTTGTTCCATGTGGACTGAGTAGGATTATCACTGGATTAGTCACCCCAGAATCACAGGATGGAAACCAGCGCACTTTGACTATAAAGCCTTACTCCAGAGCCTGATGCTCCATGTACAACACCCTTCCATGGACCCAGGGCAGGGTGGTGTAGGCAGGATGAACGGCAACCATCATCATTGCTTTTCAGGTGTGCATGTCCTAACACCAGGATGTAGGATGGATGTTTGGAAACAGCAAAATGACATCTTGAAATTTCACTCTTCGCCTTAATCTTCCCTCCCTTGAATTGCCCTTGTTACTTTCTTCCTGCTCTTTACCATGGCATGCCTATATCCCCAGTGACTCAGAACCAAACCTGCTGTCCTCATTGATTCTGTCTTCCGTCCTGACACTGCCCTCTTCATGGAACTTGAACCCTTACATATTATCTCTCCAATGGTGACTCTTACTTCTCTCCTACACTTTTGTATTAAGAGATCTCTTTAAGTATTTCTGCTCTCATTGGCCTACTTATGTTCTTTTTGTACTCTCTTCAACCTTATGTCTTCCAGATTAATCACAGATTGTTGGGCAGATTTAAACAATTAAATGAAGTAAACCATTCATTTTCTGCAAATGACCATGATGAAATGCTGTCTCTCTGTCTTTCTTACTTTTGATTTTTTCCATTCTATTTTTTAAGTCACTTATAGTTTAATTTTGCTATTCTTTTCTTTCTTTGTTTGTTTTTATTTAATTAATTTATTCAGGTTACATCTCAATTGTTATCCCATCCCTTGCATCCTCTCATTCCTCCCTCCCTCCTGCTTTCACCCTATTCCCCTGCCCTATGTCTGTGACTGAGGGGGACCTCCTTCCCCACTATATGGTCATAGGCTATCAGGTCTCATCTTGGTAGCCTGTTTATTCTTTCTCTGAGTGCCACCAGACCTTGCCTCCACGGGGAAATGGTCAAATAGGGGCCACTAGAGTTCATGTCAGAGTTAGTCAGTCCTCACTCTCCACTCAGCCGTGGAGAATGTCCTGTCCATTGGCTAGATCTGACTAGAGGTTCAATATTTACTGCTTGTATTGTCCTTTGCTGGTGCAGTAGTTTGAGCAGAACCCCTGGGCCCAGATCTGCCCATCATGATGTCATGATGTTCTTGTAGTTTTCTAGGACCCTCTGGAAAACCCAGGTAATCCCCTCTCTTTGTCATTGAAGAGATTTTTCTACATATCTAGCCCTGAGCTTTATACTTCATAAACATTTTCACTTGAATACTCAGGGAGTTTTTGAAACATAACAAAAAAAACCACATAGAATCATTAATCTGCCACATGTTCTCAACAAGTACTTTTATACATATGTTTTCTATCGGCACTATCACTTAAAGTTAATAAATTTAAAAATTTTTAATTATCCATTTATACATATCCCTTCACAGATTAAACACAAATTCTATTTCCAAATGCATTCATTTTTTCACTTCTCTTGCTCTTCTGTAATTACACTGGTACTAATTTTTGGCTAGATGATTGCAGTTAAGTTCTCGTGTGTGTGTGTGTGTGTGTGTGTGTGTGTGTGTGTGTGTGTGTGTGTGTGTGTGTGTGTGTGTGTGTGTGTATGGGGTGAGAAGAGAGAGATGGTAAATACATTATAGTAACCTTACATTATAGTGCAATAAGGAAAGACTATATAAATCATTATATTGGAAGTCTTCCTTCATTTACTTATCTAACCTGTGACCTCATCAATTTTTAAATAAAAGCAAAATACTAACCTGGTCATCTTGCTAAGTCTTACGGATATTTTTAACAGTTACAAGAAAAAACCTTTATTATAAGTGGATAGTGGTGGGTAGGGACAGGATAAGGAGGCATCAGGTGAGGGGACCATGGAGAGAGAGGGTACTTCGAGAGACAGCTGGAATTAAGGGGCAATTCAGGGGCAAGGTAGAAACCTAATGCAATGAAAATTCTCAGGAATCTATTAGGGTGACCCTAGCTAAGCCCCCTAGTAATGGTGGACACAGAGTCTGGACTGTCCAATTTTTATAAAAAGGCAAGATTTACAGTAGAGGAATTGGAACACCAACTCAGCCATAAAACCTTTGACCTACAATTTGTCCTGCCAGCAAGTTGTGCTGGGGTAAAGGTGGCCCAGACATTGTGGGAGTGGCCAACCAGTAACTGGTTCAGCTTGAGACCCATGCCAAGAGAGGTGAGCCCACCCTTGACACAGCCTGGAGGGCCAGAAACCAGAAGTGGAATAGTCCAGGGACCTATGATAGAACCAAATACACCTGCCTTAAAAAAAAAAAAAGGCAAATGGAATGATTACTAGTGATATTCTTCTATCCTTGTAGACAGGAGCCTGGCATAATCACCATCAGAAAGGTTCTATCCAGCAACTAATGAAAGCAGATGCAAAGACCCACGGCCAAACATTAGGAGGAACTTGCTGAATCCTGAGTAAGAAGGAGAGGAAGAAGTGTAAGAACCAGGGAGGTCAAGAACACCTCCAGAAAGACCGCAGTATCAACAAACCTGGACTCATCGAGGCTCACGGAGACTGAACTGAAAAGTTGGGAGCCTGAATGGGTTTAACATATGCCATCTGCATATATGCTACCCTTGTGTAGCTTGGTGTTTTTGTGGGACTCCTAACAGAGGGAGTGGGGCCGCTGGTTCTGACTCTTTGCCTGCTTCTAATACCCCTTTCCTTCCACTGGGCTGCTTCCTGAAGGCTTAGTATGAGGGGAGGTGCTAATTTTATTGTAACTTGATGTGCCATGTTTTGTTGATATCCCTGGGAGGCCTGGAAGGGAAATGAGACAGGGGTGGATTGGGGACAAGGAGAGGAGGAGGGAGGTGTTGGTGGAAAAGGACTGGGAGAAGAGGAGGGAGGAAAAACTGTGGTACAGATATAAATTAATAACTAAATAATAATAAAATAAGGGGACAGTAAGTAAAGAAATATGTACAGGGACTTCTTGCTGATCACAACCCTTTTCGTCATATGGAAATGGATTTTTTGTATGTTTGCCCAATGGAAATTACTGTGGTTTTTTTTTTTTTTTATGGCATCTGCTCTAGCTTCCAGGGAAATTTGAGGTCTTATTGGCAGAGCTAAAAAATAGTTACCCACAGGCTTTTCCATGGGCGATTATGATCTCTCAAAGCCACTGCTATCTTCCCTCAGCTAACCGCAGCTGCAGGAAATTCCAGTCGGATTGAAAGAGATCAGAACAAATACGCAACACCAGGATAACTACAGGCCTTTAAGAGTCTATAAAGTGCCTTACTCACTGGTTGAGAACAGCAAACATATACCATGTATACATTAACATGCACCAGGTGCAGTTTCAATTAGTCACACAGCACAGCTGAGGCAATGAAAACTTTCCAAATGTGGGCAGCTATTCACAAATACTGAACTAAAATTTGAGAGAGAACAACAGCTCACCCCACACAATCTGGTAAACTGATGAATTTAATAAACATCATTAGTGTGATTTCAGGTCAACTACAATTGATTAAATGGAGCAAGGTCAAACAAACACCCATAGTTGTTTCCTAAACATTTCTGATGTAAACCCAGTTGAAAATGTTTTTTTCACCACCAACAACACAGTTATGGATTCTTGCTAAACTAACCATACTGCTGCCCAATTCTTAGGTTCTTCTGTTTTGATCACACTGACTCAGTCTCCTGCTTTTGTGATTCAGTCCCATCCCACATCTTTTCTGCACATCATACTGTGTTCTCTTCTCTTGCTCAGGCCTGTCACAGTGGGAGTTTAATAAATGCTACTTAATTACAATGATGTTCCTTCATTTGCCTTTACTTCCATCCACTCCTCTCTCTTATGATCATATAGTCAATCATCAATGCTTCCTGAGTTTATTTCCCAACATCCATTTTTTTTTTCTGCTGCTGCTGCTGCTGCTCAAAAGCAACTGTAATCTCTAGTTCCAGTGAATCCAACATCCTGTTCTGTCCCTGGGGGTACCAATACATATGTACACATACCCACACATAGATATACACAATACATATAATTGAAAAATAAATAACAACAACCATGCTGTGTTATATATCTGGCAACATTATTACTCAAAATTGGTTCAGAAGAGTTATGAAAGTAAAACCAAAATACTGTTGGAATTCAAGTACTTTTATTATCACCTAAAGAAATATTTGTGCAATATTTATAGAGATTTTAATTGTGGTCAATAATTCACAATCTAATTCTTTTTATCACAGTGATAAGGAGATTAGTGCTGTTGCAGACATTCTAATAAGTGAGGGCTAGACTATCAAAGCCCCAAATATCACACTATATTCATGTATTTTAAATTTATAGTATATTTCATCTAATAGCGCTGAAGAGGGAATGGCTGTTTCTTGAACTTTTCTTGTAATCTAGGACAGTGGCGCGTCTGTCACAGACAATCCATACATAGGCTGATTTAGCATTAATTCTATTTTGTAAATGATAAAATTATGTCCCAAGGACTACATACATCACACAGCAGTCCTGTATGTTAGAGAATGAGTTTGAAAAATTTTGTCACTTACTGACTGCTATAAGGTCCAGTGTTTTAGAGGCTTCGTGTGTAGAGTTTGGGAAATAACAATGTTAAAGTATTAACTGCACAGTATTAAGTATTAAGTGAGTTTATTTGTTCAATCAGTCAGAAAAGTATTCAACATGAGTTGTTATATGAAACGTTCTTGGGGTGAAGTAGTTTACAGTGAATGAAACAGACTAATCACTTTCCCCGCCCAATGATGCACTTAGGAATTTATTAATTGATAGCTGTACATCATTTTACATAAAGAACAACACACACACACACACACACACACACACACACACACAAGTATTACAATGTTTAGATTTGTTCTTTTTTAAAATATATTTTATTAATTTATTCATATTACATCTCAATTGTTGTCCCACCCCTTGTATCCTCCCATTCCTCCCTCCCTCCCTTTTTCCCCTTATTCCCCTCCCCTATGACTGTGACTGAGGGGGACTTCCTCCCCCTGTATATGCTTGTAGGGTATCAAGTCTCTTCTTGGTAACCTGCTATCCTTCCTACATGCTATTACTGTTGTTGTCTTTGTGTACAGATTTTAACTATTTACATCTGGCACACATGGCTACGAGTGACATAGTTGGGCTATGTCCTAAATTCTTAGTGAATACAGAACTCACTTTTAGCCAAACTATTTCTCTTGTGCATTGTTAGCTCTTGCTCTGTCTTATAAACTGTGATAGTCTAACATATAGGTCTTCCCTTCATTTTGGAGAACAAATGGTCCGCAGCCACGTTTCTCTATCTCAAGAGAATGAGGAATGGTCCATACAAAATATCAATATCTAGAGGACCCATCCACTGAGAGCTACCAAACCTCATTTATATATATACATGGCTGCATGCAAAGGCGCAAGTTAAGACATGAGGCTCACTAAAGAGTAACTAGGGAGAATGTTTCTTTCTGTTTGGTGTTGTTTGTTTTACCAGAAGCCAACAAGTTCTCTCGTGGAATCTCTTTCAACTATGGTATTCCCTACCTGAAGGCAGGGTGGGGTCATACAGATGGTCAAAGGTTAGCACTGCATTTATAAATTCATTCTAAATTACAGGAACATTCATTCAACAGAAATTCATTGGCACACTCTTCTGACATGATTTTATCTAAAGACCAGCTGTATTTTAAGAGCATATGACAGATTCTTTGTGCAATCAGCAAATATTTATGGAGCACTCTTTCTGGTTATTTTATGAGGAAAAAGAAAGGCACAGCAACCACCATTATTGAGGCAATATTTTTTATGAGAATTCTTTATAGAAATGTTGACATTTTTCTGTACAAAAATTGAGAGCACTCCAGCCTATAAATATAAAACCTAAAGTACAGTTTTTCCAGTTGGTCAACTTAAGTAAGACCCATTGATATTCCTTATTTTTGAAGTAATTTTGGTATTATAGACATGTATAATGCTTCCCACAAACCCTCTTCAATTCAAATAAAGTATTTTGTATTAGGTTATCTTTATTATTATTAATTGCTTTTAAGTGTATGAACTATTAAACAATTTCCTCTGTGTGGTAAAATATAACATGCAACAGGAGGTAGAAACTGCAACCAATTAAAAATGCTGAATAATGACAGTTAAAAAATGTTGTGTTTTTCACTGTTGTTCTTAGATGGGCTTAAAACCATGCCTGGAAACCTAGCCAACCACCCAGGGCAAATGAAGTCATCAATCTTGGAGGAGAACCTGCAACTACCACTTTCCTAAGCCAGAACAATCCCTAACTACACTCTAAACATTTGTCCTTATACCCACAGGTAATGGTAATCCCTGTCCTTGATCCAGGAAATTTCTCTTTGCGAGAGATGGAGACCATTACAGAAAATCACAGGAGATCAAAAGGCACAGTTGTGGATCCCAATCCCAAAAGATACATGCACCGTTACAGCCCCAGAACCTAAGGATTAATGACGAAGGAATGAAGATTGTAAGGGCCAGAGTATGGGGCAGTGTGCCCTAGGTACTTTAGGACGTGCATGCATAGTCTTACCAGTGTGAGTGCCTGAAACGCGAGCTGAACAGGGAAGACAATAAACACGACAAAGTGCATAGCGGAAAGGCCACAAGGCCTCAACTCTACCCTATTGCTGGCAAATAAGGAATGCTTGAGAGTCAGAAAAAATAGTATGCATAAAAGTAGCGTTATATACATTGAGCACATTGTATTCAAGGACATATATGTGTATATACATGCGTGTGTGTGTGTGTATGTAACAATTATTTTTTAAATGGCATGTAACTAAAAGAGAGCAATAAGGTGTATACAAAGGGTTTGGGGATAGAAAAGAGAAAGAGGAAATGACATAATTATGACATTAGAACATAAGAAAATTAATTACACATACACACAATAAAATGCCTGGAGTATTCAAATGAAAACAGAATGAGACAAAACTAACAAACAAAAACCAACCAAACAAAATAAAAACACCAACCAACAAACAAATTAAACCCACTTTAAGTAGAAAATACATGAAAGAACAGTGGAAGCCAGAATGTACTGTACTTTCCCTTTGGCATATCTGTATACTACCAGGCTGTAAAACGTAAACATGCTAGAGACATATTGCGTTTTGAGGCCTTCATGTATACACATGTACGTGGAAAAAGCAAACTTGTGCCCCTATGTCAGCTCTTTTTTGCAATGTATTATATATGTATATATGCATGAATATATATGTGTGTCTATATGTATATATATATATACACATATATATGTATACACATACACACACACATACACACACACACATGATTTAGAGTTTAACTTTTGTGGGCACTCAGAACTGTTGTCAGCTCCTCTATTCCCTGTACATCAAATACACCCTCAAATATTCTGCTGTGCAGTCGAACTAATCAAGACATTTTCTCAATTAAATTATTAACCAACTATAAATTATTTAGCTTGTTTCAAAACAACTTTCACTCAAGAGCTGCTCTTAGTGGCGTGTGCCACTTGCTGGTATGATGCCTAGTGCAACATCTTACACAGTAAATGTTAAGCTAGCTAAATTGGCTCAGGTTTTTTTTTTTTTTTTTTTTTTTTCCACGCAATTCAAGTTTTAACCTGGAATAAGTTTCACCCCTGCCAATGAATGCTCTTGGGCTATTTTTGTCAGGGATGAAGCATTCCAGTCATTGTTCCTAATGGGCTGTCTGCTGCCAAGTAGCAACTGCTTAAGGTACAAGGTATCATCAGCGAAACCTTCTGAGAAACTCAGGGACTGCAGAAGACTTACAGACCCAGCAATCTGGTATTTTTCTATCCAAGTTTGTGAACATTTCAAGTCTCCATTTGAAGATACAATTGTAGTAGCTGATCCTTTTACTCTTCTAATTACAGAGCCGAGACTGTCTTCTTGTCAAAATCTTTGACTCTAACCATAAAATGCAATGCTTCTTTGATGAAATAGAAGGATTTATTTATGACATGTGTGCTTGGTTAAAAAAAAAAAATACAACCAGGTAATATTGTAATCACTAAATAGCACTATGAGTGACAATGCTTTAAGTAATTATTTAAAAGTGTGGAGCCCTACTACTTCAATATGTCCATTACGGGTACATTTTCTTGGACCCTTTAATTTAGGATTCACATATATATATAAAAGGCTGTCTGTATGTATAGCTTGCAACAGATTAACACAATTCCTTTTTTTTAAAACAAAAACATTCTGAAATGGCTCAAGTGAAAGTTTGGGAAAGTTCAAATGGGTCTCAAAAATAATGATGCAAACCAATTTTAATGTGTTTTGTCTATTTGTAAATATTTACATAAGGGAGTATATGGGGCCCTTCCACTCTATAATGATTTTCTGTTTCTAGTGAGAGTTAGTGAAAGTTCCAACCCATTCCATCTCTTTAAGTGTTACCAATTAAGACAATAATAAATCGTGTCTTTTACAAGGATTTTGTTTTTCCTTTTGTTTTCTAAATTTATTTATTATAATTTATTCACATTGCATTCTGATTGTTATCCCCCTGCTCTTATCTTCCAGTTCCCACGCACCCTCCCTCTTCTGACCTATTCCCCTTCTGTAGACCTCTGACAGGAGGAGGGGCCTCCTTCCCCAGCCATCTGATCAGTCTATCAGGTCCCATCAGGGTAGCCTGCATCCTCTTCATCCCTGTGCCCACAAGGCCACCCAGCCAAGGGGCAGTATCAAATCACAGGCACCAGATTTTATGTCAGAGGCATAGGTTTGAAGGCACAGGCCTGTTATCTCAACACCCAGGAAGCAGAGGCAGGAGAATCATAAACTCATGGCCAATGTGGCTTTGAAACAGAGGGAGGCTGATTCAAGCAAAGCACAAGAGTCTAGTCTCCTAATCATTTCAGCATAACCTTGAAGTGTCAGTAGTTCTTTAAACTTTGTATAAATGTTTTTAATTTCTAGTTAATCTCACTAATTTCTGGAACAATTTTATTGAGTTGAAAAATATAATCTAGTACAGAGACTATTACAGTAAAAAATGCAGTCTCCATGAATAGCTAAATAGAATAAAAATCTAAATTCAATCACTGAAAACTCATAAGAATATCAAATGTATCAGTGTTTTATTATTTACTTTGTTAGCTTTTATGTGAGGAAAAGGTAGTTGCTTAGACCCCATAGCTTACATTTTTAAAAGATTGACTATTTTTTTGGAGAAAATCAATCTAGATTTCTCTATCATTTTTAGACACATTGAACAAAAGTCTTATTAGCAAAATGTGCAACAATACTGAGGCTTCTGTCACAGTTTATTTTATTACGCTTGAATTAAAATAAACAATCCATTCCCCAAAACTTGAAGCCTTTTGGAAACAGTATTCTTCTAATTAAACATACAATTAGACCATTTAAACAAATTATTGCTAATTATAATCATTACATTTTTTAGTTCGGCTCTCTTTCATTCACATGAAAGTTAAAAGTTAAAAGCTCAAAATGATTGGGGCCATGTAGTATTCTTGAATTTTCTAAAAAAAACTTGCCAAACATTTTAACGAAATGATTTGTTCCATTCATGATAAATTATCTGGTAGAACAGGAATAGTTTTGTGTCTGAATCTATAAGATACCTAACTATCTCCTCATGAGTTTGATTATATGCAGCCTCAATTGATTCCCTTGAGTACTGAGTTTCATGCAACACTAGCCTGCATCACATGACAAATAAGGACTAAAATAATGATGGTCTTTCTAGGTTGAGGAGAAATTATAACTTAGTTCACAAAATTAAACAAACAACTGTATTACACGTCTACAACATCCCAGGCACTCTCCTAGGCATGAAAACATAATGATGTCTAGACGGCTATGACTCCACCCTCTGTGAGTGCTGGAGCTTCTTTGCTAAAAGTTATTATGCCTCATCGTTTGCAACTCCTAAATTTGCACTTATTCTGAGCACACTTACAGGGATATCTCATTTCGGTCAGTTTTGGATCATTTAACACTGCTCCACAAGAGAAGAAAAGTAAAAAGATGGGCAAAAATTGAAATTAATATGCAAACTTCTTCAAAATTTTGTTATTGCAACCAGCCCCAAATTTTTTCAGGAATCTACGTTTCTTCCTGCTGAAAAAATGCAAACCATGGTAAAGTCATTCTGTTCATTATGTGATAGAAGATATGACATACAAATATGACTATATATTCATAAATGCACAAAGTGTGCATCTTATAGAATACATTTCAATTAAAAATAAATTGATCCAATACTTCTTATTAGATAACTATTATTAATCACATTCTCTATTAAACATCCGACTGACTGATCATTTAGTGAAATGATTTGTTGTTTAAGTGTTCGAGAGAGGTTATTTAAAGCATATAGGTTCTGGTTAATGAAATGGATAACCTTAACCATGCTACTCATTTTCTTTCTTTCTTTCCTTTTTCTTTTTCTTTTTTCCCCTTTATTTTTTAATTTTATCTTATTAATTTATTCTCATTATATCTCAATAGTTATCCCATCCTTTGTATCCTCCTATTCCTCCCTTCCTCCCATTTTCCCCTTACTCCCCTCCCCTATGACTGTGACTGAGGGGGACCTCCTCCCTCTTTATATGCTCATAGGGTATCAAGTCTCTTTTTGGTAGCCTGCTATCTTTTCATCTGTTGTTTTATCTTGAGACAGCTAACAGACAAACCCAAACATCAAGACCTCACATAAATTGCCAAATTATATTAAATGTATTTCAAGGCCCAGCATGACTTCTCTCCTGATCATTTTCAAATGCTTGTTTTTTATGACATTGATTTCTGCTTCTCTCTCTCTCTCTCTTTCTCTCATTCTCCCCTCCTCCCTTCCTCTATCTCTCCCTCCCTCCCTCCCTCTTTCCTTCTCTCCCTCCCTCCAGGATAAAAAGTAACAATCTGGCAAAAGATATAATCAGTCTCTGGAATAGCTTTACACACACACACATCCTCCTCATCACTACCTTTGCTCACACTCTCAAATTGAGGTGGTAATAAATCATGACCCTTAGTGATATCTTTCTACTTTCTCAGAGAAAACCAAAATGCTGTTAAACTGCCAGTTTTTCTGTTCTTATCTCTTCACCAAAATTTTGCATTCAAAATATCATGCTAAACATGTTTGTTTCCGTACCTTGGGTGGCACTAGTCTTACGGTAGACCAGAAGGCACACTAACAAAATGACACAATGAATATGGACTATACAGTTTGATAAAGGAAATTCAGGGCTGCATCAAGGGCTTAGTGCATTGTTACTTGGCATACCAGGGATGGAATTCTTGACATGGCCTAAAAAAAGCTTCACAACAAAGAATTCTGAAGACAAGACTTGGTTGCCAGAAGCACAATTTGTTTACGAAAACAATAAACCTTTCCAAAATACCCTTTCAACAATTTCATAGTGTTTAAAGAGATGTAAAAACGGCACAGTAGTGGCACTACTAAAATTCACAGCAGGACTGGGATTGGTCAACTGGGGTGGGTTTTCTAGAGTATTTATAAATACTTGCCACCATTAATACATGAGTCTAGTTGTAATAGAAATCATTAGCTTTTAAAATATACTGAAAATTTTTATTTTAACACGTAACAAAACATAATCATTTCAAAAATACCGTGTTTATCATATATTGTCAAGTTATTAGCACATAAAAGTGGTTGAGAAGGCTTTACAGCATTTATTATGGCATTTTTAGTTTTAGAAATAAATTTAGTCAACTAAACCATTGATATATTTGGAATGGGTTTAAAAAGAATATTCAAAGTAAACATTTGCATACAAAACTGAAGTAGGAAGAATTATTTTAAAGTTGTATCACTATATTATCATACAGACACTTTAAAATAATTATATCATTTCCTACCTTGTAATTGTATGCGCTTAAATTTACACTAAGCAAATTATGGCAAGCGCAAACAGGCATAATGAAGAGGAGAGTGGTTGGAAAGCCCCTATGCCAAGACAAATATATTTTTAAAAATAAAGCCTGTCTAAAACTATCTTTGTATTGTTTCCATAAAATATTTAATATTTGAGGCATAGATAAAATAGCTATGGTATTGAAATATAAACATTGATATTATTCCAAACTATATGGATAATACCCAAATTCAATCTCTCTCTCTCTCTCTCTCTCTCTCTCTCTCTCTCTCTCTCTCTCTCTCTCTCTCTCTCTCTCTCACCTCTATGGTTTAAGTACATGTATTTAAACCACAGTTATGCACGCTTGATGTATTAACTCAAAGTAAAGTGGCAATAATAAAGATCTGAGGCACGCAGCTGCTTGACTTTTCTTTGAGTGCCTGAGCCACCTAAAGTTCTCAAAGACACAGTCCATAAAAAGTTCCTCATGGGAATGTTTTCACATAGGAAACGGTCCAGATTTTAAAAATGCTCCACTCTCAGGGGAAACCAAAGCACTGTTTCCAGATTATATCAGCAGTTGTACTTTTTTTCCCCTAACAAGTGGCTAGAAACTCAAGTTAAATCTTTCCCAAACTTTAAAACTTTTTCAAAAAGTAATGTCTTAAACCTGTGTTTAAACAAAATATACCTTGTTACTCTTCTGTCCCCTAAAGTTCAAGACAAACTAAAAAGAAAGACTGCCATAAAGAGAAAGGAGAGTTAAAAATCAGTCATGATTTCCCATGATCCTTGTACGAGTTACTGGCACCATCAGAATAGAACCTAAAATCTGAAGAGCTGCCTCTTCTTTCGAGATCCTGACTTTCAAGAGCTTTGCGCTTTCAAAACAAGTTTCATCCGAAAAGCAAAGAAAGATACCTTCACACTTAGGGAATTTAATCGAAAACAAAACAAAACAAAACACACACACACACACACACACACACACACACACACACACACACACACACAGTTTTTGTTTGTTTGTTTGTTTGTTTTTACCTGTTTTTATGTCGAGTCTTCAGCAAGTTTCTTCCAAAGGGAGCCATGGTCTGTCCGGGCAAGGCAAGCAAATAACACAGTCCTTATCGCAAAGTGATCTGGGGCCCTGGGAGGGGTGTCTGGGTCTCTCCGGTGAAAGGAGGGAGGCTGGAGGCTTCCTTTTCACTTCCTCAGATGTTCCTGGCTTTCAGCTCATTAGCAGCCGGCTGAGAGAGTTGCTGGAAGTTGTGCAATTGCTGCCTAACTTTGAACTGCGGGATTGTTGTGGCTGCTGCGCCTAGGGAGACTGGACCAGCTTCAGCCTGGAAGAAGGTGTTTGTTTGGAAGCAGAAAACCCAGAGAAGAGAGAGGGAGAGGGATAGTGGGAGAAGAAGGGAGGGGGAGAAACAGGGAGGGAAGGGAGAGAAGGAGGGAGGGAGGGAGGGAGGGAGGGAGGGAGGGAGGGAGAGATTCTATTGTGTTCTGTAGTTATTTGCCAACTAGCTAAACTCTAAGACCTGCCAACCCTACAGGCATGGTAATAGCCATAGAACAGGAATTTCACTCAACTTGGAAACCCCCCCTTTTCCTGCTATCCACACCCAACCACACAAGGTGTACACACATAAAAGATTTAAAACTAGCCCCCACCCCCTGTCGCCTCCTGCCAGCCAGCCCCAGTCTGTGAAAAGTAATCTGATCTTGGCAAAGAGGAATGGGGAGGAAGAATGTTTTCCCTACTGACTCCATACACAAAATAAATATCCTTTCCTGCGCTAAACCACTGCCAAGTATGTTAAGGCCAGTTGAGGAGAGTGTAGCTACTAAGAAACCAGGTTCCTTAGCACTCCCTTTTTAAAATGTCCCTCAACTCCACCCCCATCCCTTACCCTCACCCCACCCCACGCCACCCAGCCTGAAAACTCTCAAAGATGTCTTCCACAAGGTGAAGGACTAAGCAGCTGCAGTGCTAACAGATCATTGCCTTGTGTAGAATGGCCAACCACTAGGGAGCTGACATCCATCTGCCTTGTGAGATCACCTACTGTGCCTCCTGGAAACTGGGAGCAGCATAGGAAAAGTGAACTGTTTGCCACTGCCGCAGCCACAGCCTTTAACTATTGAACAGTAGAAGGGTGTTATGGAACTAAAATGGTATAAGGTCAAAATTGTGTGTGTGTGTGTGTGTGTGTAACTCGAACCCATGACCTGGGCGTATAAGATAGCAAGAAAGAGAAGAAAGAGCAAGAGTGAAAGCTAGAGAGAGAAAGCGTAAGATCAGCAGTAGAAAAAAAGAGTCCAGGTGAAAGGTACTAAAGAAGTTACCCTTGGCCTTGCTTCTAAGTATTCAATCCTAAACCCTCCACCCGCTCCCCAAGCACAACCCAGCTCCTAATCGCTAGATTGAGGCTTGGGGTGAGGTGGGGGTGGGGGGTGACTAAGAAGGAGGAAGGAGAGAGAAGAAAGCAATGGTCTGTGGGATCTTCAGACTGATGCCTTGAGTCCCAGTGCAGCACACAGATGGGCCCCGTTTTCTGTGGAAGTCCTGCCCTGACCTCAACAGCAGCAAACAAGACATGATTTCACAGTGCTCAGAAAAAAACATTTTTTCATTACATCTATATATTATGTATATGTGTTGTATATTAATTAAAAATTTTTTTCTTCATAATTTAAGTTATGCATATGCCCCTGGACCATTTTAAATTTAAAAGTTACAACAGACACTGCTATAATTTAATTACATTTTATAGCCCTAGAAGAACTGTTTAAGAATATATAATCATCTTTAAATGCTAGAAATAATAAACATACCAATTGTATGTTTTGTGTCTCTCTGTATATAAATACATGAGCATACGTACATTTTTCATGCTTGAGATTTTTATATATGTAATTTCTATGTAATAAAAAGCACATAATCTGAGATATACTTCTGTTTACTTCTTTGCTAACACATAAAATTTATTTAGTCATTAGGAAAGTTAAATAGCTTCTCTAAGTTATTATAAATTGCTTTCTGCAAATGTGCTTATTATATGTTAATGTAATATTTTGTCAATTTGTAGAAAATTTGGCATTTGCTAATGTCTGTGTATTTTACCATTTTGGTTCCTGCCCTTATTGACATTATTTGTATTAATATGTATGGACGGATGAAGAGGAAACAACAGTGCATCTTTATTATCATAAACTTTATGATACTTCCAAGTTTGCCTTTAACATGTTTTCATTTCTCACATAAAATATCCTATTAATATTCTTCATGACAAGCTCTTTCATGTGTAAGAGTTAAAGACAGAGAGGTTTGTATACATTAAACAAATACATTTTAATTTGCTAATTATAAATCTATAATGATGGGAATAGCACAAAATGTTACCACCCCTTAGTTATT
Organism: Acomys russatus; assembly: GCF_903995435.1. Taxonomy (NCBI): domain Eukaryota; kingdom Metazoa; phylum Chordata; class Mammalia; order Rodentia; family Muridae; genus Acomys; species Acomys russatus. The sequence goes on along the minus strand of NC_067167.1, from coordinate 24,558,991 downwards.
AAAAGTAGAAAGAAATACACCCTAGTACTTAAATAGAAAATAAAGTGAAACAGCAACCCTAAGAGACAATAGCACAACTGTGCTTTTTAAAGTTCGATTTACTGATAAGAAGATATTGTATAAGTAAGTAATTGGAAAGGGGTGGGGTGGGGGACAGGAAGATACAGGTGAGGGGATAACAATAGGGATGTAATCTGAATAAATTATTAAAAGAGAAAATGATAATTGGAAAGGTGGGTTTTTAAAAATCTTATATATTTGTCTGAATTTTAAAAAAATTCTCATGCTCTTCTCTGTTAATACAATGGTTGGAGAATCATGTTCCACCTGTGAGGGAATAGAGGCATGTGCAGCAACAACCTTCAAAATATTCAACATTGAAGTTGAATTTATTATCAGAATTTTTTTCCCAAGAATGCAATGTTTTGTTCTGTGCCTGGGGCCATGGCACCCACTCTGCTCCTGACTCTGTGCCTTTCCACAACATGGTGCACTGAACTCTCTCTGAACCACGACGCAAAGTGAATCTTCACTCTCTTCAGTTGGCATGTCAGGTACTTGCTCACAAGTGCCCAGAAGTAACAAATGTCTTACCTGTCATAGTTATATTGGCATTAAGTTTAATAATGACAAAAAGAATATCTCTGCCAATAAATGAATATTATTTTAATCGGTGATTCAATTGGTACCAACGGGTGAAAAGTGTTAAAACACTCTGCCAGAAGAACTCTACTTGTGTAGGTTATAAACAAAAAAACAGAATGTACAGTTAATTTTTAAAGTGTAGAAGGGTAGAACTAAGCTCTATTGATATTATGAAGTCCTGTTCTCTTGTTGACAAGTAAATTTCAAGACAGTTTGAGCTGCTCTTTGCATGCAAACAATGAAGTGTAGAGCCTTGGCGCATACACTGAGCCATTTACATCAACACCTCAATTATCTCCCTCCTGCAGTACATTAGAAAGCTAATCTTTGAAAATACTCCACTCGTTAGCAGTATCAGGAGAAAAAGAGAGCTTGGAGAGATAGACGATAAAGAATCCAAAACAGCAAATATCTAAGGTGAATGGTCGCAGACGGCTAATGTACAACGTGGAGGACATGTAAAACAAGCAGGAAACTCAGGGCTTCTGTCTAACGAGTCGACTGTAACTGCTCTTGCCATAGGAAAAAAATACAGTTGCTTCAAAACTTTCCACTAGTAAAAAGGATGTCATGATTTTCTTACCATGTAAAAATGGTATATTCGCTAATTTGTTCCACTAGAGCAAATATGTTACGTAAATGTTCCTCATCTGTTATCTATCTTAAATACATAATAGCAACTAAAATAAGCATAAATACAACCCTTTTCCCAGATTATATATTTTAAAGCTCTTACAGAATCAGCTCGGCAGGCCCCCGGTTCTGTGAATTTTACTGTTGAGTTTCCCTAACTATATATGTGCAACTTCAATAAATGGCAAAGAAGTTACAGCTTCAGTGTTCTAACTACACTGAACCCTGTGTCATGACTCTGAGGTTTCCTTCCAGGGACTGTAAGTAATGGTTACTTGTCTCAAGTTGGTTTTCTGCTCTGGAAAATGAAGAGATAAAGGTGCTTTCTAACTTTGTTATAAAATGCAATTTTAAGGAGGAAGTTTTTCTTTAAAAAAATTTTTATAGAAACGTTTTTTAATCTTTGTACTAGTCATTTCCTCTTCACATTTCAACAATTAAATTGGCATACTTGTATTTTTATCAGAAGCATCTGTGTTGGTATGAGCCAGTTTTCCCTGGGGCCGGTGTTAAAAAGAACAGCAGACCTGAAGTTCTAAGTCTGGGATTACACACAAGCGCCTGTGAGCCAATTTGTCACCACTTGCATGGTAATCTTCGAAGAAATATTACACTAGATAACTTGTTAAAAATCAATCAGTTCATCTGATTTTTCTGAAAACACTACTCTGAGCTGAGAAAAAAATAAAATGTGTGACCTATTGTTTGGACTAAGTAGAAAAGATCAGAAATAGTGAGAGCCTGTCAGATGGGCGGCACGGAAACCAGTGTATGGAACTTTAGACAATCAGGATGTGCCTGACAAAATGTGATGGCTCTCAGTGGCTGTTACCCAGTGAATATCTATCTTTTGCAGTTCTTTCCTGCTTTAATTCTGCTAGGGGTTATAGAAAGTATGCTGGGAACCCAGGGATGGATGTCACTTTGCCCACAAAAAACCACTTAGGTCCTAGATGTAAGTATCAAGGCTTGTGAAGTTCCCTAAGAGGTTTTCAGCAAGGGAGAGAAAAAAAATCCTGAATGCTGTGAGCAAAGAGTAGGAGCTGAGAGTCCATCTCAGCTATAAGACCTGTGGCGGCCATGTTCTGATGATTCCCCATAAAAGGCTAGAAAGACACTCCTTAGCTTTGTCGGACTTATATAGTCAGGGTATATAATTAGTCATCCAGCTTCAATGGGTGTTTCCATTAAAAATAGCTTTCAATTAATTAAACCCAGTGTTTGAATAGCTGACTGGCTGGGTGTTGGCCAGATACTTGTGACCTAAATAAAAGGCCAAATGTTTTCACTAAGTAGCCATGGCTGTTATTAACTTTAATGAGATAAAGTGACAAATCTCTGTAAGGCTGGTTACTACAGGACATTGCTCAACCTCAGGGAAAGTGCAGAAAGCTAGCAACCCTGGTACTTTAATGAAATGTCTAAAAAGTATGTGTATATGTCAACACCACAAAAATACATTTCTCCATAGTAAATAATATTATCGTATAATTCTGTGTTTGATACAAGGTACCCGTGTATTTGACATCTTATTTTCTCCCACATTGGTGATAGAAGAAGACAAAGCTGTCCTGATAGTATCATATGGTTTGACTTGAAAGTGAGTTATTGATTAACTGGATAATGACTCAAAACCTAAATAAAATTAGAACCCAAGGTGATTTTAGAATTGGTCTAAGAATCAGAGAGGCTTGCACCGAGCAGAAGAAAAACAGATTAAGTAGGTTATGCCAGTGTGCTGCTTATAGGTTGCTGTCGACAGAGAGAGAGAGAGAGAGAGAGAGAGAGAGAGAGAGAGAGAGAGAGAGAGAGAGAGAGAGAGAGAGAGAGAAGGGGAGGGAGGGAGGGAGGGAGGGAGGGAGGGAAGGAGGGAGGGAGGGAGGGAGAAGAACCCTGCAGACTGGAAAGGAGATTGATTGTATTCACGTAAAGATTCATGTTTGGCTATGAATTCTGAATCCAGAAGGAAATAAATTAATTTATAAACTTCTCATCATTTTTAGAGTTGGGGCACTACTCTCTTGCAATATTCATTTAAGAGCAAAACATCATAAAATTATGAGGTGCCAGAGCTATCTTTGCAAAATAACCAATGTTTTGTCTCTACAAAACACTATGGCATACATATTAATAGAAAAATATTCACATTCTAAAGTGTTAGGCTCACTTTAAGGTAAATAGCCATTTTGAAATGAATAAGGGATGGATATGGAAAGAAATAAGGTTTTGTGTGTTTTCAGATGAATTTAATTCTCAGTAAAGTATATTTGTGATGTGGAAGAATGGAGGAAATAAATCTTTTACGGATGGAGGAATGTCACATAATTGAGAGGTGCCATTATATAAGTGTTACTATCATTTAAACGTGATCAGCCATATAATAAATCACCCATACAGATTTTTGTTCATTAATTGCTATTTCCCTCCTGTAGAGTAGGTTAGAAAGTGTTGCTTTTAGAAAATACATTCCAGGCTTTGTGAATGCTGTGTGAATTCAGCACTGTGCCGCTTTCCTTTCTGGTGTCTTGGAATCATTCTAATCTTGTGTGTAACAAAGGCATAATGATAATTGTTATGGATGGACTGGGTTGTACTTCAGTCTGGAATCACATGGTGAAAATTCAATCCCCAATATGACTTTGAGAACATGGCCTTTAATTAAATAGTGAAGCTTAAATGAGTCACAAGAATAGACCTTTGAGCAGAAAGGTTTCCTTGTCCCTACAGTAAGAAAAAGAGATGTCAATTTCTGTCACCACTTACTGGAAAGTTTATGCAGGTATGGGTACACAACAGTCATATGCCTATAACCTGGGAAGAGATTCATAATGAAAAAGTAGATGTTTGGGTAATGTGATTATACTATCCTAGCTTCCAAAATGGTAGGAATGCAAAGTTTGTATGGTTTAGCCACCCAGTCTTATGAAGGGACACATGGAGGAATAAGCCCATCAAACACCGACAGCCTTAGACTTAATTTTCTAGTAGAGCATTATATTTCCTTTGTTCACTAAGAAAAAAATAATTTAAGTCATCTTCTTTTCCTATGTGTTCTGTAATTAAGACTGGATGAATTGGCACTTAAATCTAAAATTCCTAAGAATGCAGGTCCAGTGTCCATACCATCCCTTTTGGTCCTCAATATTATCATTTTTATAGTGAGTAAAGCTGCCCTACCAGGTCAAAGGGTTGCCAGAGTTGTTAACATTATTTAAATCCACAAGGAAAAGCAAATATCATGCTCTTATCACTATAGCTCAACAGAAACCGTAGGCATGTGAGCAAGGATAAGCCTTGAGACCTTGTGGTATAGATCTGAATAGTTTAAGTATGCATCTTTGTAAGTGCAGTTCAATGATAGAATATGTGATCTTATGGCAGCAGCATTAAGCAGTGTGTGGTTGTAGATGTCTGAGCTCGGGACATCAGTGATTACAGATGTAAATTTGAATACTTCTTCTTTGAGACTAAACCTATGAAAACAATGAAACCAGGGCAGGTTAGAAGATCTATAACTAACTACGGGTCTACCATTACCATTTTCCCCCTCTTTTAAAAAGTTTTGTATGTGCGTGCACACACACACACACACACACACACACACACACACATCAATCTCTATCTCTATCTCTATCTTTTTCTCTATATGTCATAAAGGAAGTTAAGTTGAGTCACATGAGCTGATAGTGTCCGCCCATAAGATCTATAGACTATTAAAAGCACTGTACCAGAAAAAAAGGAACATCCTTTGAAAGAACTGGACAGAGTAATCCAAATGATTCCCCAAACAATCTAGATGTCCAGTGTCACACAGGATTACAGCTCAGAGGTGGAGGGTGGGCCCATTTTGAAGAAGACACCACGCATTTAAGACACACAACTCAGGTGATTTGAATTGGATCTTAGCTGAAAGCCTCTCCCATGTGGGTCTAGTTTCCAGAGCTTCAGAAAATCCTATGCAAGCTGCTAAGGGAGGGAAGCAATTAAACAGCTGTGATGTCTGTGATCCATGACAGTCACCAGCTTGTCAAGATATACATTAAAGGTGCAAAATGGGGCACTCACATGTTCTTGACAGGCACCAGCTTGTCAAGATATACATTAAAGGTGCAAAATGGGGCACTCACATGTTCTTGACAGGCACCAGCTATCTAATTGGATTCAGGGCCCACTCAGCAGGCGGGAAATTATGCCTGATATTGAATACTAGCCAGCTTCCTGGCGCTAGTGAGGTCATGGACCTTAGAAAATAATGTACTACTGTCATTTGACTAGACCAGAATAATCCTTATTACGTTCTTAATATTCCCCTCCTACGTACAGAAAAGTGTAGCTATCAATTCTCATCAAAGAAGCCTCTCTTTACAGTAAATGGCGATCACCACAGAAAACCACATGTGGATACAATGTAGAGGTCAAGAGCCGTCATGGTCACCTCATCCTCAGTGGATACATCTACATCATAGTCTTTAAATTGATGGCTTTGGGAAAGAAGGCATGGAAAGCTTGTGTAAGCCAGAATACCAAGAAGTCCACCATGAAACAGACTACCTTAGAAATGGCTGCATAAGCAAGACCAGAAAATTAGCAATATCAATAAACATGTTCATGTGGAAGGAGGAAAAATTTAAAGGATCCTACTCCCAAACAAAGAACTAAAGGCAATGATTCACATTTCTTATGTCATTTATCCTAAGTGCTGCTTGTAAGCTGGACTGCTTTATCCTCTGTAGATGATGAGGAGAGTAAAGGGGACATACTAGGCTTCTCAATATTAGAATTATTTAATCAGGTAATTGATAGGTTTCTATTTAAAGCAAGGAGACTATATTGCCCAAAGAAACCAGTGGTCTAGACATTAGTATAGAAACATCAGAATAAAAAAAATTAGAATCTAAAATAATGGTCACACATGTGAAAACAAGATTACTGTAAGGAATAAAGGTGATTAATGTTTAGTTATTAAGAGAAAATATTGATTCTTTCATGTTCGTTCGTCCAATAGGTGAAGTTGAGTGTTATGTTCTTGAGTGCAGAATAGTTCCCAAAGACATTCTAATCAATCAAAATAGGTTAATTTTGGTGTGTTCTTGTTCATGAGTATAGACAAATAAAATATATATGTATTTATTTGTATATAAATAAATAAATTTATAAAATTTAAATTTATATAAATAAATTTATAAATATATATAAATTTTCAATATTAGGCTAGTAAATGACTGAGGCTTCTATTTTTCTCTAGAAGTCATATTGTAAATGACCTCTTGTAGAAGTGAAGATGCTATAAAAATTAAGCTTGTCACAATGTCTACTTGAGGAGCTCATAATAACTTTTTACCTTATTACTATGTCACAAAATGCCCAAGAAACTTAGTTTAATAAAGCAGAAAGCTTTATTTTGGTTTCTGGCTTCAAAATATTTAACCCATGGTTGCTTTAGACACAGTATGTCATTTCCGGGGACGGGGTTGAGAACATAAGGAGACACTAAGTGTCCTTTTTAAGGGACTTACTCATATGACCCATCCATTTTCACTCAGGTTTCTCTTTCTTTAACCTGTATTTCTTCCTAAGTATTTTAGAATTTATCCATGAAGACACCAAGCTCTGAGATTTTCTTTAATGTGAGACCTTTTTATGATTGATTCATTCTTCCTATTTATTATGGGTCTGAGCACATCTTCTACCTCATAGGTTCTATATATGTAAGAATTTGCTTAATTCTTCTAGGTCATCCAATTTGCCAATACATAATTCTACAGACTATTTTCTTATTATCTGTGGAATTATTTTCTTCTATCTTAGTTGTTTTTTCTAGTCTCTATTTGTTTCTGTTCTGGTTTTTCTTCATTCTATTAATTTACTTTGCTCTCTTTTGTTTTTATAACTTTTTGATATGTCAAGTCGATCATTTTAGATCCTTTCAGGAATCTAGTACACCTCCAAGTTAGTATATTATTTTTTTCTTCTTAAGATTGTACTCTATGCCTAAGTTTCTCTGTACTATTTAAAAAATTTTTAACTTCATGCCTTTCCATGTCTTTCTTTCAATTTCTTTTTTTTTTTTTTTTTTTTTTTTTGTCCATTGATTTTAACGACATGCTTGCTTAATCTACACATATATTTTTAACTTTATAAAATTAATTCTAATAAAAATTTTAATTTAATATTACAGTAAGTGGAAAAGATCTTTGATGTGATTTGGTATTGATGAATGATAAAGACAATAAAAAATAGTTGAAGTTATTATAATCATGGTCTGATAAAACTCATTGATTTAATGTATATTTTAGGAAAAGAACACTATTGAAACTAATGTTCTAAAGCTTATCCACAGAAAATAGAGAAGCTACATCAGTTTAATACAAAATAACAAAAAAGTAAATAAATAAAAGTGTTAAGAATGACAGCTAGTGCAACAGAAAATAAGTAGTGGGAAAATGTACAAATGCTTAGGTCATCTTGTGAAAGGGTGAATAAAACCAATAAATATTTAACAAATTTAAGCAGACAATAAAAAGAGGAAATTCAATAATACCAGCCATTGAAAGGATTATTAGTGTAGATATGACAAGATAAATTATAAAGTGCTATATCCCTCAATTCTTTATGAAATCACATTTAAATTAAGTTTAATAAACTATACGAGAGGGAGATTATTGAAAACAATACAAATAACCAAAGAATACTCCATGCATAGTAATGAATCTAAAAGCGAGAGCTTCCTTATTGAAGCAGTATTCTGAAATGCTATTATTATCAGAATAGCAGGGAACTTCCTTGATGACAATGAAAGATGATTATTAAGATCTATGAAGTTTAACATCAATAGTCCCTCAGATATGTTTTTCCCATTCAAGCAGAAAAATATCCAAGCAAGCACAGACACTTCTCATAAGTCTTAAATGACACAGGCTACTTGCTTGAGTCTCTTAAGCACTTGAATATGTATCAAACCTCATGAACATTTCCACCTGACGTCAAATCTAGCCATGACAAAGAACAACAACAACCAAAAAAAGATAATGACATTAAATAATGTATGAAGAGATAATTTGAGTAGACAGTCTGTGATCTAGATATACATGAAAATATAGCAGCAGAATCGAATACACCAAAGGCAAGAGACTAATAACAACAATGTCTAACATCACAGTTGTCCACCTTAGGGGGATGCAGGACTAACAAGAAGAGAAACTCTCAGAGTAAGTCGGTTGCTCCAAATAGTTAGACTGATATTCCATGAATACCTACCCTCAGGGCATGGTGTGAGGCTAGATTTGGGCCATGAGAACAAACATTGTAAAAGTAGCAATGGCAATTTTTAATCTGCTTAACAATATCTAACCTTCATTTCCCTCTGTGAAAAGTAAAAGTCCAGGACTAGTTCTACATAACTTTTTCCAGGTCTAGTGTACACTGAGTCAGTGACTCATGATGATACTCAAAATATTGTCTAGTATCAACGAGAGATGCCAGCTGTCGCGGCTACTCTTACATACAAGTGCCTCCACCTAGAGTGCAGAGTGGGAAATGTTCTCTTTTCCTACTGCTAGCCCTCTGGTCAGACTGGAAGCTCACTTTAATTCCTCGTTGTGCCCACTTAAAGCAATCCAGTGCCTTCAGAGTCCACTTAAGTTTTCACAGTAAAAAAAAAAAAAAAATTCTGAGGTAAAGGGTCGATGTGTTTAAGATCTGTGCCATGTACAAAGGGAAGAAAGCCAGGCTAATATAATGACAAGGAATCTAAAGCCTAAGCATGTTATTATTTTACTTGGTGTACTCTCAAGTTAAAAGCATTAGCTTATCCTTTATTGAAATAACATTTTCTGCAGCATATTCAAACAAAATCTTTCTGGCCTGTCTGAATTGAATATTGTACTATCAGTTTAACAAAGATGACCACATCCCCTGGAGGGGGAGACCTGGTGGCACTCAGAGGAAGGATAGCAGGCTACCAAGAAAAGACTTGATACCCTATGAGCATATACAGGGGGAGGAGGTTCCCTTAGTCACAGTCATAGGGGAGGGGAGTAAGGGGAAAATGGGAGGGAGGGAGGAATGGGGGGATACAAGGGATGGGATAAACATTGAGATGTAATATGAATAAATTAATAAAATAAAATTTAAAAAAACAAACAAACAAAAAATCAACTGCATTGGCAATGGAATAATTTTTCTTTTACCAATACCCCAACAAGAGTACGTACCTACACTTAAACCATCTATTATCCTTTTATTTTTAGAAGTCTTCACATTGTGTATAGTATAATCTTGTTATTTTTTATGCTTTTGTTTTGTGTGAAAACAAATTAACCTGGCAACATATCTCTCATAGACAATTTCTATAAACCGATTTGAGATTCAGATTTAGATTACTTGTAGTTCTATGATATTCCTTGCAATGGCTGTTTCTAGGTGACACTGTTCATTCTTGACTTCATCTCTGACAACTGCATAGTGACTTTGTTCAAAGTGATTCACTAAACTGGGGAGCCTTACAAGTGATGTTAGTACAACTTACACCCACTTACCTCTCAACGGCAACTTGCAAAATGTCACCTGCAATTTAAAAAAATACTCAAGATTCACTGAAAGGAAGTTCTCTCCTACCTTTTCACGTGGCTAAGATTCATCTCAAAATATTTCTTTCATAATAGCTACCCTTTATAGACAAGAGCATAAAATGTCCTTTTTGAGATGTAAGGAAAAGATGCCGGTTATGTAACTGGTAAGGATGTTTGAAATTTCATTTACTCATTTTATTATCAATATTTACAGAATGCTTACTACCCAGAAACACTATTTTGTGTTCTGGTAGCTTAGGAGAACAAGACAAAGAAGGTCTTTTATATACAAATGGCAAAAATAAATAGACAAAACTGAAAAATGACTGAACCGGTTACCAATGAGCAGAGCAATAACAATCAGCTATTATAATAAAGATACTCCATGACAAATCACTCCAAAGCTAAATTATTTAAAACTGGTGAGTTAAACCTGCTCACACTACTACTAATTCAGGCAAACCTAGCTTAATTGCAGAAAACTCTGATTTATATGACAAGGTTTATGTCGAGTGGGATTGCTTTTGACATATATTTCTTTTGGTGTTGGGCTTATTGAATGAAAGTTATGCTTTAGGCATGGCAGGGAAAGAAGAAATCAAGCATTATGCTTCAAATGCATATCAAGTCAACTTCCTTTCTGTTTTCTAACTTCTCTTTAGTCAAAGTAAGTCCCATAACTGGGGCCATTTTCTAACAGTGAAGGATAGATTTCCTCTACTGTAAGAGTCATCAGGGAGTCTTTGCTTAAATACTAATCTAATCATAATATTCATTTTAGTTTTTTATGAAAAAAGGTGGACATGTTTGTAAAAAATATTAAAAAGGTTCTGAAATTTAGGGAGAATAAAAAGTGGAGAATGATAAAATATGGTGACAAAGAGATGGGGCCCCACTCTGCCGCTCTAGGTTGAGGTCAAGACGTTCTAAGTACAAACAGAAACTTCCATAGTGTTTAAGTAGCGAATTACAGGAACCAATTCTGCATGCTGGGCAATGTCTGCAATGGGAGAGATCAAGAATGATTTAGAGATGAGGGGCCATGACTGGACAGGGGCTTTGACCTGAAGCTGGGTGGGGATAATAAAAGAAGACAAAGCACATGGGTATGGGACACAATTTAGTAGCAGACCTGGACTCCCATGGGCTTTTGCTAGCTCAAAACTGTTTGGAGATAGAAGAGAGGAACAAACAGATGAAGCCATCCAGACATTTGATTATATGCAACTCAGCAAATCATAATTCTAAAAAGTGAAACAAAACACAAGAGGAAGGGGCTATGGTGAGTAAGTAGCTCAGAAAATGCTAAAACTGTGGACAGGATGTTCCTCCAATGAAAGAGTCAGGAAAATCACTATGTGCATAATTATATATTCAATTACAGCACTCAGAGATTCTAGTATTAAGGCTATAAGGGCCAAGAGCGGATTTCAAGCTCATACCATGAGCTTTATGCTCATATGCATATGCAAGTAATGTAAGTTGAAAACAAATAACAGGAACAAGAATGAAGTAATATAAACTATCACTTTGTCAAATACACTATTAATGTCTTAAGGCCAAGAAAAAAAACAGGTATTTTATTGAGCCATAGTGTTGTAGTTCACAGCCAGATTGTTTTTCCACCGTACATAGGTCACTCACTGTCTTTGATCCACAGAAACATGAAAAGAAATGAAAAAAGAAGTTACACTTTTAAAAAAGCAAATCTGCTATTGATAAACAGTAACTAAAATGAATCTCAACTTGACATGTTGCCGATGTTGTGGAAACACCCACAAATTTCATAAGATACCATTATTACCTTGACGAAAATTGTCTTACTCTGGATTAGTGGCTCACAGGCAGTAGGTGGAAGAATCCTTTCACAATGGTCACCTAAGACCATCAGAACACACAGATATTTACATTATGATTAACAACAGTAGCAAAACTTCAGCTACAAAGTTGCAGTAAAATAACTGGTAGGGGTGGGGTCACCACAATCGGAGGACCTGTATGAAAGGGATGCAGTAGTAGGAAGGTTGCCAGATAATTACACTAATTTGGAAAAAGAAGAAAACCCGTGAAGATGACTGGCAAAAGATTTTTATTTTTGTCTTTACTTAGAAGGACACCATACAAGGACATTTTGTTGTCCTTTGTTACATTACATACTCATCACTATCAGGGGTAGTGACTCTACAGGTGTCTGTTTTCTTAAACATGAGACAGAAGATAGTAACTGAAGTCAGCAGTGTGACACTGTAGAAGAGTCTTCATTAAATGTGCTAACCCATTAACATGCACATCACAAACAAGCCAGGGGTTATAATTTGAGTTTTAGATGTAAATTTAGCCTTGACTATAGAAACCCATCACGAACTATTCCAAGTTAATCACCTATAAGGATATAGCAACAGAAACTGGAAGAACCATCAAAATTGAGCTGGGAATTTGTAGAGATTATGGGTGAAGCATGCTTAGGCTTACAGTGGGAAATTGGCCATTTGGTTTCCATTTACCGAAATCTCTAATGCCTGTGCAATACACATTTAGTGTATAAGATAGTGTATATGTGTGGGTGTGTGTACACACATATCTATCATTATGTCCTGAAAATGGTCTTTAATTGAACAGAAAAAAAATCAATTGGGCTTATAGGAGTCTGACATATTGTTTGTTCAGATGACTCACAGCCACAGCTCAAGACCGAGATGCATTTAGAGAATAAAACTAAAGCCACAATTTATCTGAGCATTGAGCTGATAAAGGCCCATGGCTCCAGGGTGATCTCCCTCAATGCCATTTTTCGAGGTTGATTTCCTTAGCCATGGAGGGAAAGGATGACCTGCAAAAACTGAGAAAGCTACGTGACTTGAAATGTTCACATCAGACTGAAAAAGAATTATGGAGATTTCAGAGACTGTGTCTCAAAAGAGTGACAAGCTTGACATGAAAACTACATGAAAAGCATCTAAAAATTAGTATTTTCATTAGGCCTGGGTATGTAAATTTTAAGCAATTGTAGGTTGTAAACTTTCTGAAGACATACTGAGTCCTTTCCATCTGCAGTTTGTCATGAAAAACACAAGTATTTGAAAAAAATCTATGGAAAACAAAAGGAAGTGGGAATATTTTAGATTTATAACTTGGGAAGGTTTCATTGGTTCACATCACAAAAGAAAGTATTTTTTTTAAATAAGCAATACTATCACAAGGGATATCCAGGACCGTCAAAAGAAGGCAGCAGGCTGTGGCTGTTAGGAAAAGGAGACTAGTCATAAAGTGAGGACGTAGGTCAGTTCAGAAGCCTCAGCAAGCCGAGGGTGGGTTCAGTGATGTGATGAAATCTCTCAAGGCTCAGGAGGAGCTGGTGTGGACCTGCATGACCACTGTCCATCAGGTGGTTTCTCGCTCTCCGGTCTCCAAGATAAGCAAATTAAAACATCGCTGTTTTATAATTGTCCATTACTTCGCTGTCTCTGTTGATTAGAGAAACTGCCTAATGAATGTGTGCAACAGAAGACTTTCCAAATGTTGAGGTCCACCTACTGTGGAGTCTGTGCCATCACTGGCGACCCTGTCATGGAGACTGTGACCTGAGACTAGATGGCTAACGCAGGAAGTGTCACAGATGAGCACAAGCACTTATTACTCCATAAAGCAGTTGTCCCAGGCAAAACGTCTGAAGAATAAAAATTGTTCACGTGTCTCTCCCAAAAGATGCCTAAAACACCGTGTGAAAGGCATCATTCGGGTTTCAGCGTCTGTGTGTGACATTGTACGTATACATATGCATGCAGGTGAATGGATCTGCACCTATGAATGTGTATGGAGATCAGAGATTTGAAAGTGGGTATTTAATAGTTCTTTCAGACAGAGTCTATCATTGAACTTGAAACTCATTGATTTGCTTAGGTTTGCTGGACACAAGCACTCAAGTTTTCTTCTGCTCCCACTCTGTCCACCTGCAGTGTAGAGTTAACAGGAGCACGTGGCACTTCTAATATTTTACATTGCTTCTAGATATCCAAACTCAAGGTTCACGCTTGCACTACGAGCCCTTTACGAAAAGAGACATCGCTTCTGATGATGTTTTATTTACATGTTTTATTCTTATTTCTAAATATTTTTTGAAATTACAATTACGTCATTTTCTCCTTCCATTGCATTCTTCCAAAAGCTACAATGAACTCACCTCCCATTTCTGTCTTTCAAATACATGAAGTCTGGTTTTTTTTTTTTTCTCTTTAATTCTTGGTGATTGTGTGTTTGTGTGTGTGTGTGTGTGTGTAAGTGTGTGTAAGTGTGTGAATAGACATACAAGTCTATTCAATGAGACTTGTATGTATGCTTTCAAAACTGACCATTTGTTATTGCTAAATCATTTGATATATTCTTCCCTTGGAGAAGATCATTTCTCCCACTCTTAGCACTCTTCAGTTGCCTGTAGTTTTTGTGTAGAGTTGAGCTCTCTTGAGCTTCTTCCTGCCTGCTCCCCTGTTCATGTGAGCTTGTCCACTGATGCCTGTGGGTTCAGGTCATGTTTAGGCAGTCATGTTGATGAAACATTGGCATGTATCTTCTGACAGCTTTAGACATTTAGAGACAAAATCTTACAGCAAACTTCCAGTTCCTAAAGCTCTTATAAACCTTCTGCCTCATCTTCTGCGATGATCCTTGAGCTTTAGGTGTCTGAGTTGATAGGCTTTTAGTTCTTTTCATTATGTTAAAATACTGAAATCATTTATTCTGAAAGGTCTCTGCGCCATTTACAGTATGGGCCTTGTTATATTTCTCGAGGCACTTGGTGAGCTATTTGTTTCTCTGCCAGGACTCTGTTATTTTGCATAAAAATAGCTGAGACTCTGTGAGGCCACTTTCGGCTGTTCTCTTGGGAAGATTCACAGGCACTGAGCAGTGACCACTGGGCACCTGTGACTTCTAGCTGAAACAGATCCTTTAATACTATTTCTATAGCTGAAATAAACTAAGGTAAAAGGGAAATACCAATTAAAGGCCACATTTATAAGCATTGTAATCTCATCAGAAAAAATATCTATTTCTTTTGATAATAAGGAATATTACCAAAGAGAACCTTTTTGGCTTTCAGTCATTTGACATTGGTTGATAATGTGTTCTTGTATTTATCCTTAGTATTTATTATATCCCTACAATAATTCTCATGTTAATAATGAATATTCATATGATATGCTAAAAATGAGATGATTAATTAGGAATACACTTATAAGCAGTTCCTTAAGTTTCACTTGCTAGGAAATCACTTCGGGGTGATAAGCATCACATTTGCCTTTTACTATCAGTCAGCTTGCACACATTTTAACACCTTTTCAAAGATTATTCTTTGTGTTTTACAATTTAAAATGCAAAGAAAGTAATTCATTTAAATATTATACAAAATATATAATTTATGGACTTTCTCATTAAAATAGACCTAAAATGATTCTGTCACACAGATGCTGGGTTAATGATAGAAAAGCAAGCCTTCTCACAGAGAAAAGGCCTTTTAAACTTCCACTGCTCCCCCTAGCGGAATAAAACATTTCTGCATACTTCAGGTTTGCCAGTTAATCATCTTTTAGAGAAAACTATTTGAGGTGAACAGATTTGGTACATTTGTTTCACGGAAACAAAAAATAAATAAATAAATAAATAAATAAACTAATAATAAAAGAAAACTTCTATTTAACTTTTGGACATTGAGTTATATGACTGTATCTTTATTATATAAACTATTTGTAATTAATAATTCAATATAATGTGGATTTTCTCTTAGTTGTTGTTATAGGATTAGTGCTTTTTTTAGTTAAACAAATCACAGAAATCCTTGATTTCAACTATTCTCATCCCTAACACCAGTTCAGACCATTTCTTTTGTTATCAAATACCTAATAGAGGAATAAAGTGACACCCCAAAAGGCATCTGAGCAATTTACTTTGAAGAGCTGACAGAAGGAAAGAATAGCAGTGTAACTAACAAATTACCTGATATTTCCCTCTTAGAAATGTGACTCTGGTGGATGGTAGGTGTATAGATTTTTTTTTTCTGTCTGAAAGCAGTCTCATTTTTGTTTGTTTATTTGTTTACTACAAAAAGAGGATAAACTGAGGGGGACAGTTGATATAATGCAAAAGAACAGTGAAAAGGGATTATGAATAAAGATGAGGGGGAGATACAACATCAGTAAGAAATCAAGAAAGATTTAAAAAATTTAGTAAAAATATAGTGAATCTGAAAGGCATCGTTAACACAACAATTTATAGTTTATCTTCTAACAACAACCTATTTAGGTCTTTATTCTATAACCACTCTTTAAGACATCCAATTGGAAGACAGTATATGTAATTTAGTCTCTCCTCAGTTATATATAATAAACTTTCAAGTGAGTAGAAAATAATACTATTCATTAGAACTAATTTTCTTCCTTTTGTACTGATTTTTAAATTTTTCTTTAGATTGCTTTGTGATCCCACTATTAATTCCAGCTTTTGCCTATTTCTTTTCCTGTTTTAGTACACACTATGAAAACTCTTTATGAGTTTTGAAACAATAAAACATGTGCTCAGAACTTTGTGTTACCAGAAAATATACCCCAAGCCATTCACTCTTCCAAGTATAAGGAGCCAGTAACTTCCCCTAGAGCTTTTACTTAAATATTAGGAGTATTTTTTAAAAATCACTTTACCAGAAAACAAAATGACAAATTCTTGGAGTGGGGGCATGAGGGAAAATTAGGAAAGAATGGCACCAGGCTTGCTCCTTACTATGCTGTATATGGCACTGCTTTTGAACAACTCTTGCTGTGAGTCAGAGATCCTGAGCAACAGCTGCAATTAGGGAAGATCGTCACTTTCAATCAAGGTTCATGGGTATTACATGAGATGAGGGACAAAGGAATAGGAGGGGGAGTGGGGAGATAAGGGGAGGGATAAAGATGATGCAGTGTACATCCTGTGCAGTCATGACATCACCCTGCAGCTCATATATATATAGGGAATGGCCAGAGCATCTTTCATAGTTCACTCACATTCAAAGCCAGCTGAAGGCAAGAGAAAGCACCGAGAGAGAGAGAGAGAGAAAGAGAGAGAAAGCTCCTTCAGTGTCTTTCTGGCTGTGTGGACCTGCCTGTCAGAAGTCTGAGAGATGATGGTAGGAATGAACCTCCAGCTGGTGTGCCTGGCGCTCCTGGCTTTCAGCTCCTGGAGTCTGTGCTCAGGTAAGCTCAACTGCATCTCAAACTCCCTGAAGTGATTTCTTTTACAGACTGATGCTACTCAGGTTAATGATTTCAGGAAGACTCTCTCTCTCTCTCTCTCTCTCTCTCTCTCTCTCTCTCTCTCTCTCTCTCTCTCTCTCTCTCTCTCTCTCTGTGTGTGTGTGTGTGTGTGTGTGTGTGTGTGTCTGTCTGTCTGTCTGTCTGTCTGTCTGTTTATCTGTCTGTCTCTGTCTGTCTCTATCTCTGTCTCTCTCTGTCTCTGTCTCTCTGCCTCTGTTTTTATCTTTCACATTCTGATTATAAGAACTGAAACGTTCATTTTCCTTTTTAAAAATCTACAAAGCAGTATAGGGGTTTCAAGGAAATGCAACATATTCTCCTTTGGCTTGTAACCACTAAAGAGAAAATAAATAAAAGTACTAAAAGAGGGATGAAAAGCTGAATTGGGCTGGCCATTATTAAGGGAACAGAAGCAGTGCTTGTCAGCATGCAGACATTAAAAGATCCCATTCACAATCTTTTATTCTCATGTTTACTCACTCTCTTAGGTTGTTATTGTCTCAAATTATTATTAACTCTATATGGGTGTTAGAACATGTGAAAAAATATCAATAAATAAATGATTAAACATTATTTACAGAATATTGTTTCTAATGCTACATAAAATGCCCAAGTCTTTTCTGAAAGCACATTTTATAGTCTTTCATCATAACAGAATCACGATATGAATATAGCTGTTGCTTCTCTGACTGTAATTTAAGTTGGCACAAACTATAACCATAAAATTGGTATACTTATATCTGTGATAAATTTAGCTTTAGAGGATTTTGTATATAGTAGCTAAGGAGAAGGAATGTATTGTTAGCAGATATGTATCAACTTGCCTTGGAAATAAAATAGATTGAAAAGAGTAATATGAAATATTTTGATGATTGCAATGTGTTTTGATTATAATTTGAAAAATACTTGAACAAAGACATCAGTGTGGAAAACCTTATAGATAAATGAAGCAAAATCACTTACCTGATACTTGTAGATGTTGTACTGAATAAGCTGGACTCTTAAGTGTGATTAGAACTCCTGCTGAGATTTCTAAGTACAAAGATAGCTATCAGAATAGAATGTGATTTGTTTAGAATGATTTAGTTATTTTGTTAGCATAAGACATTGTAAATATTTTATCAGACATTAGAGTTTTCTATAACTATGATTTTATTAAGTCATAGAAGTTCTAAAATGGTTTTTGTTTAAATTCCGAATACTAGCATTTCAAACCATTTTCTGTGACAAGTGCACATTTTCATCAGTGATTAATAGAATTACTTTTATCATTCGTTTTGAAAAACAAACAACCAAGCATATATCTGTAGCAAAACACCAAAAGTGTCTCTGGAATAACTTCGTTCTTATATGCATTTTATCAGTTGTTTGCACCAGGTGGGTCTCATGTTTCAATAACTAGAGTAAAAGACGGGGCAGTTTTAAGCTCTGCCTTTTTTTTTTTTTTTTTTTTTTTTTTTTTTTTAATCACACGAGACCAGCAGATATTAAAGCACTCTACTACTGTTTAGTATTTCTAAATTTTGCTTCTAAATATTGCTCTATCTGATACTCATAAATGGAACCTCAGGAAATGTGTTCCAAAGTGAATCAAGGATCCATTCTCAGTCCTACTTAGCATGTGTTGATGGAGAGCTCCGCTTTTGCTTAAGCCATTTCCTCATGTGCTTATGGTAAAATTGAAAGCACACAGTTCAAACTTCTTGTGTAAAGCAGAAACCAATTCTTTCAAAGAGTATTTTATAAAATGACATTTGTAATGAAATGAATCTCAGTATCATTCTTATTTCAAAATCACTAGTAATTCCACGTTGCTTTCCATAAAATAAAATAAAAAGCAATTGTATTCATATCTTGTGCTCTTTATTACATACATATTTTCTGAATGTGTGAACTGTTGCTCCTAAGACTGACCTAGTGCAGCATAACTGATGATGTCTACATTATACAGTATAATTAAATGTTTTACTGAGATCCGATGATGAAACAATTCTAAGTCATGAATACTTTGCTTAGCAAATTACCAGGTGCTTATTTTCTCAGAAGTGATTGCACTTTTGTAGCTGTCAGCATAAAACTAACACGCGGTATGTTTCTTCCTGAATACTGAATAGAAAGAATTACCTGCAGAAGACTGTAAGCTTCAAAGCCTAATTCTTATTAATTTAGAATATGTTTGTTACAATACACTTACATGATAGGTGATTACATAATAAACATGTGGTTTTGATTTTATTCAGATTCAGAAGAGGATATGAGAGCTGTAGAGGCAGATTTACTGACAAATGTACATGCATCAAAGGTAACTTTTTTCTTTTCTTTAACAAACAGTTCAAAAACATATGAATACCCACTCTAAACATCATATTATTTTGTTTGCAAATCAATATATGTATAGTTAACTACCTCAAAGCTATAAAGGTCTTTGGGAGACATTTCGTATTTGAAATATGTTTTCTTCTTCTCAGGAGTCACAGGTGTTGATATGAAAGAGAAAATATCTATAGGACTGACAACTGATATATTTCAATATATTAAGCAGCCATAGATGATGTTATGGAGATATACAAACATACTTAATATTTATTTGTTTTTATCATTATTATATTGGCACAATGACAGGCATATTGGTGGGAGGCTAAATAAAAACTAAACCTAGTTGAAGGTTTGACATTTTTATTGGTTGTGGAAAATAAAATAGATTTTTCTAAAACATGGCTTCATTGCAACATGGAGGGAACTATGGTACAAAAGAAAGCTATGGAGAGACAAACATCAACCTTTAAATCCTAAAACCTTGACTTCTGGTTATTCAATATTGTGTAACTGAGTCAGTCAACAAGACTAAGATTTTCTGATAGGTTATTACACACTCCATTAACTATGAGTTTACATTCTCACTCTTTCAAAAGTCATAGTCACATATATTTAATATTTATTGAATGAGTCCAGTACATTTCTGTATTCTGAGCAAAATTTTGCAACCTTGAGAGCACCTTTTCTGATTACCAACCTTGTGTGGGAACAAAACTGTTACAATATATTGCATTAACATACTATCATATGAAATTAATTGATTCAGACTTAGTAAATTATTGTGTATCAATATTGATGGTTAGAATACAGTTACCAATTAAAAGACAGAGGCATTCTTTAGGTGAACACACCTCTTGGGACATGCAGAATTAAACACGTTTGTGGCAAAGCTAGGACTTAACACTTAAACACTGCTATGGTCCTGAAGAGACAATGTGGTAAAATCTAAGACCATATAGAATTCAATGATGGCCAAGATTTACCAAAATGTACCAAAATTGTATTTATTTATTGAATAGAATCCAATCATTATTTTGTTAATTGCATATCAGAAACATCCTCTTTACAAGTCTGCTTTATAAACTTAGTTAATATCAATAAGAAATTTATTCACATAACTTTAATAAATGCTTTTTTAGTGCTCAGTCAGATACAGATGGCTACATTCTTTTTGTTTCGAAGGTAGGAGGATATATGGAGTCAATTAATACTCCCTTAGGTTACATATGAAGTCCTTGGTGTCTTAGAATAGATTATATTTTTGAAATTCTATGTATACATTGTTTACACATATATGTTCTAAATAATCTCCAAAATGTAACAACTGTTTGTAAGTGCTACCATTCTGAGCACATGTGAGAGTTTGGGTTCTGCTCTCTGACCAAGCAAATACAAGAAAAATAAATTCACTATCTGAAATGGTGTCATTTTCTCCTCTGAAGAAAAGATCGTGCAAAGGTTTGCTTGAGCAGCCTAAACAGTTCAAGAGAAAATATTTAAATTATGTTGTTTCACTTCAACTGAGATCAGTACGATGCAAACTTTGATGAGAATTTATCCAGATGTAAAACCACTCCAATTTGCTGCAGGATAAAAATAAAACACACATCTCATGTCTTTCTATGACATTATTTGTCATTCACTTTTGTCATTCAGCAATTTTTGTTTGTTGGGAGTAATATGTAAGTGAGAACTCTAGAGACCACTCTAACCAAATGACTTCATTCAAAATTTTAATGAGAATAGTACTTGATTCTGTTATTTCAGTTCCATTATTAAAAACTCTAGAGATCATCTTCCCTCTTTCCACTGTTTAAATTAAGTATGCAAACAATCACTACTTTAGGATAAAGTTATTTAGACATTGAAGCACTATTGCTAAAATATCTAGGCGGGAGAAATTCCATTGAATTCAAATGGAAAAGAGAGTCACGGTCAGAAGGATTTGTTTGTTATTCTCACGATATTTTTTAAACATTTATCACTACAGGCATTGGAGGACAGTTTCATTAGGAAACGGTACTCGTATAGCATGCTTTCATTGGAAGCTAAATAAATTTTGTAATCAGACTCAAACTCTTATATATGCTGGGAGCGCCCGTGCATACTTTTGAACAAGCCACTGGAATTCAAGATCTGTTGCAAATGCTCACGTTTTCTGTATTCAGATATTAAGCTATAGAACTAGATGACACCTGATGAATTCAGTTACTTTCAACTTGTTGAAATCCTTGAATTCATCAACTGCTAAGCTGATCTTATATCAGTGAATCATGGGTCGTTAACTGTTAACCATAGCTCTTATGTCACATTTAATAATGGAACACACTTGACCAGGACTATACATGAGTTTATTATTTAGACATTAAATTTCCTTCAAATATATTATCAGGTGTGTGTGTGTCCTTAGTTATCTTTTGCTCCAGCTTTATTTCTGTGCAGGACAGGAGCTACAGTGGCAGTTTGTTAGACAGAAAAAAAAAAAAAAAAGTATACGATGCAGTCTGTTGCCTCAACTTTTTTTTTCCACATACCTTCTGTGTTCAAATGTGCCGAGGAAACACATTGTAATATTCCATTCCAGTCTATTCTATGTTCTACTAACCCACATACACATGCCACTGGATATTAGCATGCAAGTTCTCAGGATATTTCATTTAAAAGTCTTACCATTTCCATCCTATACTTGACAGTATAGAATGTTCTTTTAAAATAGTTGAGGTGTGTGTATAGTTTTCACTATACACACTACCGAGAAAACCAGACTCAGCAGGCTGCATTTATATGCATTTGTGCATACATATACACAATCATATGTGTGTACTAACAAGAACAATACCAAAACAAAGAGGCTATATTCGGTGTGGGGAGAGAGGGGAGGGGTTTGAAGGAGAATACTTGGGTAGGGCAGAGGGAGAAATGGAAGGGGAAAAGTGATGTCTAAAGAATCTTCCAAATGTAAATTTTAAATTGCATATTGACTGGTAACGAACAAGATAGTCCTGAAATAAAAGGGAATTTTTTTTTCTAAAATAATATACAAACTCAGAACATTGCATGCAATGGCTGGGTAGCGTTGCTCAAGGCATGCAGTAGAAAAGATTACAGGTTTTTTGAAAACAGAGTGAGTGTTCTTGTGCTCATAGACTTGAACGACTGTGTGTTAAGAGAACAATAAAACAGGCTGATGCAGCCATAGATTTATTGCAAGTAGAACTTATGATGGTTTAACACAATCAAAGCAGACTCCATCCTCTTCTAACAGACTTTAATTTCAATATGTTTTTTCATTGTTTCAGATCAGTAAAGCCACTGCTCCCTCTTGGAAAATGACCTTGCTAAATGTTTGCAGCCTTATAAATAACCTGAACAGCCCAGCTGAGGAAGCAGGAGAAATGCCTGATGACGATCTTGTTGGAAAAAGGAAACTTCCCCTTGTCCTAGATGGTTTTAGCTTGGAAGCGATGCTGACAATATTGCAGCTCCAGAAAATCTGCCACAGCAGGGCCTTTCAACACTGGGAGGTACAGCAGATCCCACAGATGGGCCCAAGAGTCATTGTACCAGTGAGCTCCCTTTTGTCCTCAATCCTAAACCCTGATGACATCATAGCAGGGAGACTTAAAAATAACAGAAAGTGATAAGCCATATTGTCAAGTCAACAACACTTCTTAACTCCAAACTCTGTTCTCCTCACTCTTAAAAGGATGGTTACATGTCTTAAGGTGCATTTAAACCGTATATGTAAATGGGTGGCAATGCTGAGGCAGTTTTTCCCTACATTGGTAATAGTGACATGCATTAAGAAATTTAAGTAACTCCAATTATTTTGCTAAAATAAAAAAAATAAGGTGTACTTAGCAATAAACAAACAATACAAAAGTTTCAAAGAAAAATAGGACAAAGAACAAAGGGGTTCTAGTTGCAACTCACAGAGTAGCATATGCATAGGAATTGTTTTTCAGCTTTTTAAATTGATTACTAGGCAAGTAAACTATTTCTTAATTTTTAAAATGAGTAATAGGAGCATGTGCATGTGTAATAGCAATCAGTCTAACTTCAAAAATCACTTTTCAGCCAGGCATGGTGGTACACGCCTTTAATCCCAGCAGTCAGGGACACAAAGGATTGATGTGAGTTCGAGGCCAACCTGGTCTACAAAGTGAGTCTAGGAAAGCCAGGCTACACAGAGAGATCCTGTCTCAAAAAAAAAAACAAAACAAAACAAAAAAAAAACAAAAAACAAAAACCACTTATCTACTCTTAGAACAAGCAAGAAAGATGTCATTAAAGAAAGAATGGCTTTATAGATGCATGTGGATGTAGACTTAGAGTATTTATTTATGCTTTTTGCTTGTTTCCTGGCTTTGAGACAAGGGCTTGTTGATATGTATCCCTGGCTGCCTAAGACATACTATATACTCAGAGTGGTCTCAGACTCGTAGCAATCCTCCTGTGCCTGCCTCACAAGAGCTAGTATCACATGTGTGCCCTGCCATGTCTGGTTGACCTATCTTTAAAGGGGAGGGGGAGCTGAAATTTTTAGTAATCTACTAATTATCAAAATAGCATTCTCAACAAACATATGAGTTTGTATTTCCCTGACATACATTTCACTAGACAATAAATTAGAGTTTGGGAAGAAGTATCAAAAATTGAATGAAAAGAAGATAACAGAATGTTCCTGAAAAGGAACATGGAGTTATATTATACTTTTCCAGTTGTTAAACTGTTATTTTTCAGATCAAGCTGTGAGAGCTTTGACGATGTTTAACATTGTGGGATTATACTAGTGTTGCAGGTCTGAGGCTGCCCTCCCTGTTAGTGTAACAAGCCTGTGAGTGGCTGCCAGAGGGATAACTTGTGGCAGGAGAAAATGCCACCAGAACTGCTGGTTTATGCAGACTGGTAAACAAAAACAATGCTTTCCAGATGAAAAAAACAAAAAGGCTAGTTCAAATTTACTTGTTGTGCTCTTTATCCTTTAATTTTAATTCCAGCTAAATGGTACAGTCTTTAAAACCCTAGTTAGCCAAATAAAACTTGAAATTCATATCTTAGCTGAGGGAAATGCCAATTACACCTTATTTATCCAGACAAGAAAGACTCTCAATAAACTAATTAGCATATAAGTCAACTGAACATAACACTGGAACTCTTGTTATTTTAACTGTTGAGTCATTTAAAAATCAAATGATAATATCATTCTGAGCATAGTGCAAGTAATTACAGACTACATACTTTATACAAACCAAAGATTAAAAACCTGCATTGCCTGACAGAAGTGCATGGTGATAGGATGCCATGCATGTGTGTTAGAGTTGAAACATCAGTATTTGTTATTGTGACCCCAAGGTTTAGGAGACAGCAGTAACCTTAGGAAATTTTAGCTATTTAAACAAAGTTTCCAAATTTGTTGAATTCTACATCTAAGATACTTGGAGTAGGCAACTCTTTCTTTGTTTAGGAAACTGGTCATTGCAATGGCTTTCAAGATATGTTACTAACTGACTTGAGTCAAAGTAAAAGTCTGTTATACCCTCTTATTCAAATGGCATGTCAGATTCAGAAGTGCATTTATTGTGATACATTTCACATCCTTCTAGGCTGCCATTATATATACAAAGCCTCAAAACTAACTTGAATATATCTCTTGTGCAGTTCTTTAGTTAGAGTATGTAAAATCGATTTTTGAAAAGAGGTAGGCTGAAGAACAGAGAAAGGACATAATCATAATGACTCCATCTCAGTCGTTGATAATTCTCTGTCATCTGATAAAATAGCTTCTCGGATCCAACAAGCACATTGTGCTCAAAATACGTAAAGTGAAATGTAGACTGCATATAACTTCCCTTTGTGTTTTCCTTGTTTTAGGTCATTCAGGAAGGTATTCTTGATAATGGCAGTGACAAAAATGAGAAGGAAGAAGTGATCAAGAGAAAAATCCCTTACATTCTGAAAAGGCAGCTGTATGAGAGTAAACCTAGAAGGCCCTACATCCTCAAGCGGGGCTCCTACTACTACTGAGAAGCTAATTCTTGATATGTGATTGTGATTGATCGCCCTTTATCTACATATATAATCATCTGTTTATCTAGATATATAATTATGTGTGTGAATGTGAAGGAACCTGATTATTTCATCTCTTCCACAGTCACGGTTTGCTGGATGTGATTTCCCTGCATTCATGAGTATTTGCCTAAATGTTTTCAAATAAATGTAGGTCTTGAGCATGATGTGCTCAGTGTAATTGGAATGAATAAAATCATATCACATGTAGAGTGTTTTGTAGTGTTGTAAGATATGGTATGGGTCGTATGAATAGCCTCCACATTTGGCATTTTCTATGAAATTATAGGAGATTACAGCATAGTCTGAGCACACATCATTAACCCAATGCAGAACAAATGCATCATTTTATTTATTTGGCTACTTTACTACAAGTTGAAAGAAACATACACTGCTTTCCAAAAATCTTTGCTTGTTCTCTCAGTACAAAGGAATGTTACTGTCATATAAAGGCCCATTTGAAAGAATTGCTAAGGAAACATTGCTATCTATGCTTATCTCAGTGTCTCTTTAAGTGGATATTATGCCTGTCAAATAAATTTGATAGCTAATAAAAGTTGACAAGGCACCAGAATCCAGTGCTTTATTACAAACGTACTTATTTTATGAGAATTCTTTAATTTCCCATCTCCTTTTTACATTTTAAGCTAAAATAACATACATGTATTTTTCAATGTAATGTTGAGATTTTTGTGATTAATATATTTTTTTTTCTCATCGGAAAGATATACCTAAGCTAAAAGCTGTGCATCTAATAATTCCTCTCAACTTTCCCTTAAAATCATGGTTTTGGCCTAATCTTAGCCTTTGCATTTTGGATCTATCTGTGACTTTCTAAATTATGTCCCTTATTGGATCCTGGTAGACATTCTTTTACAGCACTGGAGTCTATTCCATTGTTACCCAGGAAAGGTAGATTCAGAGACCTCTCTAAAGTCATCTTTAGAATGATACAACTTTTTGGTATTATCTTCTTTCAAGCTTAACACTATTGAGAGAAGGTTTACGGGTAGCTTACAGATTGCAGAGTTTTCATCACCAAACTCTGACTTATACTATTATTACTTCACTGTCCTCAGATAATCTGTAAACCTTTTCTTTTATAATATTTGTGTTGATAATTTGGGAATTTCATATCATGAACCCTACCATCACACTAATTATCCAGCCCTCCCAAGTCAGTCCCTGCTTATCCTTGTGACAGTCCCCTCAAGAAAAAGAAGGAAGAAGAGGGAAGAAACAAAAAAGAAATAAAGAAAGAACAAAAGAAAGAAAGAAAGAAAGAAAGAAAGAAAGACAAGTTCAATCTGTGTTGTGCATATACTGACTGAAGCATGGTCATACTCCTGGTGGCCAGTCCCTTAAAGGAAACTGAATCCTTCCCCTCTTGCCAGAAGCCATCAATTGTGGAGAGCTACACTTCAGAATTCTTTTTGTTTGGTTGGTTTTTGTTATTTAGTTTACAGCCTGATTGTAGGTGCCCTCCTCCCCTCTAAGGCCCTCACCTTGCACTCGCCCCACCCATTCTCCCTTCTTCTTCTCCCAGAGAAAGGGGATGTCCCTCATGGGTACGAACAAGCCCTGTCACATTAAGTCCCTTCCCTTCCCTTCCCCGCAGAAAGCGTGCATTCTTTCCAACTAAGGCCAAACAAGGCAGCCCTGTTAGGAGAATGGGATCCAAAGAGAGGCAACAGAGAGGCCTCGCCCCAGTTGTTGGTGGAACCTCATGAAAACCAAGCTGCACATCTGATATATATATAGTCTAGGTCCAGTCTATGTATTCTCTTTGTTTGGTGGTTCAGCATCTGTGAGCCCTCGTGAGACCAAGTTAGTTGACTCTGTAGGTTTTTTTTTTTTTTTTTTTTTTTTTTTGTGGAGTCTGGACTTTCTGGATCCTCAATAATTCCCCTCAACTCTTCCATAGGACTTCCCAAGTTCTGTCTAATGTTTGCCTGTGTGTCTCTGCATCTCTTCCCATCAGCTTCTGGGTGAAGCCTCTCAGAGGAGTTATGATAAGTTCCTGTCAACCACCATAGCAGAGTAAGATTACTAGTGCCAGGAATTTGGTTTTCTCTCCGTGGGATGGGTCTAAAGTAGGACCTTAACCCAAACTCCCAAAGGAAATGCATGGTATGTACTTGTTTATAAGTACAGGGTAACCATGCTACAATCATGACAGACCCAAAAAAGGTAAGTTACAAGTAGGGCCCAAGGGAGAATGCTTGAATCTCACTGAGAAGGAGAAATAAAATAGGCATTGGAGGTGGATGCAGGGAGGAAACTGGGTAAGAGAGAGGATGGGGAGTGGAGCAGGAGTATGGATTAGGAGTAGGGAGAGTGGGAAAGAGAGGGCTTTATGAGAGAAAGGAAATAGGTGCTGTGGGGCATCTCTGAGATTTGCCAGAAAGCAGGAGTAGGGGAGGCCCCAGGAAGTCTATGGGTTCATCCTAGCTGAGACTCGAAATAGAGCCTGCTGCAGCTATCTCCTATAGGCAAGCCGGACTTCCAGTGGAGAGATAAGAACACAAAAGTTTTATTCCTTCTCAAATCTCTGATGGAGTGAAGACCAGATAGTTTAGTCTTACAGCTAAGCTCAGTAGGTTAGGGGTTAAGTTGTTTTTAGATCAAAATAGATGTTTTAACTTAATAGAGATGAGATATGATAGATATTGATCTCCATTCAGAAATTTAGATCCAGCAAGATAGGAAAGATGTTTACTTCAAGTTTGCCAAATACAAATAGCCAAACCACTATGAATGTAACATTTATATAATTCTTGATTGTTTATGGTTCTTCCTGCCATATGTAGTTTATTTCATTCATGTCTAAATGTATACATTAAAAAAGAAACATAATAAAATGTGACACTGAGGAGGAAGAGGAGGAGGAGGAGGAGGAGGAGGAGGAGGAGGAGGAGGAGAAGAAGAAGAAGAAGAAGAAGAAGAAGAAGAAGAAGAAGAAGAAGAAGAAGAAGAAGAAGAAGAAGAAGAAGAAGACGACAAACCCGGCCCCAAAATCTTCCACCCAAAATTTGTCCTGCCTACCATCTGTGCAGAGACAAGATGGAGCATTTTCGGCATCCTTCTTACAATTGTTAAGAGTTTGGTTTGATGGCTTTCTGTCTAGGCTGTTGTTTTTCCGAGGGGTGTTCTCACAGAAGCCTTCCATGTCTCTCTTTCTCAACTGTGAGCCTGCAGCCATCAATACTATGGCAACATTAGCTTCCTTGCCCTTTACATTCTGTGAGGTTAAAGATCATGGATTGTCATGTGGTTTCTTGTGTCACTAAACACTATAGACCTCAGCATGGTCTCCAGTGGTAGTGCAGACCATGGATATGAATACAGCCATATGCTGCACCATGGGCCATGGACACCATAAATCTTAGAATATAAAAATGTCCATACATCCAACCAAGAAAATAAGCATTGTCATTGAGACTAAGAATGCGTTCTCAAATTCAGAATGTCCAAATTTCATGCTTGCTAGCACATGTGGGCAACTGTGGTTCTCTTTTGTGTCCTTGACTGTAAAAAGGGATAAGAATGCAATTGAGGAAAAATGAAACGGTATTTATGAAAAGATGATGTACGTATTATATATTACATAGAATATATTGAAATACATAAAGAACACACACTCAACAGTTAGTACTTTCAGTGGTACTAATATTCCTGTGATATACTTTTCTGATATATTATTATACAATCTTTAGTAGATATCCTAATTTTCTCCTAGCATACCTTCTCATTTATGTTATTAGCCACCAAAAGTCAAATTTCATTAACCCATCTATCTTTTTAAAACCAACATCATCTCCTGTTTTCAACTATTAACTAACTTTTTTTCTACATGCATATACATTAGAGTAAAAGAAGATACATATTCTAACTGTGTCCCCACAATTTTTCTCTCATTTAACAACTACAGGTTATTTCAAATATAACTTATATAAGAGAAAAAGTACAAAACTAGGATAAAAAATTATGGGACGTAAATAAATGAGCGTATCATATTTAAGGAATCAAAAATTCATTACCAAGATGTCAATCTCTCCAAACTTGCCTTCCAATCTCAATGCATGCTTTGAGGCCTCTCACTGAGCTATTTAGTGAGTATGGACAAACTGCTTAGAAAACTTATGTTTAAAGACAGGAGATTCAGGTGAATGAAATAATTCCAAATTAATTAGCCAAGAGTTCTGACACCAATTTATTTCAAGGCTTACCTTAAAGTTATGTTAACCAGGGAATGTAGTTTCAGAAAAAAAGTGTAAGTTAATTAATCAATTCAACACAGTAGAATGCAGAGATAGATCCATTATAAACTTGATCATGTGAGCTTACAGAATGGAAGAAAAGGTAATTCAATAGAAAATGTCTTCCCAATATATATGACCACAATAACTAGACTAGCACATGTAAAAAAAATCTAAATAGAAACACTATACACTTAAACATACTTCAAGATGAATCGTAGACCAAGATGTAAAACAGAAAATTCTAACTTTATAACACTGGGGGAAAAAAAATCTAAATTTCTTTATTTTGACAATAAATGTTGAGATACAACATTGTCAAAGGAATGTAAAATCCACTGGCAGTCTTAAAATGGAAGCAGGGAGGTAAATAGCTGGCCTTATATAAAAATCAGTTTGAAATTAATCAATCCCTGAGGGTGTGACCTGAAACATTGAAACTGTTAGAGGAAAACAATGGGGAATCATATGATGGCATAACCACAAGCAAGGAAGCTCTGAATAGGGCAAGAGGGACACCAATAGCTCAGGAAGCAATTGTACCAATTGCCACATGAGGCTGCAGGAAATTAAGGTTTCTGTTCATCAAAGCTTTGTGTCACATGCCTGAAGTCCCAGCATTCAGTGGAGGTAAGTAAGGAAGTAAAGAATTTACGGTCATTTTAACCTGATAAGGCGCGTTTAAAACCAGCTGGGCTGCATTAGGCCCAAAATCACAAAACAAAAGACTCCACAACAAAGGAAGCAAGTATCAGAGTGAAGGAAAAAAAAAATCTTTCTCAACTCAGCAGAGAAAATATTTACCAACTAATCATCTGATAAAGGATTAATAGTTAGAATATATAACAAACAAGAGAAAACAAATCCTAAAGTAACACAAAAATGAACACAATCAGTGAGTGGGTAAGTAAATAGAATCAGTAGCTTTGAAAAAAATTAGGAGAAATGGATAATTTATGGGGAAAAAACAGTTCAACTTCTTTATCCAGGAAATGACTTGTGGTCTTGTACATCCTGGATGCTCCTCTCTGGCAGAAGGCACAGTATCTTTCTTGTTCTGCCTAAGTATTTTCTATGGTCCTACAGAATATGCCGTTCCATGCGTGGCCAGTAGGACAGGGGGAAACACAATTTTATCTTCCCAACTTCAGTGATAAGAATAGAAGATAGAAACTGTTTAGGTAGGACAAAGACCACAAAGCAACAGGTAAAATATATCCTTACTGGAATCCTGGACTGCTGAGGGTAATTCTGCTCCCTGGTTCCTTTTTATCTCTTAAAAGAGCATCAACCCCGACCTGGAAGCTATGCAGTAGGCTGTAACTGAAACTGAGAGCAAGCTTCTAGATTCCCCAAAGATAGACCAACTGGATTCCTTAACAGGGAAATTTGGGTTGGCTTTGATGTCACCTCATACTAGTGTGGAAATCAGGGTTCTTTTTTTAAGTCACAATTGTAAAAGATTTTAACAATGGGCTTGAAATGAAGCTTGAGGTCAGTTTTGTTAGAGATTAAGAGAAAAAACAAACACACACAAACCAGGCAAGCTTTAAATCCTGGCAAATGCCTTGTGGAAGGAGCTAGAAAGGCTACTGGCCTAAAGCCATGCAGATGGTCTTAGCAAGGGTTCTACATTGCTAAATGGGTTACGAAGCTTCATGAAACCAGTGAAAAATCCAAGGGCATCAAGGAAAGCATGTCTAGGCTTTGGCAGGAGAGAGAGAGGGGGAGGGTTGGGGAGGGAGAGGGAGAGGGAGAGGGAGAGAGAGAGAGAGAGGAGAGAGAGAGAGAGAGAGAGAGAGAGAGAGAGAGAGAGAGAGAGAGAGAGAGAGAGAGAGAGAGAGAGAGAGAGAGATGTTTGTCTTCTGAATTACAACTCAGAAATGCCTGCAGGCCACTTTGCAAAGCCACCAACCACAGTGTTAATAGATGAAAACTCTTCAAGTCATTGGCAATCTCTCCCTGTCCGTTTTCAAGATGATATATTTTTTTTACCAGTTATTTGGGAATTTCCCATAATGCACCTAGACCACATTCACCTCCAAGCCCTCCCATGTCTGTGACCTCCTGCAATCACCCCCAACCTCCCTCAAATAAAAGAAGAAAAAAAGAAAGAAAAAGGGAAATGAAGTTCCACTTTTCCAATTTGTGCTGTCCATACAATTACTTGAGCATTGTCAAACTCCTAGTAGCCAGCCTCCTAAGGAAAACTGAGTCCTTTTAGGGGATAATTATTCCTTCTCTCTCTCCAGCATGTCTGCAGGTGAATGACATTTCCTGAGTGGCAAGGGAATAAGTTCTTGGACAGGTGATTAATAAGCAAGCTACATCACACATCCTTCTCCCAAGACAGGGCTTCCCTGTGTAGCCTTGGTTGTCCTGGACTTGATTTGTACACCAGGCTTGCCTCAAACTCAGAGATCTGCCTGCCTCTGCCACCTCAAGTCCTGGGATTAAAGGTGTGTGCTCCTGCACCCGGCTAGATTGCCTCTTAAATGAAGAAGATACCAGTATCGGTATTTTGGGTAGCAAAGAATAATGTCAGGTCTCTATCCAGGGCCAGGCTTAAAACTTAGATTTTATCTTTTGAACTGAAGGGAGTAAACTTGCTTTATTGGACCTCACCAAAGCCTAAACACCTCCATCTTTTATATGGTTACTTACACATTAAGGGAGAATTGCCACGGTTTCATTTCAAACATTACAGAGAAGGCAAGAGAGGGGTCTAAAGTGCCTGAGGGAGGAATCCTTCTTTAATCCAACCCTGCTAATATCTTGTAAATCCACCTCAAAATGGACTGCTACCCCATTTCTCACCAGTGTTTTAGTCATCAGTTCTAGGAGAAGCTTCTAGACTGGCAGCTTGATGGTACTTAATTTCCTAGGACCTGCTTCTGCTATAACAGCTCTGTGCTTCTCTCTCTCTCTCTCTCTCTCTCTCTCTCTCTCTCTCTCTCTCTCTCTCTCTCTCTCTCTCTCTCTCTCTCTCCCCCTCTCTCTCTCAGCAATAATTTTTTTCTAAAACTTATCACCTACACTCCACAATTTTTACTCTTCAAACTGGAGAGGCATGAACTAAGAAGCCACAAGCTAATGGAGTGGAGATTTTGTGTGAGAGTGGGTGTCTGGTAGAGCAGCTCTGAATTTCAGCTTGCCTGACAATGAAAAGGAAACTGCCCATCAAACACATGAAATATTTTGGTATGATTGGTTTTCTTTGTTTTAATTTTATGTTTTTATTAATTTTTAAATAATTTATCCAGGTTACATCCCAATTGTTATTCCTGCACTTGTATCTTCCTGTCCCCCCCTCCCCTCCACTTTTGTCCCCTCCTCTAGACCTGATAGAAAGAGACCTCCTCCACTACCATATGACCACAGCCTATCAGGTCTCACCCTGATAGCCTGCATCCCCTTCCTCCAAGTGCTTCCCAGTCTTCCCACCAAGGTGAAGTGGTCAAATTGGGGTCATCAGAGTTCATGTCAGTGGCAGTCCCGGCGCTCCCCACAACCATGGAGAATGAACTGTCCATCAGCTAGGTTCTAGGTTTACTGCATGTATGTCCTTGGTTGGTAGAGCAGTTTGTGCAGGCTCCCCTGGGTCCAGATGTGTGAGCCTTGACGGTCTCCTTGGGGGGCTTCTGGATCCTCTGGGTCCTTCTAACTACATCTGGAGCTATTACCATAGGTTGTAAAGCCATTTTCCTTTTTTTGGACAAATATGGTGTGTTGAAGTTGACTATGGTATATTGTGGGAATTCTTGATCTCAGGTTTCCGTACTACTGACCCAGAAGTTCTAATTTGGTGCCTAACACTTTGCTGGTGTGCTACAGGCCTTCTGTGTTTTCTTCTATTGTGCCAGCTCCGGTGCCAGTCTCAGGTCCCAGCCTGTTCACACTGAAACAAAAACCATAGTCTACTAGCCACCTGTAAGGACCCATTGGTATGGACTCTATTTTGTCATTCTTACATCCTGGATGAACATGACTTGCTATCACACTCAATTGCTAAGGTCTGAATGCAGAATATCCCAGTTGTCCATGTGACCCTGAGGTTTCACTGTCATGAGATGCTGATACCCTTGAGTTGTAGGCAAATCCTTAGGGTATGTATGTAGGTAAGTAGGTTACTGTGGGCATAAACTTTAAGGTGACCCAGGACTCAAAGCCATATTCATTTTCTTTGCTTCTTGGAGTAACCCCAGCAGTTTGCTCTGCCACATTCTCCCTAGAGTGCCCATCTGGCATTCCCACCGAACAGAAGCTAGAAACAATGAGTACCCCTAAGCTTGGACCAAAATATCCAGAAGTGTGATCCAAAATAAACCCCCTTAATAAGTTACTCCTGTCAGCTATTTTCTATAGTAACGAAAAGTCACTAATATAATGCTTATACTGCTGCTGTCACTTTCTTAAATACCTAAGTCACAGGAAAATCATTCTTCTCTGAACAATACCAATTTTGGAACACAGCGTAGTCCCTAAGTAATGTACCTTTTCTTCTGCAAGCCCCCACACTGAAATGTCACAAGAATTCTAATTTTCTTTTACATTTTTATTCATGTGCAATAACAAGCATGGAAATCATTTAACTTTTTTAAAACTGAAAAGGTTAGTAAGCACTCATTTCTATTGATTTGCATATGAAAACAAAACAGCTTTCTATCTCATGCAAAAAGCAAGGATCTTTTAAAGAAAACCATTTCCTCCCCCAAAGCACTCACTTTTGTATTACCCAAAGTGACATAAAATTATACTGTCTGATGCTTTAACGGTTTTTTTTTTTTCCTATTTGTGAAATATCGCAATTAGGATTGCAAACATTTCGTTCACAATCTTGGATTTTAAAAATGTGTTAAGATAATTTTCTCAGATGTGATACACTTATTTGCTTTTCATTTCCTGTTGAGATGTGCTTTGAAGGTAAACAAACTTGATGCTCCCCAGTAACCAGATCTTGGAACAATACAAAGCACTTAGAAAACCCACAGCTACCATTAAGCCAAAAATCAGAAAAGCATGTTTCTTTCCCATGATTATAGCTCTGTATCCAGGCACTCAGCCAGGCCCAGAGAGCATAGTGAAGACTCCGTCTTTTACTGGCCTTTTTTTTCTTTTTTTCTTTTTTTTTTTTTTTTTTTTTTTTTTTTTTTTGACATACCTCAGAGAGTGATGTCCAATCCAAACCAAGACTCTTGCTAAGGCCAAAACACTTGAAGTGATAGTCAGTTCCAACAGCAACTAGACACTCTTTGCCACTTGCTTCACACTGACAGCACAACATCTTCTCAAACTCTAATTCTTTCATAAGCATTAATTACTAATTTGCAGGAATAAAATAAAATCAGTTTCAGGGAAAATTTTTTCTAATTTTATTTCTATGCTTTAAGAAAATACAAATAGCCAAAACACTAAGAATGTAACATTTATATATAATTCCTCATTGTGTCAGGGTTCTTCTTGCTGTAGGTAAATTTTTGTATATACATGGAATAATATAAATGTATATGTAAAAAATAAAAAATATTTATTAAAAAAATCACACAAGAAGAAGTTATAAAGAAGAAAAGAATTTACAGAAGTCAGAATTGAGATGGGACTGTATTGCAAATAAGCCTCTCAGTTTTTAGTCTTCCTCCCACACATGTATGTCATTATTTTCTTTTCTTTTCATGTGACAAATTTACCAAGGATTTTGGACTTCTGTGCCTCTCTCTAATATACTGACTGGTGTGATTTTAATTGACCTCAATTGAGATAAACTCTTTATGTGGTAGAAGGAATTCCTATTTCAGAATCTAGAGAAATACTATTAGAACAAATCTTCTGAGGCTAGAGAGACGGCCCAGAGGATAAGAGCCCTACCTTCTCTTCCAGCACTCATCAGGGAAATGCAAATCCAAACGACTCTGAGATTTCATTGTACACATATCAGAAGGGCTAAGATCAAAAACTCAAGTGACAGCACATGCTAATGAGGATGTGCAGAAAGGGGAACACTCCTGCATGGGTGGTGTGGGACTTGGGATTTAAACTCCTGAAGGCCTTTTAGTTTTCATATACTTTTTGAGAATTTTTATCTTATTCCTCAAAATATGACACAAGATCTAGCTATCAATATTCTTGCATTCTTTTTAACTTACAACTAAATCTTGGGCCCTTATCTCTGAGAACATGCTATAGTGCATTTTGAAATATATGGTTTTAAATCTCATGGTGTCTTCCCATGCCTAAAGTTGGGTCAGTGGGATAAAAGAGGACATTCATGTAGCAATTTTTATATGTTCCTCATAAAGACCATCGAAACAGATTCTTTTTATCTTTGTGCTTCTCTATCCTCACTTCTAACACACAGATATTAGCTTGTGCCACAATGTCCAGTGAAACATATTTGTATGGGTTGACGGTGACCTGGGAGGACTTTGAGCCTATGAGACTTACTAGTTCCACACCATGCATGTCTGGATTTTCATTCAAGAAAAATAAGTTATTGTGTTTAGTTAAGTACTGGCAGCTAAAGTTGTTCCACTAAGTAGAACCAGAATCATAATGTAATAAACTTCTAATATCCTTTTGTTATGTAAGTTATTTACCAAATAAATAACAAAATATTTCCCAGCAACCTTTCCTTGAAAGTACCAATCAAATATGATTAAAATATAAAATAATTTACATATGTGGAAACATAAGCAGAAGGATGGATAAGGAAGTTTAAAAAAGGATATTTTATAGAAAGTTTAATGATTTTTTCAAAGGAAAAAATACATAGTTGACCAAGAATATTCTTAGTAAGACTTTATGAAAGAAACAGAAGGACTCAGAGGAAGCTAAAAAACAAATTATCTTCACAGAATCAGGTCACCTAAAAACATATGACAAAGAGTCTGAATTCTCCTTAGCAGCAATAGAGGTAACAAGACAATGATAATGCCTTTAGTGTGCCAAGGTGAGTTAACTCAGCCTTAATTCTTTACAAGAGGTAAGTCCCACAAGGTTAAGTATGAAAATATGGACTAAAGACAATTACTTTTATCTGAGGGCTTGATACTATAAAAAATGACTCCTGAAAGAAAATAACCCAATCATAATGATTTGTACCATAAGAAAAAAATGTGAGCTAAGTTACAGGTAAATCTGTGTAGTAAGACCAGACATCCAAGATGCAGGCAGTATACATCCATCTGAAGGCCAATATTCATTTAGCTTTCTATGCACCATACTGCTAGAAGACAAAGTTATCCTTTCTATGTTCAGAGAGTATTTGTGGCAACTGACAATATCTTCTAGGAGCAAGGATATCACATGTATAATTGTGCAATTTTTTTCTGGAGATTCTAGACTTGTGTTCATTTATCTTTCTTGTTGATGGGACCAGCTATAGAAACATCTACAAAAGTGGTCCTAAGTGTGTTGGTTTCAACCTCTTTGGGAGTCACACAGCAGATATTCTGCACATCAGGTATCTACAGTACGCTGCATATAAGTAGCAAAATCACAGTTGTGAAATAACAACAATCATAATTTTAAGGTTGGGACTCACCACAACATGAGGAACTGTTCTGGAGGACTGGAGTATCAGGAAGGTTGAGAGCCACTGCTCTAGATTTTTCTATGGCTTATGTTATTGGAGTGGAAGTTATGTCTGCTGCTTTAGTAACTCATGGCCTTGTAAATACACGTTTGCAGAAATTCTATTACGGAATTAGAGCCATATGAACCAGGAACTTGATAGACATAATGAAGATGCCTCAGTGACTTTGGCGGACTGCAGTCACCTGTAGTTGTCCACTCCCATCTAAACAATCTCTAGCGAATTGTTTTATTTGTCTAGGTGGACATATGTGAGTCACTCTTTGGGCCGTTGGCCCACACTCATTTTGGAACCAGACATTACTTTCTGATTTCCCCAATGCCTTAGTCCACAGTACTTTAGAATGTGACTATGTTTAGATTTAAGACCTTTAAAGAGGAAACTAATGTTAAATGAGGTCAAGTGGGACTCCGGTCCAATATGTAGGAAATGAGGATTGCACTTGTAATGACAAGCACCAGGGAATCTGAGTGGCCAAAGAAAGGTGGTTTATTTTCTGTGTCAGGTTATAGGATCTAAACAGAGAGATAAAAGTAACAGAGTGTACCACAGCAGTACAAAGAACAGTGTAGACATTTTCCCTCCTTACTTCATTAACAACTGCATAAACTGCAAGGTGGAATCTTATATGTTGTCTGTTACTTATTTATGTCTCTTATCAACAACATAGATTATCTCTACATTTTGCAAACAGTTCATTTCAAAGCTTTTCAGGTCCGTGATCTTATTCATTAGTCATGGTCACCTGTTAGTAATTTTGTACACTAAATTTCTGGGCTGGGTGGAAGTAGTTGAACTACCAGCCATTAGCAGAGACCCGGTGTTTTCTATTTACTTGTATCTTAACACAAGCTGACTCAAGGTACTTTTGAGTATGCTTCTTTGTTATTATTTTAATGCAATTTATTTTAATTGCTTATATGTGTACTGTATTTGCATCATTTACCGTCCCTCTTTCCTCCCTCTTAAATGCACAGCCTGCTTTTCTTTATTTACTTTTTCAGATGTATATACATATAAATAAATACAACCTTCTAAGTCCACTTCGTGTTGCTTCTATGTATATGTTTTTAGGGTTAACTAGCTCATATTGGATGATCAATTAGAGCATTCATTTCTGGAGCAGTCTAATTTTTCCTCTTTCAGCCATCACCAAGGTGTGGGTTCTGTAAGAATTTTCTGATCCAGGTTGACTTGTTATGTGTTTTCATCAGTTAGATATGTCTTTTGTTTTGTTTTGTTTTGTTTTGTTTTGTTTTGTTTTTTGAGACAGGGTTTCTCTTGGAGTCCTGGCTGTCCTAGACTCACTTTGTAGACAAGGCTGGCCTCGAACTCACAGCGATCTGCCTGCCTCTGCCTCCCGAGTGCTGGAGTCTCTCTGTGTTAGCCTTGGCTGTCTTGGACTCACTTTGTAGACCAGGCTGGCCTCAAACTAATAGCAATCTGCTTGCCTGTGCCTCCCGAGGGCTGGGATTAAAGGCGTATGTGATAGGTCTTTTTAAGGAGCTATATTGTTGAAATTTCTTTGGGTGCAGCTTCCCAGTCACATAAGGAAAAAATAAATTTCACAATAGATGGCTTGGCCCTCTGGCTCTTATATTCTTTCCACCCATTCTTCGAGAATGTTCCCTGAGTCTTAGATGCTGTGACTGCATAGTAGATATAACAACTGGGGCCACATATCCCACAGTCCATTGTTCATTATTACTTCTCATTCTCTGTCATGTATATTTATTTCTCATGGCAGACTTTAGCAATAGATGAAATATGAAGTGGAGAGCAATGAGTCCTACTAAGATGACATTATCACCAAAAATTGGTGCTGGCACCAATTCAGCACTGCAACTTGCCTACTAGTGTACTAAGTGCTTTCCATTAGGTTATCACCTAATTTAAGACAAATTAGAAAATATATCATATGCCATAAAATGTCAAAGCTTATAACAGACTCAAGACAGTTTGTATTGAATGATGAATATTTGTACAGCTATGAGTTGAAGGAATCTGAATCACAGGGACTAAGAGCGACATGTAAGTGAGGGGAACAAGAGTTGGCATGAGTAGGGCGCTATCTTAGTGAAAAGAATGCATTTCTAAAGGTCCCAGGACAAGAGCAATTCTTGGTGTCCACAGCGTAGTAACTAAAAGATAGTTATAGATTTGTAACTGTATCAGTTTCAAAAATTTCTCTCTAGATTAGTTAACATTTGGTCTCCTTATTTTTCTTTTAATTCCAAGAGAAATGCATGGTAGGAACGAAAGTGGGTTTGTTTTCAGCCATTTTCCATTTAAAAATCATTGCTTTGACTAGGGATAGAGGAAGAAGTCTTAGCATTCTCTCTCATTTGAGTTATAATAAAATTTAAAAGTGTAGACATTATGTTTTAAAAATGTAAACATTATGTTGTTTGCACATATTTTTATCAGGTGGGTTACAGAGGTGAAAATTTGGATGAATAAATTTCTTAAACAGAAACTTAAAAGAAATCTTAGGCTGGATGATCATTAGTATCATACTATCTACAACAAATGATTTTTCCCCCCTCTCCATCAGCCAATCCTATATTTCTCCTTTTCAGTTGCATTCTCAGTCTGGTTTAGAAAATAATGTAATCATGATATCAGAGTTAGTCTCACTAAGGAGCAAGAACTCACTTTTATTTTGAATATTTATGCAAACTACAAAGGCACATAATAACTTCAGAAAACAAATTAGACAGTCTGATAGAAGGAACATGCTGTGAAGCAAGTTTCGGTCCTTTTTCAGAGAGCCCAGTCTTTGAAACAATGCGAGCTGTATGTGTACCCTTCAGCGGAACATGAGGATGGAAAATGCTCAGAACACTATTGGGCTCCTTTTGAAAAGATCACTTCATCCTTTTGCGGCGGGCTATACTATGATCTAGGTCACCCTATCCCAGTTGTCCCTTTCAGCAGTAAGTAATTTCTTAGAATTTAGTCTTGATGTCGCTTTTATGAAAACCATCAGCAGGCTTCATCTACCCAGACTGATAACTGAAAATGACACAAATTCTGTCACCTCTAACATTCATGACTGAAACTCAAAAAAAGCAACCTCTAGAAACAATCCTGTTCCCACAAGGTCATGCCTATTCACTAAGAAAGATGAGAAATCATCACAGCTTTGACTGAATGGGTCAGAAAGGCTGCCACAAATATGCACTGGGGAAAAAAACCTCTGTGCTTTTACAGTTGATCTTTGCCAAAAAGCCAAGAAGGAGTCTCTTGGTGATTTTATAATCTTATAAACATGCACCAGTTTTTCTTCATTTTTTCCCCTGTATCACAGAAAAAGTAAAGAAAGTTTCACTTTATAGTGTTAAAGAAAAATTTTGGCAAAATACAAACATTTTTAATTTTTTGAGGACTGTTTTCTAAAATAATGAACAGTGACCATGTTTTAAAAATCAACTTTGATGTAATGGCCTGAAAACTAGCCAGTTAGGTAAAATCAACTGTGTTTATATAATAACAAAATACATGGTTAAAAAGAGAAATATTGTCAATACATTTTCACCTAAGATTTAAGTAAAGAATGTTTGGTAAAATATTGTTAATGTATTTATTAATTTTCTTGTCTAGCATTTCCACTTATTTGTGCAATGCTTTATTCTTGGAATACTAGTAGATTTTGTTTGTTTGCCTGACAGTATAGGCTCTCCAAGTCTACTGTCATCACAACTCTTCAAAATATTGTGCATAAGCAAAGAAACAGACCTTGGAACAGCTCATTACATTATATTTTACTTAGCTTTACAACTTACATTCAGGAATATATCTATAAGTGTTGCTTTATGTCCTGAGAGCAAAATCTGTTGCTTATCCTGCTCATGTGGAGGATGCTGGAAAAACTGTTAGGAAATGCGGATTATGTTAGCTCTGAGAAATTATGTTGATATTTTGTGCTGACCTGTTAAAGAGTGAATGAAGCTTAAGCCTCTCTGTCTCCAACCCTCAATAACCCACGACCTCTGCAAACAAAGGCAGGCTTTGTTACAAGCCACTCCATCATATTTTGTATGAGGTCCAGTGTGCTTGGGAAACCGTTTTTACCAAACATCCAAAGGTTGTGCCTCCTTCATTCTTTGCTGAATTTGATGTATCTTTTAGGGGCCCTGTCAGTCTGACGTTCTTGAAAGCTTCTCACTTATACTACAGTAAAAGGAGAGCTGACACAAAGTTTGGAAACGGTCTGATCTCAGGAAATGAAAGGCGACTCGCTTCATTTTAAGGCCACGTGCAGTCATTATTACGCTATTATAACCAGGACACCATTCATCCTGAGTAAAATGTAAGGTGAATAATGTCTTACACACTTGGAAATATGAGTGTCCCTGAATGGGCCATTCCTTGAAAAAGATTATGTCTTTTTATGATATTTCTTTTTTGGGCTTGTGATATTTCTCTCCTAGACACTAACAATTTAGTGATATACTAAATTATTGTCACTTTTATTATGATGGATCTTTTTTCTATGTTTTCTTTCAAGATTTGTCATGGATTTGGTTTTTATGTTTCCAGTTTCACTTTATTTCTACAGTAGATAATGGAAGGCAAGATGAGAGTGCCAACTCCCACTTCTGCACATATTATATATCCAGCACTGTGTGAGGAAACATTTTTAATTATTTTTTCTATTAAATGCTCATACATTCACATGTAAACCATTTGACCATATGCATGCAGGATTATTTATGAAAATTCTTTTTAAAATTTTAATACTCTTTATTTATTATAATTTACTCACATTACATTTTGATTGCTATCCCCTTACTCTTATCTTTCAATTCCCACCCTCCCTCCTTCTTCTGCCCTATTCCCTTGCCATAGGCCTCTGATAAGGGGGTCCTCCTCCCCTACCATCTGATCTTAGCCTATCAGGTCTTATCTGGATAGCCTGCATCCCCTTCCTCTGTGTGCTCGCAAAGCCTGCACACTAAGGGGCAGTGATCAAATCACAGCAGCAGAGTTCATGTCAGAGGCAGTCCCCACTCTCCTCCTCCATGCCAACTTGGAGAATGAACTGTCCATTGGCTACAACTG
The DNA here is from genome assembly GCF_903995435.1 of Acomys russatus. NCBI lineage: Eukaryota > Metazoa > Chordata > Mammalia > Rodentia > Muridae > Acomys > Acomys russatus. The sequence goes on along the minus strand of NC_067167.1, from coordinate 24,516,564 downwards.
AACAAATGGGCCTAGGTTCTCTGCTTGCAGTTTCCTTGGTTGGTGTATCAGTTGTGTAGAACCACCTGACTACAGATCCTGTGGGCTGATGGTGTCCTTGTGGAGCTCCTGATCTCTCTGAGTCCTTCCATTTCCCATCTCTTCCATGCCACTCTCAGCACTTTGCTCAGCTGTGAATTCCAGTATTTGTTCCGATCCCCCGTGGAGTGGAGTTTCACAGACTCATCTGTGTTGGGCTAATTTCCACTTATAAGTGCGTATATACTCTGTGTGTCTTTCTGGGTCTGGGTTACCTCACTCAGGATGATCTTTTCTAGTTCCATCCATTTGCCTGCAAATTTCAAGATTTCCTTGTTTTTGATAGCTGAGTAGTATTCCATTGTGTCAATGTACCAGAGTTTCTTTATCCATTCTTCTGATGGGGGACATCTAGATTGTTTCCAGATTCTGGCTATTATGAATAAAGCTGCTATGAATATAGCTGAGCAAGTGCCCTTGTTGTATGATGGAACATTTTTGGTATATGCCCAGGAGGTGTATAACTAGGTCTTGAGGTAGCACTATTCCCAATTTTCTGAGAAAGCTCACCTCTCCTGGGTTCATTGTTTCTGTTTGCTCACTGTTTCTGAACAAGGTGGGCCCGCTAGCTGGAAAGAAGATGGAAAGATATCCGAGCAGAGAGATGCTCCATTGACCCAGCAGGCAGGCGAATGGCTAAACTTTGGAGACTGTGCACATCCTGGCCTGCAGGGACTCAAGAAATTTTTGGTGGATTTTCAGGGTGGCCAGAGGCTCAACCCACTCATGCTCCACATAGTGTGGACCCCTCTCACCTGAAAATCATCAGAACTGATGTTTTGTAGTTCTCAGTTTGGTCCTTAGGTCTCTATGCAGTCACTACTGTCCTGCTGATCAGACACAGTGTGTGATTGGCATCGCCATCTTGGATCTTCTCTCTGTGGAATATCTTATTCCCTAGAAAACTGCTAGAATTTTAAAATTTTGTAGTACTTTTAAAAATAGAATGTTTGAGTTCTCTCTATTCGGTATTTGTTAATATTAGTTTATCTATTTGATGTCCCTAGGGATTATATGAACAATGAGATAAAATTTTCTAGTTTGGGTATAAATATTGAGATTTTGATAGGCATTATTCATAATTGCCAGTCATTTAGGGTAATACTGACTTCTCAATGGTATTTATCTCCTAATTAATGGATATTGGCTATATTTTCACTGACTTAGGTCTGTTCAAATTTTTATTAGAAAAATTTATTTTCTAAACATTTTATGCTGTTACTATTACCAATAAGAATTTTAGTTTACATGACATATTGCTAATTGTTAGTATAACGAACTGTAGATTAATTCTGAGTATGGAATTTTATCCTTCTATTTCCAAAACTTTTAAGTACTGAGCATTTGCTTTTTGCTGCATGCATACATTATCATGTCATGTGCAGGAAGATGTAGAATATTAACAAATGACATCAATATATTTCTGTTCCCTTCAATGTTTTTATAATACTGGAACTAGATTAAAATGAATAGTTATGGATATTCAAGGAATAATAACTCGAATCAGGGTGATGAGTATTGATAGAGCTGTGATAGGTTATAAAAATATATCTATAAGTTAAGGAGCTAAGGGCAGCACATTGTAAACCTCTGAGCCTCCTTGATTGTGGAGCTCATTGTTGGTTGTCAGTCGGACATTGCTGAGGCACTCCTAGCATCTGGTTCTTGTGTATCTTAGAAAATCTCTAATAAGGAAAGATGATAAAAGGAGAGAATTTGTAGTTTCTAAATTTAACATAGTAATAGTGTTATGGGATTAGTATATTAAAGCTAAAGCACACACACTAGTGTGAGAACACGTGGTGAATACTTGGCTATAAATAAAATATTATACTACCCCTTCTAAGGCTCAAGGAACACTTCTGCAGAGGGGACTGTAAGAGTGAAAGGCAGGTGTCAGGCAGTAAACAAGGTTATGGAATGCCATCTGCTGGGTAAGATAAGTATTGCTTTCATCCCACAACTGTCCAAACAGGAAGGGAAGAAGAGGTTAGGAATCCTACCCCTCACTGACTCACTATTTGCTTCTGATAAGTTCTGGGAGAGGGAGGTGGGTCATTGCCTCCAGTTGTTTGCCCACTGGTGATCCCACCACATTTCAGTGGATAGTTACAGTCCAGTATCCATACTAATAGCCTTGGCTAAGCTAAATGTTTCACAAAGCAAAACCAAAAATTATGAATCTGTGAAGAGTCTGGTGGAATACAGGCATAATTAGGAATGGGAAGGAAATGGTATTTTAGGAGAGTGAGGTGAAAGAATGACCAGAATACATCATATACATGTATACAGTTGTCAGGGACAAACTACGGAAGTAAATAAAAAGAAAAGGAAAAATAAACAACAACAACAAGGAAACAAAGACAACAGCAACAATAACAATAACAGCACCCCCAACTCCCCTAAAAACATAAACTCAAATTCTGATCCAACAGAAACATAATCCTTGTGTTATTTTTAAAGGTTAATGTTTGCCCACTCCCATATCTCTCTCTCTCTCTCTCTCTCTCTCTCTCTCTCTCTCTCTCTCTCTCTCTCTCTCTCTCTTTCTCTCTCTGATGTGCACATATGTATGGTGTGTGCACGCGCATGCTTTGGGCCCTGTGCCAGAAGCTGATGTCTCCATTACTCTCCACCTTTATATTTTGAGAGAGGGTCTCTCACTCATGTGAAGCTTATGCATTCAGCTAGGCTGGATGGCAAACGGACTTCACAGACCTGCCTGTGTTCCCCTTTGCCAAAGCTGAAGTTACAGGCACAAGCAAGCACCATCACACTTGCGTTTTATAATAGCTTCTAGGAATGCATGCTACAAGGATGCATCTTTTTATCCTTTTAGCACTGTATCATATGTCACCTTATATTTCATTTAAAATTAACAGCATAATTTTCAACTCTAAATTATACATCTTGAAATAAGCTCACATTCATCTGTATGAAACAGATGGCTTTTCTTTTTTGTTTTACAAGCTTAAGGATAGAACTGAAGGAAAAAGAACATCAAAGAAGGGTAAAAATATTATGGAACCTATTTTTTGTTAGTCTCTTGTTTTCTGGAGGTTTTGTTTTGTTCTGTTTTGACAGGACCTCTATATCCAAAGCAGGCCATGAACCTACAACCATTCTTCTGCCTCAGAATCCAGAATGCTTGAATTATAGGCATGACACCTAAATAATCTTTAATCTAAAATTCAAGATTAAATTCAAGGATAGCACAGTACAACTCATAAATCAGGTGTTTTGGGCTCAGGGGTCAAATTGGGCCCAGGGGTTCTGCTCAAACTATGGCACCAACCAATACATGCACAATACATGCAGTAAACTTCGAACCCCTACCAAGATCTACCCAATGGGCAGGACATTCTTCACAGTTGAATGGAGAGTGGGGTCTGACTTTCACACGAACTCTGGTGTCCCATATTTGACCACGTCCCCTGGATGGGGAGACCTGGTGGCACTCAGAGGAAGGATAGCAGGCTACCAAGAAGAGACATGATACTCTTTGAGCATATAAAGGGAAAGGAGGTCCCCCTCAGTCACAGTCTTAGGGGAGGGGAGTAGGATGAAAGCAGGAGGGGGAAAGAGGGAGGGAGGGAAGAATGGGAGGATACAAGGGATGGGATAACCATTGAGATGCAATATGAATAAATTAATAAACTATATTTTTTAAAAGATGCTTTTTGGAAGTTTTATTCTTTGCTTTTTGTCGCCGCCTACTGGTCACTGCTCAGAAGAAAATCAAAAGCGCTATTGTAGTGACAAGGATTCACAGAGAAACCTTGTCTCGAAAAACCAAAAAAAAAAAAAAAAAAAAAAAAAAAGAACTTACTGTGGAATATATTTGAGGAAATGTCAGCTGACAAATTGCTGGTTTGGAGAGCAAAAAGGTCATTGGCAATCAATCATTTTGGGTTTTGTTGTCCAGACCATATATCAATTCATGACATCAGACAACCAATTTAAGGGTCCTTTTACAAATAAAACATGCAGCAACAGAAATTAATAAGAGCAAAATTGTCATCACTTTCATTTAAAAAGCTGCATAGTAAATAACATGAGATATCGACTTAAAGGTAAGACCTGAGACAATGAAAGTTCTCAAATAGGTGGGTGTTATGTTCCAAAATAAGGCATTTTGGACAATATTGTGAAGCACAAGAATAAAAATCAAAGCAGATAAATGCGATTTACATCAATCTCCAACTATTAGACTTGAATATAAGCAGTCATCAAAATGAACAGACAATCTGGAGAATTAAACATAATAACATTTACAAACTATACATGTAAGGATGACTTAATGTCCAGAATGCCTGAAGATCTAAATAAAAAACTCAATAGCACAAGCAAAACAAACAAACAAACAAAACCGATGTATACAAATAACGGTGGGCAGTGGGTCTGGATATCTCAATCAGAGGGCTCATTTCCAGCCTCATTGGATTACTTGACATTTTAATAACTTTATTTCTCTTTACAGCTGACAGAAATCCTATTGTGTGGGTTGAAGTGTTGGCTCAGCAGTTTAAAAACACAGATGGCTCTTTCAGAGATCTTGAATTCAGTTCCCATAATCCACACTGCTTGGTTCATAAGCACCTATAAATCCAAATCCAGGGCATCTGATGCCTCTGGACTCTGCAGGCACCAGCACATGCCTACCTATCCAGTTATAATAATAAAAACAAATCGTTAAGAGAATATGTTTTAAATCCCTTGTGAATCTATCCATTCACAATCAATTGGTGGGCATCTAGGTTGTATCCATTTCTTGGCTGTTGTGACCTGAGTTGCAATGAATATGGATAAGAAAGTATCTCTGTAGTAGAATATAGAGTCATTTGAGAATACATACATGAGTGGTATAGGTAGATAATTTGATAAATCTGTTTCTAGAATCTCCACTCTGATTTCCAAAGAGCATATACAAGTTTGCACTCAGGCCAAAAGGAAGTAAGTGTTTCCTTTCCCCCACATTCACATCAGCACTTGTTAATTTTATGGGTATTGTTTGTTTGTTTATTTGTTTTATACTTTATTCACATTAAAGCCCAATTGTTTCCTCTCTCTCATCTCTTCACTTTCTCAACCTCTCCCTCCTTCCTCCACCCTATTCCCCTCCCCTAGACCTCTGACTCTGGGATGTGGGCTCCTCCCCCGCTGTCTGACCACAGCCTATCAGGTCTCATCAGGATACCCTGCATCCTTTTTCTTGGTATGCCCACAAGGCTTTCCCTCCAAGGGGAAATGATCAAATCGTGGGCACCAAAGTTCATGTCAGAGGCAGTCCACACTCCCCCTCCCCCGATGGAGACTGAGCTGTCTATGTTGTTAGTTTTTTTTTATTTTGTTCTTTAAGTGGTATGACTGGGGAAAGATAAAACACCAAAACAATTTAAATTTGTATCTGTTCTCTTACAGGAGGGTGCTAGGTTTGAATATTTAGGTATATGTGCTTAAATTGGAGAACCCACAGAAGGTTGGTGCTTTGAAAGAGAATGGACCCCACAGACTTGGACTTCAGTTATTAGATCTGCTTGGGAGAAGTCAAGGAAAGTGTGCAAGTCAAAACCAGAAGGTAGCAAGCATGAAGGAACTCTGTTCACAGGCTGGCTAAACTAGAAACACCTGCCGAAGAATGGGACAGTCTGCAGTGGGCTGGGTCTCCTATATCAATTAGCAGTCAAGACAATGCCCTGTAGATCAGCTTTTCCAGGTTAAGTCCTCCGCTGAGCCTCTTTCTTGAGAAAGGACTGGAGATTGTATCAAGTTGACAAAAACAATTAACCAGCACAGATAGCTGTGATTTTGTTGTTGTTGTTCTTTAGAGATGAATAATTCAGAGCTCAGTAATGTATTTTCATTTTTAAAGATTTATTTATCCATTATTTATATAGCATTATGCCTCATGTGTGCCTGCATACCAGAAGCAGGCACCAGATCCATTACAGATGGTTGTGAGCCACCATGTGGTTGCTGGGAATTGAACTCAGGACCTTTGGAAGAACAGTCAGTGCTTTTAACCTCTGAGCCATATCTCCAGCACCTCAGTAATGTATTTTCATTGTTTACTTTTGCAGTGTTAAACATCTTTGAGCATGATAATCAGGTGTTATAGCATCAAGTTACTTCTGGAGATTTCTTAACAACTTGGTGTTGCTTAATATTTCTGAATGTTGACAATTATCACTATCAACCTAGTTTGATATTAAAAATATAGACTGGATGCGTTGTAATCATTTATAATATTAATATAACTTTGTTAAATTCTTATTCTCTTTTGCATTTCATTTCTCTGCCATTAAAATAGTCTTGTGCCACTCACATACAAATTAAAAATATGTTCTTGCACATGTCATTGTTTTGTCAAAGTACCCGGAAATGTAACTTAGAGAAGAGTTTAATTTTGTCTCGGTCTATCCAGGTGGTAAAGACATGACAGCAGATCAGGGAGTGACTGGTCCCATTACAGCTGTGCACAGGAAGCAGGAGAGAGAGAGAGAAAGAGAGAGAGAGAGAGAGAGAGAGAGAGAGAGAGAGAGAGAGAGAGAGAGAGAGAGAGGAATTCTGAGTTCTGCCTTGTTTTTTCTTTTTGAACACAGTTCACAAGCCCTGAGCATGAACTGGTGCTACCCATATTCTAGGCAGATATTTATATCTCAGTTAACTAAGTTTACAAACACTCGCAGACATGCGGAGAGACTTGCCAACATGGTGATTCTAGGTGCTATGAAACTGACAACCAACGTGAACCATATCACAAATAGTTTTCTGTAGTTCTGAATATCCCTACAAGTAAATGTGCTTTCATACTTTTAGGATATTTTATTTTACTTTGAAAATTAAAAACTATACAACAGTAAGGAAAGTCAAGGTATCCTCATGGGAAACAAAAATTATATAAGCAGGCAGATTTAAGTTATCTACATAAGAAAGTAAGGCTGCATGAAAAATTTTGACCACTAGGTGGTAGTCCTAACACGTAGATGTGCAATGAGATGTCTATTTTCTAAATAAAATGACATTCTTTCTGACTTATTAATGTAGTAATGATACAGATGAGTTTCTGTACTTTAAAATCTTGCTACTGAATGTCAATAAAATTTACATTATTAAAATATGAGAATAAGGGAAAAATCAGATAATATTTACTAACATTTTAAATAGAGTTTTTTCTTTAAAAGAACCACACAGTTAGGGGAAACAGAATTCAAGATGTGAATTTTGCTAAAATTAAATATTAAAATTACCACAATAGAAACATTAATGCAGTTTTAAATAATAACTATTGATTCTGATGCTAACACAATTGAATCTGTAATACCACTGTACAGGATCTGTTTTGTTCTCTGTCAGTTTTTAGTCAACTTAGAAACAACAGATCGCATTTCTTTGATAATAGAGAACCACTAAAGTAAAACATAATGATTACTTATACCAGGTCTCTGTGTAAATGATAGGGCATTGATTATTGCAATTTTATATACATAAGTTTCTAAAGCAGAAATTCATTAGAAATGTCAGTAAAATAGCTTTCTTTAGGTGATAGTGACTACAATTGTCTTCATTAGAAGTGCCAATGGGCAGAACATTCTCCACAGCTGAGTGGGGAGTGGGGTATGATTCTCACACGTACTCTGGTGCCTCATATTAGACCATGTCCCCTGGAGGGGGAGACCTGGTGGCACTCAGAGGAAGGATAGCAGGTTACCAAGAAGAAACTTGATACCCTATGAACATATACAGGGGGAGCAAATCCCCCTCAGGGAACAGTCATAGGGGAGGGGAATAAGAGGAAAATGGGAGGGAGGGAAGAATGGGAGGATACAAGGGATGGGATAATCATTAAGATGTAACAAGAATAAATTAATAAAAAAATAAAATAAAAGAAGTGATCACATAAGTAGACACAGTTATAAACTTTTAAAAACATTTGCTTGCTGGTTAATTAAAACCTATATATACTTTTAAAACCAGATTGAATCATGATAAAGAAAATCAGGCACATCATCTCTGATGAAACAGAGTTGAATCCTACTGACTGACAACCTTGAAGGACAATATTTTTTCTTTTTAAATTTAGATAAATGTTTTAATGTTTGAGAGGAAGATTAATGGAACTTGCAATAATTTTTTGTTGAGAATCTAGTTCTGAAGTGACCCAATGTAAGCAGAAAGCTTCCAATGAAACTCATGAGCCTTGATCTATTACACTAGCAGAAAATATTAAAAATATATGTTCCTACTAAATCTTTGTTTTAAAAAAATATAGGGGCTGGAGAGATGGCTCAGAGGTTAAGAGTACTGTCTGCTCTTCCGAAGGACCTGGGTTCAATTCCCAGCACCCACATGGCAGCTCACAACTGTCTGTAATTCCAGTTCCAATAAGTCTGACACCAATGAACATAAAATAAAATTAATTATTTAAAAAATATATAGATAAGCTGCTAAACCCACTGCTGGATTCCCCTTTGGCATGTGGTGAAAAACAACATAAACATGATGTGCTTTATGTTTAATGGTTAGAATGTTTCAAGAAAAGATTTTGGTAGTGCCATATAGCTAGCTTCAGCTATGAACCTGACGCCAAGCTAGACTCACCTTGGAACAAGTCAGCTTAGCTGAGCAATTGTCTTGATCAGATTGCCTTGTGGGCATGCTTAGGAGATTTCTCTTAATTGATAATTGCTGTAGGAGTGTCCAGCCCTCTGTGTGTGTGACATCAACCCTATGCTCCTTTGACTGAGCTGTTAAGGAGGCTAGCTGAGCAAAAGCCAGCCAGGTGTCCTCCATGGTCCCTTCTTCAGTTCCTGTCTCCTGGTCCCTGACTTGAGCTCCTGCTGATAGCATTCCTTAATGATAGTGGGCTGTAGACTATAAACAGAACCAATCCTGTTTCTCTCTGCCAGGTGCTTTGGGTTAGTGTTTTTTTTTCACGGTAGCAGAGAGCAAATTAGAATGGGAATGTGTTGAAGTATGTAAAGAAATGCCATGTTAGCACAGAGGACATCCATGGAGAGCAGTTTCTGATTCGTTTTGATCATACAATGATATTGAGATTTTTCTAATTAATTTGAGAGACTAGCAACACTGTCATGACTAGAAGCACGCTGAAGTAAAACCCAAATATATAAACGAGATCATATTTCAGCACACGCAATGAAGATCTATGGGATGAATGAGTGTTAGAAGTAGGGTCTTGGTTTTGGACTTAGTATCAGAGTATCTTTGAAATTATTTTTTTAATATAAAGTCTCATGTATTTCGTACCAATGAACTCATTGTATAGACAAGAAGAGTATGATCTTGTGGCTCTGGATACATTGACTACATTTGGTGAGTGTTGGGCTTACAGGTGTGCACCATCTCAGTTTTAAGTGATGCGAGAAATAAAATTAGGTCTTCTTCAGTGTTAAACAAATACACCATCCAGCTGCCAGTTCCAGTTCCACTTTTACCCTTCGCGTGTCCAGTCACTATGCACAGACGCTAAACTTGAAGAAATGAAACTTACCTGGGTGGTATGTTAGTAGGATCTTAGTCCAGAAGTGAGTGGACAGAGAAGCCTGCCCCAGTGGTTTTCAGTGAAATGGATCTCCCCTATTGGGGATAATAAAGGCTATATAAACCTTGGAAAGTGGGTGAGTGTACATCGTTGGTGGGGGCCGAGATGCTGGGAATGATTCACTTTCATGGAGAGTAATTCCAGGAGCTAGGCTGGACACTTACTTATAAGGAAACAGGAAATTTTAAACTAATCCTGGCCACCAGGCAACATGACTACCTCAAGTTTGGCCAGTGTCATGATGAGATTTTTCAGGGTTTGGACACAGCTCAACCTCATTCTTGCCTCAGGCCAGGTGCCCTGGTCCATTGGCTCACTTGCCCCACATTCAGCCCTCTAAATTTTAAATGTAATGACTACCGTAAATCGACTAGAGAAATGTAACAGGAATGATATGAAGAATAAACAAGACCTATCGAAAACAGGTGGCGCCCTTCAGCAGAACCGGCTCTGATAAAGCAGCCATTATAGCAACTTTATAATAAATATGCTGTAAGTAGGGTCTTGGTTTTGGACTTAGTATCAGAGTATCTTTGAAATTATATTTTTTATATAAAGTCTCATTTATTCAGGCCAACAAACTCATAATATAGGCAAGGAGACAACAGTGGCATATTTTGAGACTTTCTGCTCAGGCAAATAAAATTAAAATGAAAATAAAAAAAGGTTTGCACTTAATAACACCAAGAATCACGTACTCTGGTGCCTCACATTTGACCATGTCCCCTGGTGGCACTCAGAGGAAGGACAGAAGGTTACCAAGAAGAGGAGGGGAATAAGGGAAAAATGGGAGGGAGGGAAGATGGGAGGATACAAGGGATGGGATAACCATTGAGGTGTAACAAGAATAAATTAACAAAAAAATTAAAATTAAAATTAAAAAAAAATCCAAGAATACAACTAAATGAAAGAGTACAACAGTGATTTTAAAAGTAGGCTAGAAATAACTTTAGGCAATACTATCGAATTTTAATATGAGTTAGGAAAAAATTTAAGTGGAAGTACTGATAAATGCAGGTATGGAAATTATAACAAGAACAAAAACAAGTTGGTGAAATGACTCAACTGGTAACTGGCATTTGCAGCCTGGGTTTGATCCCTTTGACGAATCTGGGTCCTCTGTCTTTTACCCTGATCTCTATACATGTGCATTGACCTGTGTGATGACAAATTAAAGCATGCAAATACATGTAGTATTTTAAAATACTTTTATTTTTGGAGAGAGGGGGGAGAGAAGAGGAAGAGAGAATGAAGTTAGGTAAGAAAGGAGGTGGAGAGTATCTGGGAGGAGTTGTGGGAGGGGAAAGAATATTATCAAAATATATTAATATTGTAGGAAGAATCTAATAAAGAATATGAGTAAAAGAAACAGGAAAGATAATCATGGGTAGTTCTAAAAGGGATGAGAATGGAATTAAAAATAGACCTATTTTATGTTTGAAACATATGTACGCATCTGTGTATATATGTGCATGCATGTTTGTGCATACATGTATGTTTGTGTGCATGTGTGTGTGTGTTTGTGTGTTTATTTAGCTGGGGCTGCCCTAAAGATGGAATAATGCTATTCGCAGAAGATGTGGTCTACCAAACCAAGGGAAACCAAACCAAACAAAACAACCCAGGTGCCGGATAGGTGGTACTTCCTCTTGAGTTAGTCAAGAGCGTCTGACGGAGTACCCCAAAAAACATAGTTTATTTATGTGGCTTTTGGCTGTTCACTGTAACCTGATTATAAGAGCCTATTCCTGAAGACACCACCATTTGGTCACTGTTTATAGGGAAATTAAGTTGGTACTGGCTAGAAAGCTTCCTCTCCATTGCTTTCATTGTACTGCAAGATGTCATGTGTGCTGCCAGAGGGATAAAAGATCAACAGCCTTGCTGAGATGGGAACTTTGTAAGCTTCAATAATAACCAACTGGACAAGAATATGTAGCTTTTTATATCATTGGGCTATTTCACTGGAGAATTATAGAAGTGTTTGGAATTTGAGGCTCGAAATGTCACTGGGTTCTCAGAGCTTGATGGATTATTTTGGTGGGAGCTTGGGAGATATGATTGCTGGAAGAAATGTGGACTGCGAAGGCTTAGCTTGTGAGAGGATTCAGAGCAGAGAAAAAGTTTTATGGAAATGTACTAATCTGATACTTTGAAAAATCTATGCGCTGTATGACCCAAGTTTGATCCAATAGAGCAAGATGGTGGAAATGGAAAAAAAATGACTGCTCAAAGTTGTACTCTGACATTCTCAAGCTTGTGCCCATGTGCATATGTACATACATGCATACATTAAATAAATAAGTAAACAAGTAAATCAACAACGTGCTAGTGAGAGGGCTCTGAGGCTAAGAGCACTTGCTGCCATTATAGAGGATTGGAGTCCCAGCACTCTGGTGGCTCATATACACCTACACACTTACACAAGCACATACACACACATATGCACACATGTATGCACACACACACAATTCTTAAAAATTTGAACAACTCAATACATGTAAAATTCATGAAATTAAGACTTTAATGTATAGAAATCTATGGGAGGGGAATAAGGCACAAGAAGGAGAAAGTGTGGGAACAGGAAGACAGGAGCGAGGGGATTACAATCAAGATGTAATGTGAATAAAATATAATCAAAAGAATTAACTGTGGTACTTGAATACATGAATTACATTTGGTGTCTAAAAGAAGCACACATTGCATTTCTGCAACTAGAATTTCAAATATTTTCTGTTGACATTTGGTAGTTAATTTATTCAGTACAACAACAAAGGATATGCAATGAATGAATAAGCTTAAAACAGAATGATTTAATAAAATCTTACATTTGGGCTACTATGGCTGGTAGGTAATCATTCTATCTGCTGTTTTTTTCTTGGGTGCAGGACAAAAGTACAAGGAATAAGGAGTAAACAAAGAAGTGAGTTCTTCGCTTCCTTTGCTGGACTTTGGATGTGTAATGTTTTAAATGTCCTATGGTAATTCTCAGCTGCGTTTGCATTTATCATATGGTTCCTATCATGATTCTTTGCTTTCATGTTCTCATTTTGATTTTTCATATCTTATCTTCAAGTGGTTATTCTAGATGGTTATTTGGATATTTTCCAAGTTAAATTGTATAGTTGCACATCTTGAAATTATAAAAGAGAATTCTGAAACTTATTAATCACAATCATATTCCTTTTTTTTACATTTTGTTATTTTATTCATATTACATCTCGATTGTTAGCCCTTCCCCTGTTTCCTCCCATTCTTCCCTCCCTCCCACTTTCCTCCTTCTCCCCTCCCCTATGTCTGTGATTGAGGGAGACCTCCTCCCCCTATATATGCTCTTAGAATATCGAGTCTCTTCTTGGTAACTTGCTATCCTTCCTCTGAGTGCCGCCAGGCCTCCCCATCCAGGGGACATGGTCAGAAAAGGGGCACCAGAGTTCGTGTGAGAGTCAGATCTCACTCTCCACTCAACGGTGGAGAATTTCATGTTCATCGGCTAGCTCTTGGTAGGGGTTCGAAGCTTACTACCTATATTCTCCTTGGCTGGTGCCTTAGTTTGAGGAGGACCCCAGGACCCAGATCTGCCTCTCATAAAGTACATTTACCCTATGGAATACTACTCAGCTATTAAAAACAAGGAATTCCCGAAATTTGTGGACAAATGGATTGATTTAGAAATTATCATAGAGTGAGTTCACCCAGAAGCAAAAAGAGACAAACGGTATATACTCACTTATATCAAAACACTAGTCCGAGGGATACATACCATAAAAAACTTTACTTACCAAGAAAGTGGGTCAGAGGAGAGGACATCCTATTGAGACTCTAGGCAAGAGTAGCATGGAAGAATGGGGAAATAGTAGGACCCACAGGGTCCTGGAAACCTACAAGAAGAACTTTATCACAATCATATTTCAGTAATCAACTTTAACAATTATAGCTTGACAAATTTCAGTTTTTAAATGTAATGAGTGAGTTTTATGTAAATTATCACTTAATAGAAAAATCCCAAGAATCTTATTACTATAATAAGAACTTAGTTATTTAAAGTGATGATAATGAAAGTGAATTTAATAAGTTTTCTTTGTAGAACAAGAGAAGAACATTTGAATATGTGCTTTACTTGATGCAAAAATAATGGAATATGAGTGTATAATTTACATGTCATTTCCTCATGTAATGAATTTTTCTTTTGTTTAAAATTGCAAAGGAGATTTTTACAGAGGGTAAAATGGAAACAGTGGTAATCATTTAAATAAAAATGTGTTTCATATTCAATTATCTACATTTTCATGGAAAAGGTAAGGGGAAATGAGCTCTTTAATTTCATGAGAAACTGAAGGATACATTTTCTTTAAGACTTATGGCGTGTTGCACAGAGGTGAGATCTGATGTTCACACTCAAATATTTATTAGCACATTATTCTTTTCCTTTATCAGAATAACACCCCCAAATTTCCTTTGATAACTGTATTCTCATTGGAGTGTTGCCAATGGATACTAAAAATAGCAGTAGTAATTATACAAGAAATGTATAGTTTCTAGAGTGACTCTGTTGCGATCAGGGGATAATTAGTTAAGTTTTGTCATATTGTCAGCCTACCCACAATTATAGTGCATACACTACTATTTTAAAAGGATTATTTTGTTTTGTTATTTGGAACTTTTATGTTTGAATGCATTTACTTATTTAACTGCATGTACACATGTCTGTGATTTAATGTATGTACGTGTACCACATGCAGGGTGGAGCACATAAGGATAAGTAGAAGTCAGATCATCTGTAACTGAACAATTATGAACCATCACAGGGGTATTAGCAGGTAAATGCAGGTCCTCTGCAAGAGGAGAAAGTGTTATAACCACTGAGCCATCTTTCAAGTCTTGTTATTACAATTTTTATTAATATAATCCTAAGTCAAAAGTGACAATGTGGAAGTTTCCAGGCATTGAGTAAAATGTACAATTTTAGTTATCACGAGTCATTAGGCAAAGCATAACATTCTAGCTCACACCTGTATACAGCATTGCCTGATTTATAACACTATTTAGGTAATGATATAATAGATTGCAAAGAAGTTTAGTCTGTACATATATTTCTGATGTGTTTTCACATCGATAAGGAACTACACTTAAATACTTTAAGCATATTACACTAAATATTGAATCAAAATTTTGAAAACAGCTTTAGATTTGAGAGGAATCCATCTAATTAAGTCTTTATTTAACACATCACACATATACATGTGTGTATATATGTGTATATACATATTCATAAGTGAGATAGAGTAACTCTAACCCAGAAAAGACTTGAATGATAGAAACTTTAAGATACTGAAGAAAAAAAATGGAGATTTCAGGAGAAGGAAAGATTTCCCATGGACGGATTGGTAGGATTAATATAGTAAAATGGCGATCCTAACAAAAGCAACATACAGATTCCGTACAGACTCCGTCAAAATCTAAACACAATTCTTCACAGATCTGGGATAGAAAAATTTTCAACCTCACATGACAACACAAAAAAATCAAGAATACCTAAAACCATTCTCAGTAACCAAAGAATTGGCAGTATTAGTGTCCCAGGTTTCAGGTGGCACTTCAGAGCCATAATAGTAAAAACGGCATGGTATTGACCAATGATCAGATATGTTGGTCAATGCACTTGACTTACAGACCCAGACATAAGGCTACCAATGTATGGTCACCTAATTTTTTGTTTTAAAAGGGCTAGAAATAAACACAAAAACAGTATTTTAAAAACAAATATCTTCAATACATGGTGTTCTTCAAACTGAAAGGCTGCACACAGAAGAATTCAAGTAGTTCCGTAGTTTTCATCCTGCATAAACCTCAACTCCAAACTGATCAAAGACATCAACATAGGGCCAGACATTCTACATCTGCTAGAAAAAAAAAAGTGGAGAAAGTGGAGAATTGTCTTGAATTCAGTGGCATGGAAAAATGGAAAAAGTCTTCCCAGCAGAACAGCTATAGCCAAGGCACAAATAACAAAAATTAGCAAATGCAATCTCATGAAACTGAAAACCCTCTTTATGGCAAAAGACACCATCATTCAGACAAAATTACTGGTTAGAGAAAAGGAAACCTTTTTTTTTTTTAACCAACTGCACATCCAAGACACTAAGGGGCTTGAAAGATGGAATACAGGAAGAGTCAGCTCAAACTAACGGCCATTAAAAGGTGATGCAGAATCCTAATACAGTAGAAACTCCCTAAAATATATACACGTAGGAAGAAGATATAAATGAAATCACCAAATAACATGGGAGACAGATTCCCAACTTGACGTTACTTATCACCAAATAAGAACCTCCAGTTCTAGAAATGAGTTACAGCTAATCAGGTACCTACAAACAACTCAGAATATTGCCAAGGCTATTGTTGCTCTCTACAAAGTGAAGGTAAGGCTTTGTTGCTGAAGACACCACCTGCACAACAAACTGAACCTGGAGTAGTTAATCTACTAGTTAGAGCCTTCACCCCTTTGGAATGTAGTCTGCAGGCTACCAAAGGAGAAAAGGTAAACATCTAACTCAGCTACAAAACCTTTGATGCACAGTGGTGTCCAGTCTGGAAGATGTACTAGCGCAATATTGACGCAAAGCTTGTGGAAGTAAACAAAACCCACAGCTGATTGGATTTCAGGCCAATTCCACGAGATGGAATCCATTACTGGCACTGCGTGGATCCCACAAAACCTGAAACTAGATAGTGCTGGGACCTAGAGGTAAACCAAACACTACTCTTCAACTAAAGGAACCTAGTAATAAAATAACTCCTAACTGCATTTTGGTTTATTTGTAGATCAATGTGTTGCTCAGCCACCATTAGAATAACTTCCTTTGCAGTAGATGGAAATAAATGCAAAGACCAGCAGGTGGACAATGTAGGGGAGGGAGAGAGGGAGAATAAATCAAACATTCAGTCCTCCGTGGGATCTCTCCATCCAGGGCTTTATCCATTCAGGGCTCAGTGCACTCTGTGGAAGAGATGAAAAGATTATAAGAGCCAGAGGCAGCTGAGAATACTAATGAAACAAGGCTTTCTAAACACAGCAGGACTGAGATTGCACATATGAACTTATAGAAACTAGCGGCATGCGCATAGCGGTGCGCAGGTCAGGTCTAGTTCCCAGTAATGAGAGGAGAAGTGGACACAACAGCGCATTCCTAACCTAGAAGCTCTCTCTAGTTGAAAACTGCTCTCAAATGAAAAGACAGTTTTTTTTTTCTTTCCAGAGAGTCTCACTGGGTGTCCAAACCACTCTTAAGGCAGACCCCATGCCCACCAGTAGACAGCCAACACAAAAAATCTAGAAAGCATTTTCAGGATACTCTTTGCCCCATAATGCTTTGCCGTGCTTTCTGTTTATTTTTTTACCTTTCAATGTACATATATACATATCTTAATGAGAGAGAAAAATAGAGTGTAGATTTGGATGTATGAGGAAGTGAAGAGGATCTGGGATTTGATGAGGGAAGAAAAGCCTGATTAGAATATATCATGTACCTTTACCATTTTGTTTCACTCATCGACTATAACAGTTGTTGCATTACTTGGAAAACATTTTCTTTTATTTATCTGATCTTTCCAAACTTACATAATTTTCTAATCTTTTATTATTTTTTTTTCAGAAGTGCATAAATTTATTTTGCTCATATTCACAACCTCCTCTTCTCTACACACCCAACTTTATGCCCTAGTTCAAAAACATACCCCATCAAGTCTAATTTGTGCTCCTCATATATTCTCAGATGCTTGGTTTCCCATTGGACAGTGGTCAACTGATGGTAGTCTATGTTCTTAAGGAAAATGAATTATCACCCAACAGCAATCCTTTGCTTGTACCTGATTACCGGTGGGATATTGTGCCTGTTTACCCTCTTCATGTTGGGATTTTCACCTGCCTTGAGTTTGAACAGGAATTATGTGTGCTGTACCAACATATATACATACAAGTAACAATAATAATTAAATTAGAGTGAAATTTTTGGAGGAGACATGTGAAAGAATATAAGGATTTAGAAAGAGTGGGCATGTTGTAGATACCGTGCTCAGATGCAAATACACAAATTTCTCAAATGTTCTAAAATTTATTTAATTTTTTGAGATTGTGATATAATTACAGCATTTTATAATTTTCTTTCTTGATTCCAATCCCTTCTGTATACTTGTATACACTCCTTGCTCTCTTTAAAACTCATGCCTTCTCTTTTATTTAATTGTTGATACATAGACACACACACAAACACACACATATATATATATATGTGTGTATATATATGCATGCACATACACACACATTCTTGTTTTTTTTTACACACATCCTTAAATACATAATTTAACCTTCTCAGACCAAATAATGTTATTTGTATATATATGTTTTGGAATTGAAGATGTATATTTTCAAATATATGTATTTATATTATCTATATAGCCCTATATTTACATACTCATATATACATTTGCATGTATAAATCTCTAAATACAATACACACACATATTCCAAAATACATAAATATAATATGCTCAGTCCACACAATGTTACTTGTATGGATATGTTTTCAGGGCTGATGCTTTGGTATTGGATAACCAGTTGTTATGTTCTTCCTTGGGAAGACTATTTCTCCCGCTCTCAGCATTCCTTAAATTCCCGTAGTTCTTTGTGTAAGGTTAATGATTCCTCTGTTTTTCTCTGTCCGTTTAAGCATGTTTACTGTTATGATCTTTGTACAGGTCATGTTTAGGAAAACATTTTATTGACAATTTGTGGGTGTAGCTTCTGAAATTTTTAGTAGACACAATCTCTCAGCAAATTCTAGTTTCTCTGGCTGTCCTAATCACCAAACAATCCTCTTTTACAATCATTGTTGAATTTAGGAGACTATGTATGTGTATGTATATATATCACCCACAGACCTATAAATGAATTGATAATTTAGGTTATGTACATTACCACTGTATTCATCTACTTAGGTTGTCCAAATTCAGTATGTTCAATAAACCAATTGTGAAACAGGACAGGGAAGTGTTTGAAGCAACTGGTAATCAAATTGAAGAAGACTCCCCATCTCCATTGGTGTGTGATTGTGCCTTCCAGGATTGAAATACTTCATCTTTCAAGAAAGGTTCTTAAACAGAAAGGTAAATAATTCAAAATACCTTTAGGAAGTCCCTGAAACTGACCAAATTGAATAGACCCCTCCCTGCCAGATTAAGCAATAGGAACCAAGTTGCCAAGAAGACTCAGACAAGCTGAAGTGCAAACAAAACTCCCAGAAGAGAAAAGTTACAAAGGAGATTCTGCAACCAGAGCAGCTGCCTGGTAAAAGCAGCTGAGTTGCCTGGAAGAGGTTTAGATCAGACCTTTGCTTCTGGAAAGGACAATTTCCAACCTGCTGAACTGCCTATAGGCTGTGCAGAGACCTCTAGGTTTCTAGCTTTCATGATCTGTGACCCATGCTAGAGTGGGCTTCAGTGATGCACTTGTCTGTGAGTCACTTCTGCTCCTGTAAGTAACCAGTCATCATCTGTATTACTGTAACTGCAATAAAACTCATCAGTTCACTAAATTGGACTTTGGTGGCATTGGTACATTGGTCTCTTGTGGTTTCCCTATATGGGGTGAGTAGGCATGTTTGTTGTATCTCCCCAGGAAAAGTTTTGTTTTGCAACATTCATTAACATTTTTGAATGATGAAAATAAGGTTTAAATAGTCAATTGTGAAGCATTTTAAGGAGAGATGTTAATAGCACAGGTATACTCTGCAGTGTATCATGTTCTAGGAAGGTTGCTAAGGTATTATTTTATGCAACTAGGCCTTAGAAAGACGGGTGGCTATCAACAGAGAAAGTTCAGGATAAATGGTCTGATCACACTTATGGGTTTGAAAATCTACCAATGCCTGGGTGTGGCTTGAAATTTCACCAATCCCTAATATTGAAAAGTCTGCTCTAGGAAGTGGTGTAACACTCAAAATTATCTATATGTTAATGTAATGCACAGTTCTGTTATCAGGATAATAATCCCAACACTTTTAAGTTGCAAAGTACATATTCTGGTTTTGATAAAATGCCTACAAAAGAATAACTTTTATGCAAACAAGGTAACTTTTCAAGCATTTTCTTATCCTACCAACCATAAAGACTAAATCTTAGGAGGCTAAATCTTAACTAACAGAGTCCAGTTGTGTCAAAAATATTGGCAAAACAACAAACAACAATTATCTTAAAAAGAAAGAGCAGTAACTCAACAAGTGAAAGCATCATGTTCATTTGTTTGCTGGTTTGTTTTCTGCATTTCCTTGTCATCTGTTGGCTATGACAGGTGTAGAAGGCAAAAGCTTTATCGTGCCTTATTGACAGAGACTACTATACTATTTATTAGGGTTTTAATTCTGTGGTATGAAAAGAAACACTGTAAGGAATGATAACATAACATATTACATTGTTTTACACACTAGCTTTTACATTAAGACTGGAAGAAAAAAGGAATCCTTGAACATAAACAGCAGAGCTCTATACAATGACCTGTCAGTCTGTAGGGTATTGCTTTTTTTTACTGATTCTCTCTTATTCCAGGGAGATATGTTTTATTCACAAGTTAGTTTCTCTTGCTTGGAGATATAGCAGAACACTCTACTGATTAGGAGAAGACCCCTCCCCTTTTGTAACATTTTCTAATTTTAAAATTGAATTTTATTTTTTAAAAGTTATTTATTTATTTATTTATTTATTCATTCATTCATTCACTTTACATCCTGTTCATAGCCCGATGCCTCCTTGCCTCCCAGGCCCACCCTCATTTCCTCTCTCCCATCCCCCTCTCCATTCCTCAGAAAAGGAAGCCCCCATTCCCATCCACCCCAGCTCATAAAGTGTTATCAGGGTTGAGGGTGTCCTCTTCCCTTGGGGCTCAGCAAGGCAGTCCTGGACAGGAGGAAGTAATTGAAAGGCTTGCAGGAGAGTCCATGTCAGAGACAGCCCCACTTCCCTTACTAAGGGACCCACATGAAGCCAGAGCTGCCTATCAGCTACATTTTTGTAGAGGGTGTAAGTTCAGTCCATGCAAGGTCTGTGGTTGGTGCTTCAATCTCAGCAAGCCACTCTGAGTCCTGGTTTGTTGGCTGTGTTGGTTTTCTTCTGAAGCTCCTGTCAGCAGATATAGCTGAGAATGAGGGAAAGATGCCTGGCTGAACCCAAGACCCACCCTATGGGAGAAAACCAACACTTGACACTATTAACTTGATACTCCAGTGTGCTTGAAGACAGGAGTCAAGTTCAGTTGTTCTCTGAGAGGCACCACCCAGCAGTGCCTCGAAACAGATGTTGAACCTCAAAGCCAAACATTGGGCGAGGTATAGGGAGCCTTGTGGAAAAGAGTGGGGAAGAAGAAAAGGACCTTGATGTGACAGAAGCTTAAAATTGAATTTTAAATTAAACTAATAACACAGTTTGGGGGAGGTTTACACATTTGAAGATTATAGTTCATAAAAGTTATATTTGTTTGCATGACTTTCATTATTTGATAGTATTTGCATTAAGGATGCTAAATATAGTTTGGTAACAATATTTGCATATTTGATAATAGTGTGAGATGTTCATTTTATATTAGCTCTTTAGTCTTAATATAAAATATTAAATATACAAGATTATCCATTTACAATTGTCAAATATTTGCATTATGTAGGTGTTTTTTACTTTTTAAAAATAGATTTTTCCATTAAACTTATTTGTTACTGATATTTTCCATGGTAAATAAGTAATGCTGATTTTTGACATTTCAATCAGTAAATTTATGTTTCCTAGTTCTTTGAAGTTAACTCATTATTTAATGATAGTTACTATATACATTTTATTCTTTCTATTGAAAACAATAATAAAAGAAGAATAATTTAAATTTAAGAAAAATCTATGTAGAGGTGTTACCTATACGACCACCATGTTTCTCTAATTATTTGTGGACATTGCATGCTATTAAATAAAAGCATGACTTCATTTGCATTTATCATTGACTTCTTTTTCATAGTTGGTTATTTCCTTCTTAAAGAGTTTTATCCAAATACTTTCACATATATGTCATGAGAAAGCCTTTTAAAACTTCTACCTGAAGGCAGCTCATCCAGCACTGGCTCTCTGATAACGTAAGTGTGCACATTACCTGGCCTCCAGTATCTCACTCCTATTTGACACGTCCATTTGAAATGGTTACTACAAGTTTACATGTCCAGAAAAGGACACTTTGTTCAAAGTAGAAGTTATGTGATTTTTATTCTATTCGTAGATGACTAACTCTGTTTAGAGTTCTCCTATCTCCATAGCAGCTATACACAATAGTTAATTTTCTTTCATTTAAAATAATAACAGAGGAGACAGAAACCCAACTGGATATCTTTCATCACCCAATAAAGCTTCAGTAGGGAATAGCATGGACACATTTAGTATATATCTGTTCACATTTTATTACTGTATACCTCTGAGTTATTTTTCTTGTGTCAAAAATGGTAAAAATGGAAATGTAAAGTTATATATCATGAAGATATTGACTCCGTATTTTTGCTTTCTCTTTATAAGCAAATATTTTCCCAACAATAGAATGTTGTTCAATTAAAATAATAAAAATATTGAAGTGATAAACTGGAAATAAACATTCAATTTGAAATAGCAAGGAAAAGAAGTGTATGGGTCGTTCATGCTGGTGATTGTGGAGTTTGAACACTAGATGGTGCACCTAATCTAGGAATCTGCAACGCGGTCATCTGTAGGAGGGCTTCAGTGTTTTAGAAATGGAATCACTGCTTTTGAGTTAGCTTTTAATTTATTGTAACATTTATTTTGAAAGGTAAACATTTCTCATTATGCCCTTCCATTATTTTTACTCTGATACAGGAAATATTTGACTTATACAATGTTAAACACACACACACACACACACACACACACACACACACACACACACAAATACACACACACACACACACACACACCCAGGATTAGAAGTTCTTACATGTTTTATATATGTACATGTTAGTAACTGGTTAACAGCAATCACCTCATCACAATGGTTGCACTTAATGCACAGTAAACATTTCTGTTCATGACAAAAATCACATCAACAAGCAGATACAATAAGAAGTCTCTACTTTTAAGCCAACTTATCAGAAGTCATCTATTTACAAAACTAGATTAAGTAAAATACGCACTTAAGTCATTCCCTTAAATGACAAATGAGATGGATATAAATGGGAGGTAATTATAATTAATTTGACCATTTCTTCTTCCATAAATATGAACATAGCCTTCTGTTTTGTTGGAGAAAAAGTAAGACTTATATGTCTTTTTCAGGAAAAAAACTATTAGCTATGTTTTGCTGTATGAACATGTAAGCAACAAAATTTAAATCAATTCAATTACCTGCCATCAGAAACACTGGCAGAATCCTGGGAGTGTAAAGTGTGTTTGCAGAAAGAAAATTAGACAAGTTATTTATCTAACAGGACCTTTTCTCAGCAACTCTGATGTTTCTTTGTTTTGAAATAACAGATTACAAACATATCTTGTTCATGTTTTAGCTACTACAGGGTAAGATTTTTATATTGTTGAAACAATTTGACAAACTGACTAAAACAGGACTTAAGCACACCCATTTTCATTGTTTGAGAAGATTTGCAAGCCATATTTCCATTTGTTATTTAGAAGATTAGATGAAACGAAGGGTCATAGTTGTGCTGTAGAGAATACGAACTGGTTTTTATAACCTTCAATTTCTAACTTTTTATGTAAAATTTAACCAACACCACAAGCAAGAAACACCATAATGAGATGATGACTCTGCTCAAACAGTACCCAACAAGCAAACAAGGAGGAGATAATCGGGGGGCAGATAGTTTGTGACATGTAGCAAAGATGATTCCCAGCTAAAAATCCGATGGTTTATCACATCATGGTCCAAATTATGTTTAGAATAACTTTGCTTGTGAAGACATGGTCACTTGGCACAAACACACAGAAATATGGGAATAAGTTAAATTCAGGTGCAGTAAGTTCCCAAAGTGCTCAGTGTTTGTGTTCCTATTATAAACATGGACTCAATTTTTATACACTGGGCATGCAAGCATCATCATTGGTGGGTCAGCTATAATCAAGACAGAAAGTAAGTAAAAGATTTTGCAGGGCCATAGCTTAAAAAGGATTTTCTGTCAGAGACAGGAACTCACACTGTAGCCCTACCTGGCTTCCACTCATGGTGATCCTCCTGCCTCAACTCATATGTGTAGTTATTAAGCATTATGGTTGTCTTCTTAAATTGTTTTTGTTATTGTTGTTCCTTATATTTCCTCATTGCAGCTCCTCATAAATAATTTTCACCAGAATGTAATTTCCCCAGGAAACAATTTTCTACTAATAATTTATCTTATTGGGGGGTAGTAGCTAAGCTATATTCCTGTTTAACTTTTAGTTGTCATCTATAAATGAAAGCATAGTTTTGGTAAAAAACATACATGGTCAAGGGCATCTATGAGAAGAAAGATCCATGACAAACAATGGTCAAGTAGGTGAGGAGCAAAGATATTGCACCTTATTATGTAAGGAGGCCCTACCACTTCAGGTATAGTAGAATGTCCACACTGTTCTACTGAAATGCGTTTGAGGGCTTAGGAATAAGATAGGTGCACAGAAAATATCTTCCAAGCTTTCACTCAACACTTCTATGGTCTCTCTTAGCACATAGATGAAAATTATGATTTTGAGGCTTGTACAACACATTTAGAAGATGTTTTTCTGTCATCTGGATGTCAAGTTAGCTTTGAGGTAAGAGGAAAATAGAGCTTGATTCCAGCAGACTAATTCTAAATATCCCTGAAAATAGCTAATTCCTCAAGTTAAAAATAGCTTCCTTATATGAAAGGAAGCCACAATTTTTTCTCTCATTGTGGAATTTTACAAGACAGCAGTATCTGCTCTAGCTTGAAATGAATGAGTCTAGGTAAATGATATGTCATAGACACCAACTAAAATCCTTCAGAGTGTGTTGCCTCTCAGTGGTGTTAGTGAAGACTCTGATGAGAGTGTTAAACGATTAGGGGATGAAAAGTGTGGTGGGGGCCACCATTGATTGTAGCTTCTGCTGCCTTTTCTCACGGTACACTTTAAACATCTTTATTGGACTCATTATTTCCCCTGGGTTGTGTGCTTCTAATAGAAGAGATTACCCTTTCAACAATATCTGTAACTTACAGTTTTTCTCAAAAAATGATGAATTCTTTAACTAGTAAAATATGTATTTTTGCTACATGAGTTGCAACAGTCACGTTGTGAATTCATATATATTCATGCGATAAATTCATTTAATCATCTTTGAATCCATTTAATCTTCTCAGGTACAGAAAATAAAATAATTTTTAATTTCATTGTACAACTGATAATGTAGCATGGAAAGAGAAGCGCTATTGGTTTAACTGGATGTCTACATGTAGAAAAAAATGCAAGTAGACACATATTTATCACCATGCACAAAACTCAACTCCAAGTAGATTAAAGACCTCAACACTAAACCAGAGACAGTAAATCTATTAGAACAGAAAGTGAGGAAGAGCCTGGAACACATTGGCACAGGAGAAAACTTCCTGAACAGAAAACCATCAACCCTGGCCTTAAGGTCAACAATTAATAAATGGGATCTCATGAGGCTGAGAAGTTTCTGTATGGCAAAAGACACTGTCAACAGGACAAAGCAACAGCCTACAGACTGGCAAAAGATCTTCACCAAGCCTACATCTGACAAAGGTCTTATATCCAAAACATATAAAGAGCTCAAGAAATTAAACACCATCAAACCAAATAACCCAATTAAGAAATGTGGCTCAGAGTTAAACAGAGAATTCTCAACAGAGGAATATTGAATGGCTGAGAAACACTTAAAGAAATGCTCAATATCCTTAGTCATCAGAGAAATACAAATCAAAACGACTCTGAATTCCATCTTACACCCATCAGAATGGCAAAGATCAAAAACTCAAGTGACAGCACATGCTGGCAAGGATGTGAAGAAAGGGGAGCATTCCTTAATTGCTGGTGGGAATGGGAACTTGTACAACCACCTTGGAAATCAATCTGGTACTTTCTCAGGAAACTGGGAACAGTGTTACCTCAAGTCCCAACTATTCCACTCCTTGGAATATACCCAGAATATACTCCACCACACAACAAGGACGTATGCTCAGCCATGTTCACAGTAGCCTTATTTGTAATAGCCAAAACCTGGAAACAACCTAAATGTCCCTCAGTCGAAGAATGGATAAAGAAACTGGGGTACATTTACACCATGGAATACTACTCAGCTATTAAAAACAAGGAAATCCTGAAATTTGCATACAAATGGGTGGAACTAGAAATTATCATACTGAGTGAGTTAACCCAGAAGCAGAAAGACTCGCATTGTATATACTCACTTAGAATTGGACACTAGCCCAAAATGGATGTCCAGTGAAAGTCTTCACTTACCAGGAGATTGGAAAGATACAAGAACTTCCTATTGGGACTCTAGGTGAGAGAACTGTGGGAGAATGAGGAACTAGAAGGATCCAGAGGGCCCTAGAGACCTACAAGAAGAAACTTACAACCATAACAAGAGGATCTGGACCCAGGGCGTCTGCTCAAACTACTGCACCAACCAAGGATAATACATGTAGTAAACATTGAACTCCTACTCAGATCTAGCCAATGGACAGGACATTCTCCACAGTTGTGTGGAGAGTGGGGACTGACTATGACATGAACACTGGTGCTCCGTATTTGACCACTTCCTCTGGGTGGAGAGGCTTGGTGGCACTCAGAGGAAGGATAAGCAGGCTACCAAGATGAGACTTGAAAGCCTGTGACCGTATGGTGGGGGAGGAGGTTCCCTTCTGTCACAGACCTAGGAGAGCATAATAGGGTGAAAGTAGGATAGAGGGAGGAATGCGATGATACAAATTAAGGGAAAACAATCAAGCTGTAATCTAAATAAATTAATTAAATTTTAAA
This sequence comes from Acomys russatus, assembly GCF_903995435.1. NCBI lineage: Eukaryota > Metazoa > Chordata > Mammalia > Rodentia > Muridae > Acomys > Acomys russatus. The sequence continues at coordinate 24,489,875 of NC_067167.1, read as the reverse complement.
AAGTATACTTAAAACACACATTAAAGTCAATAAAAACAATTCTTTCTATTTATTCTATGATTGTTGTAAAGTATAAATTGATCAATGGAAAAGTGTATTTAGAGCCAGACTTTTAAAGATGCACAATATTAAATGGAGCCTTCCAAAACCACTGGTTATATTATTCAATTATGATACATAGCTCCAGGTGGAGGGGATATAACGCAGTGAATTTTAAACTCGGATCGGCTCCATTATTGAATCAAACTGATCATCAGATTATGAAATTGAATGAAATAAGATATCCTCATGGGTTTGAAACAAGGAAAGTAGATGTAGAGGCAGAATAGATATTACTTTTATAAAGGTCTTCAGTCTCTGCCAGCCACCTTGTAACATAAGTCAGCACAACATAGTAAAAACTGTCATAAGTACACAATTAATTGAAGAGGAACTTCTTCATAACTTTGTTTAATTGTAATTGCATGTTTTAAGTACAAGCAATAAGACACTGTAAGTAAGTAGAAATTCCCAAGTAGGAGACAGAAAATCTGGAAAATCCTCTGAGAAAGAGGTCTCCACATTAACAAATTGCTCACATAATCCAGGTATTCCAAAAATGGGTATATGAAATTTAATAGTTGGCAAATCATCGCCCTTTTTTGAGCTTCAAGTCATTTTCTTTCCTTTTATTTTTCTTTATCCCTTCCTCTCAGTTTTGACATTTTTAAAGAACTACTGTAAATTGAAGTCCTAAAAATTACATTAGATTTGTGGCAGATATTTTTACTTTTAGTTTAATTTTTAGATAACGGGAGAACATTTAAAAAGCATAAAAATCATGTGTAAGTCTGACACTGGCCCTTGTCCATGTGCTATACATGTGTCTTTGATTCTTCGAGTGCTCTCTGCTCATCACTCCTTTGCTGAGTTTTAGCATTTTTCATGGTTTTCCACTTTCCCCCTATGTTCTTATTGGGGAATTTTAGGACAATAATTGTCATTTAATACTATATTAGCTTTCCTTAAGTAAAATGATTCAAGGTGTGTTTAGTTATTTCATAAGACTACTTGTAAAGAAAGTACTGATGCTCTCTATTATTTAACTAGGTATTTATATTTTATGGTAATGATTTTATGAAAATTCTCATTACAGCTAACTTTTCTGCAACTATTATCTAGTATTCTCCTATAGTCATATATATTGTACATATTTTTGCATAATTGTCTTACAAAATGCAATTAGTATCAAAGAAAAATTTGGCTATTGTTTAGTGTCAAGTGTTAATATTTTTCACCCACCGTATGTTGCTCATTATGGTGGCCACAATGTGCCACTAGTTAATCATTTGCTGCCTTTTATGGTAACGTGCAATAAAGGAAACCAAGTTGCTACAGGAATAAATTTTGTAAAACATCCTTGTCCTGACTTTCCATGCTTCATTATGTAGACATCCTCCAAGGCTGTGGATATCAGAAAAGCAAAAAAAAAAAAAAAAAAAAAAAAAAAAAAAAAAAAAGATTTTTTAAGTGAGCAAGAGAATGAGAACAGTGATTCAAAGATGTGCCACTGTATAATGGGTAATATTTATTGATAAGGTGGACTTAGCCATTGGAAGCCTATTCCAGCAGTAAATATTTTGTTCTAACTGGTAAGATAAAGATAAAAAGATAGATCGCATATGAATGTAGAGTGAGACAAAAATTAGTTCCCACCGTAAAACAAGTGTAAGTTTGAAGGACGTGATTATGGTAAGATGATGTGCCATTAGTCCATCAAAGGAGTCTCTGTATCACTGTAAAAAATCAGTATCAATCATCGAATTACAGTAGTAAGCCTGTGAGCTACATCTAGCTTTATTAAATATTTCATCTTCTTGAAAAGTATAATAAACCACAATTCAGAATGTTATTGAACCTTAAATATTCACTTATGTAATATGTGCAACTTCATTTTACAAAACTGTACTTTAAACATTTTATCCCTATTCTTTCCTGGGCATTATGAACTATTGAATAAGGTAACATCAGTATCTATTTAAAGAATAATAACATTCTTTTAAAGAAGGATAATCTCTTTGCCAACTTTCTGATGAAAAATTAAGAACAATGTTCTGTCTGTAATGTCTGGGCCACCAGAGCAAGGATTGCAAATTGAAAGCAAGTTGAGAAATGGCGGTTGACTTTCATTATATTTCTGCTTTAGTCAGATGTAGTGAGTGTGACACATAGCATTCAACTCTGTCACTTATTACCTGTTCTTGAAACTGTCAACTGTGTTGGCATTGTGTAGCAGCCAATCTTTTTATAGCCTGATTACAGAGAAGAACAAATTAAATGATCAAATAAGATTTTATGTGCTCAGATTAAAATGCCAGACACGAACACTGAGACATCTCCTTCTTTCCTTATCATGTTCATTTCAGGCAGTGAATGTTTTGGGATAAAACTAATGGATAATATTATACAGGATTTCAATTATGACCTTGATCGTTAAACATATAGCTACAGTTTAGTTGCAGTTTTAACGACAGGTAACTTTCCACCATTTATGTTTCCCACATAGTCTTTGCCTAATGCATCTTATTATCTCTAGAGCAATTCATGTATGTATTACTATTCGAACCTCATTTTAAGAGAATGTCTACAACACGCAAGTCATAACAAGTGAAGAAAACTAGTCAGACACTCTTATATTCTAGAATTTTTCATCTTATGCTGACCTGGCTAATTTGAAATGCCCCACTTCCAAAGACTTTTAAGTAAATTGATACATATTTTTAATTGATCATAAAATAATACTATAAAACTTATTCAGAAATCTGGACTTGGCTGGTTGTTAGTGATTTTTGGAGGCCCAGCATTGTATTAGGACTCCAAGGTTAATGTATGGGTCTGGAGAAGATAGAGGTCTTGAAGGTAGAAATGATTTTATGAGAAGTTTATTGGAGAAAAACATTGCCCATCATCATATTGGAATTTCAAGTCAAGAAGCTATATGTAGTTGGACTCTTCTCTTTTGTGTACGTGCTTGAGATCTGACAAATGGAGTAACAATATGGAATTGAGGTCCTCTTACATCCCTAAAACTTGGTACTTATAATTACTATATAATATGATAACATTGAGAGCTACTCATGATAAAAGTTTTCTCATTCATGGTTTTGATAGGCTTTAACCAGTACACAGAAGGGAACGCACTTAGGATAGTTAGCCCATCTTGTAAACTATTACCTCAAGACCACTGCACTTTGCTAAACATTGTATTGTCACACATTTTCTATCCTAACTATCGCAGTATATTATTAGTTGTGAGATCTGTAGAAAAAAAAAAAAACAATTATAAACCATTTCATCTTGAATATGTAATTAGTAAACCTGTGATAACTATGGTGGTTTAAATCATAAAAATGAATTGCAGTCAATGATGTAGCATTTCACTATATAATTATATAATTATAATATTAATTATAACTGAAGGAAATGACTTTGATGTTTGAGCCTCAAAGGGTTCAACATACTATGTAGGTAAGAATTCATTCCTAGCTAAGTGGGGGTGGCACACACCTTTAATCCCAGCACTTGGGAGGTAGAGGCAGGCGGTCTCCCTGAGTTCGAAGCCAGTCTGATCTATAAAGCGAGTTCCAGGACAGCTAAGGCTAACACAGAGAAACCCTGCCTCAAAAAAAAATTATTCATGTCAGAAAGATACAGTTAGTCTAGATGTCAGGGAAAGAAAAATAGTAGACAATAAAATATGAAAATATATTCACTCTATAATGAAAAACTGTGGTCACACTACAGAGCATTTAACAGAACAATAATTTAATTTATTATCAGAGTGTTAATTAAATTGGTGTTCCTTAAATTTCAATGAAGCCTAAGATACTAGAGTTAAATTATTGACAAATTCAATACAAGCGTGCATAAGAATGTCATTAATGAAGATTTAATGCACTCACTAAAACATATATTCATACGTTAAACTGTTTCTTTTATATACATTATTGAAAAATAACTTACTATCTTTAAGCAATGCTTACCTTAATATTTCTAAATGATTGCTGTTACAAAATCTTAACCTTAAATTTCAAATATTAATGGTGACCGCAGACTCCCTCTCAATTGTTGATAATTATTATTATGATTTAATGTTCTTATAATTTATAAAGTTGTAACACAGATCCATATTTCTTTTTAATTTGATGAGGATACAACGGCTATTACGGCTAGTGAGTACACAGAACGGCAAGCAATGTTTGGGGTTTATAACCAGATAAACTAGTACATGAGAACCTTAAGCAGCATCCTTTAGAGAGTTAACTTGCTTAACTGCTTAACTTGAATGGTTGTTAAGCAGAAATGGACCCACCTGCCGAAATTTAGTGATTTCAGAGCTAACATACCATGTTTGCTGATGAAGAGAACATAAAATAGGAAGCTAATTGAATTTGAATGTACATCTGGCCACACTAATATATATTGCTTGCTGAAAACAACTATCTTCCCTTAACATTGTAATGTGGCTTCAGCTTTTATTTCCTGTTCCTGTGACAGTTCAGGGGATGAGGAAAAGTGTTTCCATTCCCACAGGGCCACCTTATATGGCTATGTGGAATAAATTGCCACTTAGATAATACAATATGATACAAGACCTTTATCCCCAAACAAATGTCCAGTGTGTAGCCAGATGACTAAAATATCTGTAACTAGAATCATTTTGAAGGTCTAGAAATCCCTCAAGAAGTGCAAAATGAACTTTCTCTGAACTTTCGTTATTATGGAAGACACTAAATAGCTGACAAATAATTGCCTGACAAAATCTAGAAAGAGGAGTGTTAGATAGTTTCAAATAAAAAGTTCATTTTAGGGTTACAAAGAAAGGTATGCCATTTTTACTATGTGTTACTGGAGCCTAATTGATAAAATATATACTTTTTTATTATTAAAAGTCCAAACATCAGTAATGGCAGACAGAAAAGAGCAGCCTTTCATTGCATTGTTAATTTAATGACTTGTCTGTAGCAAATCAGGCATAATCTCTTCTGCCTAATTTGGTTATTTTTTTCTTCTTTCTTCTTTCTGAAATTATGGATGACTTTGCATGTGATCCTGAGAATCTGTGGGTAGAACTAATGCAACAGCTACTTGGAGATGTTTGTGGATGGAGATTAGGTAAGGATGTGTGGATCAGATGCGGGCACATGGAGTCTCTGTGGTTATGGACATAATTTACTTTCACTGGCTGTTATTTTTTTTATTCAAACAGCATTCTCTATGACTTCTGCCATAGAGTTTTTTTAAGGAAATGTTTATATTTTATTTCTGGGGATATGTGTCAAGTGGTATATGAAATAGTTGCTAACCTTTTAAAACAACCGGAACATACCAGTGTGTTCGTTCTCTGCCTCAAGAATCTGAAATTCGAAAGCCTGACAAGTACACTGTAAATGTTCCAGATCCTAGAGGAAAAACAAATACAAACAAGTTGGGGAATTTGGATGTCATCGTCCATGATGAATAAAAACAAATATCGAGACTTTCCCCCCAATATATTGTGTGCTTTATACATAAGATGATCCTCTGTGGAATAATTGTTTTTTTTTTTCCTTTCTTGAATGAGGACACTTAATTTTATAGTGAAAGGAAGTATTTGGCTTATAATAGTGAGGTGAATGCATTGTTACTTATTTTCTTGCATTTTAAACTAACATTTGCAACTACAAATGTTGCAATGTTCGATTTGATAAATACAAATTTGTAGCTTAAAATATCTATGTATGAAAGACCCATGTGGGTATCAAAGTATGACAATGAAACCCACTTTCCTAAGCATTTAAAGTACCTTAATTTTAAAAGTTAGAAAAGTAAACAAAGACTCATTTTCAAGTGAAGAAAATGTAGGAGGAGTTGGAGAGAGGAGGACTTGGGACAGGCTGGAGGGATGAAAAGGAAGGGGTAAAGTGATGTAACTGCATGAAGGAGGAACTGGAAAGAGACAGGGGACTGCAATCAGCATGCAAAGTGAATAAATAAGTAAATACATTTAATTTAAAAAGAAAAATACATACATGAAGTATTTTTAAATGACAATGGTAGCCCATAAATGTATTGAAATAGCTGAAATGGTTCTATACTCTTAACCCAGAGCTCTTCAACTTGAGTAGAAGAAAATAAACACAAATTCATCTTGTTATAATCTCTCCGACCTACACTTCTGTCCTCAATTCCGGGTGCATATTATTGATCCTTAAGAAGGATTATATATGTTCATGGCTGGAAACCTCAGAATTATTTTGATAGAGGATGTGAATGTGGGACTCAGAAATGGGATCAGTACTTCCATGGAGCTTGTCCTCTAAAACCAATAATCCAACCAATAGATTAAAAAAAAAAAAAGTAACAGAAGAAGATAAAGGCTTAGGATACTATTAGTCAGAACTGGCTGGGGAGACTTTCCAACTGCAATCATGACATACCTAATCTATGGTTCGTGATGACAGGCATTACATTCAAAAGCAGTTGTAGACATTTTGTATAGCAGTTCTGAAAGAACTACAGACACCACTAAAATATATCAAATATACTGAATATACTATAATAAATTCAGATACCATATCTTAGACAAAACACCAAAGGAAAAGTTATGTAGTTTATAAAGTACATTTTCAACAAATTTTATTGGCAAATTGTGTGTTTATTTCCAGTGGATTGGTATGTAGTTTCCTTTGGATTTATTCAAATAGTATTTTTTTCACACAATGAGTTTCAATAATTATTATTTCAATGTTTAAATAAGTGAAACCATTTTAGATTGTTAAATTAATCCATTAGAAGATATCAAGTATGTGTTAAGGACCCAGTAATGTAAGCCTAGCTGATAAATGCAACTTTAGGGTCCATTGAAAGTTTCCAGATCTCTAGATTAGTAGCTCAAATTAAAGTATTTATCAGTGAACCAAAACAGTTTTATATATTGCCAAAGTAACACAGTAGCAGATTTGGGAATGGTGACCCTAAGGACTATCACATAAGAAATTAATTACATTTTGCAACTTTTGTAGTCTTCAGAGTACCCATGTTCATGAATTGTTTTACTTTAATTTCTTGAGTAGTGAATAGCAGAAAAATAGTGTGGAGTTGAGTTCAGTGAAATAAATTATGGAAATTAGATGTTCAGCTTTTTAAATGAGAAAAATGATTCACATGAAAAAAAACCTAATTATTTAAATTCACTTAAACGTTTTCCATTATTTTAATATAGTTACAGGTACCATAACATTTCTTTGTGGTCATATAGATTTTAAATGAATTCTGATTCTTAGGAGGTGATTTATATACAATACTAATTAGGAGCATACATTTTTATGTTTATCCATTGCGGCTTTATCCATGATCAATCACGTGATCATTTACTGAAGCACAGTTTTAATTTTCTTCTTTGTGAGGTGTAGTGTGTGCACATTTCTCTCTCTCTCTCTCTCTCTCTCTCTCTCTCTCTCTCTCTCTCTCTCTCTCTCTCTGTCTCTCTCTCTCTCTCTCTCTCTGTATGTGTGTTTGTCCGTGTCTGAATGTGTGTGTTTTCTGTGTATGTGTCTGTGTGTATTTGCATGTATGCTATAGCACGCATGTGGAGGTAGCACCACTTAACTACTGGGAGTTAATTGAGTCTTTCTGTTAACGTGTGGGGTTCAAAATTGACCTCATGTCTTCAGGTCTTGTGCAATTACCTTCACTTGCCCAGTCATTTTGGTAACCCCTTCTGTTCTTTGTTATTGTGTTTTGTTGTGTTCTTTTTGTTGTTGTTGCTGTTTTGGTTTTGAGACACTATTAAGTTTTGGATGACCTTGAACACCTGGTCCTCCTGCTTTTACTCCCTGAGTGCTGGGAAGATACATGTGCGTCACCATGTCCAGTTTGTGGTACACTGGGAATCAAATCCAGTGCTTTTTGCATGATAGATAGCACTCTCAATCGAGGTGCATCCCCAGCCTTTTCTCAAATGATTTCTGTGCTTAGTCAAAATTTGTTCTTCAGATGGTTGCTTATTCTTTTAAATAAGATGGCAAGATACACTTTAAGTCTCTCAATTGGTCTCAAAATTAGTTGCTTATACAAAATTACTTGCTAATATTGTTTTTATTTAGCCTACAATGAATTGGTCTGTAAATTATATTTGATATATTTGTTTCTGGCTCTTTTCATCCACAGATACATTTTCTTTGTAACTAAATAACTTAATTTCACTCATGACTTTTGCCCTTAGTTGAATATAAATTACAAATATCAGGCTTTAATTACTCAATTTCTGAGAAAATTTTATTAATTCATTATGCAATTGAATGTCTTTCCTGGGCCACTCAAACTGATTAAACACAATTAAATAATTCAAGTAGCTTTATACACATAACAAGTAATATCTAATTTTATAAATTTAGATCTGTCCCATTGATTGATAGGCACTTTCAATAAGAGATGAATCAAATGATAAATTTTGAATTATCTAACAGATTCATTAATTTTAAATCCATTATATGAAATAACATTAGCGTTTCTATGGAGTGAGTGACAAAAATTAGGATTCTTTCCTGTGATTTGAAAATAAGCCTGCATTTTCAGCTAAAATTAGTAAAACCTTTTAGAACTACTTTAAAGGTGTAACGTTGTATAAAAATTCTTCTTGAAAAAATTCTTCTTGACTATTTCAAAGCGTGGGAAAATATTATTTTTAATAAATATTCCTATCAAAGATTCTTTCTGTATTTTAAAATTATTTTGGAGAAAAATACTTTTTATGTATGTAGTCATTCTAATAATTTATTTTTGTTCTGAATACATTGAAAAGGGGGTGTTAATTGATTTCACTGTTCTCAGGCTGTTCTGAATATATTTTAATATTTTAATCCTATTTTTGCTTTAAAATCATATACCAATTTTAAACATTAAATTTTGTAAAGATATATTAAACTTTATCAGCAAAATCCAAAACTTACCAATCTAGAATTTTGACATACAAACACAGGTGTTTGTAGCTGAACACTATCTGTCTTGGCAATTCTTAAAATACCATTAACTAAAAGAAAGCAAAATAGATCACATATTTCAATAAATATTTCACTTCAAATAAAACTAAATAGTTTTTATTTGTCACTTGTGTAAAACCTTACATTTCACTGCAATATAATTATTAATGTTATCGTTTCAAGTCTGAAGAATTTTGGAAATTTGTATATTATTTGTAATTATAAAACTCACATTTATAGTGTATACTAATTATAGATATATGAATGAGAATGATGTTATAAATATTGACATCTGGACACGATGTGCCTGTTGCACACTAGAACAAACAGCAGCTGTGTTTATCTGCGTGTGCAAGAGCAAGCCACTTTAAAAAATTATAGAGCAGGGATCCCAGGCCTTTGATTCCAGCACTCACAGACAGAGGCAGGTGGCTTTCTCATCTATATAGCCAGTCCCAGGCTGGCCAGAGTCACAGAGTGGGATACAATCAAATACAAAACAAACAAAATAAAGCCAGTGGTGGTGGAGCATGCCTGTAATCCCAGGATTTGGGAGGCAGAGGCAGATGAATCTCTCAGTTTGAGGCCAGCCTGATCTAAGAGCAAGTTCCAGGGTAGCCGGGGCTACACGGGAAAGTAAAACAAACAAAACAACAACAACAACAACAATAATCCACCATTTAGAAAGGCCTGTTCAAAGAGCTTCTCTCTCTGCTAAGAAGCTGTGGGCCACATTTTCTTTGAAGAGATCATTTTGTCTTTCAAAAATAGCTGGCTCTGGCTAATTTACAAACCAAACAATTTTCACTGAAGGGAAGTTAGTCTTTCCTATAGACTATTACATTTCTAATTCTATATTAACTTATAGACAAGGAATTCAAATTCAGGAATATATCCTGTGTTATATAAAACAATAAAAAGGGAGCATCTTCAAGACCTATCAATAACACTGTTAAAAATTTAAATTTCGCTTTTTTATTTCATAATAGTTATGAATAATAGTTGATGCATCTTAATAGCATCTGATGTGACTCTGTATTGAAAAGTAAAATACCAATGTAATATGGTCGGCATGATTTGCAGACAGGACTAGAGCACAGGATGAATTATCACGAAGGAACTGAGAAAATTATTTCATGACTTAGAAAATTGTTTTCCATATAAGGAAAGTAAACAATACATAATCACAGGTTAAAATGTACATCCATACATATTGTGTAGTTAAATTAACATAGCTATATTGTGTAGAAAGACTTTCAGAAAAAAATTTAAATGATTTTAAACATTAGGGACATACTGCAAATAATATGTTATGCAATATTGAGTAAATTAACTGGTAGAGTATTATTTGAAAATAATGTCATGATCTATTGAAGAAAATTGAACAAAGTTCCAGGGAAATGTTTTTAAGTGGGTTGTTGGTGATAGAGCATAAATGCTTGTTTTATTTTTAAACAAGATTGATGCGTATCTGCCTTTAACTCTTGAAGCACATTAATGACTTAGATGTGAGCTAGGGAAATTAAGAGGAAGGGTGATGGTCACTATATTTCATGAAATACTTGAGTATATGATAAACATTTTAAATAATTTTCTGGTCTCCTCCAGTGGTTCACACTGCATTGCTTCACTTATCACATGACTTTTCCACATTTGTATTATAATTATTTCTACTGCAGTAGAGTTACTGTGTGTGTATATGTATGTATGTATGCATGCATGTGTATATGCACATATAAATGTATACATGCACCTATACATGTTGATTATTGCCTATACAGTAGAGAAACACACAGGATGTTGCTTTATCAAGTAAATTCTAAATTATACTTATTTACTGTGACTTTTACACACAAATATCACTTAATAAAGTGGTTGTTATATTTAATGAGTGTAAACCAATGACAATTCACTCGGCAAAAACACTAATGATCTCATATTGTACCTTCAGTTTCTCTATTTTGAAGACATGACTACTTATGTCAATATTTTAGTCCAAAATCTAAGACCATTGAATATGCTGTCTTCTACATGTGATTGTAATTATCTGAAAGCCTAAAATTTACTTTTTGTTTCCTTTCATAAAGACTTAATTTAGGGTGACTCATCCAAATATGTTTCTCAAATGGGAAAGGAGAAGCTGGTGTGCTAATTTAATCCAAAGCCACTTTGATTTCAGTTAGGCATGCTTTTCAGAGAAGATTCTAATCTAATTATCTAGAACACAGTCTGAAAACTACATTTAAACTTCAATGTTAAACATCAAGTGTTAACGAATTTCAGAATGTTTCAAGTCTATTGAAGTAAGGATCATTTTCAGCTTATAGTGACCGTCACAAATTATTGGCGAGGGATAGACAATATGACTTTATTATCTTACTTCGGTTACATTTTTTACAAAAGAACATCTGATCATCTTTCAAATCATAGGCTTACCCTTAAATGCAAAAAAACATAAAAATAAATATAATTTTTACATTTTGGTAATGTGATTTTCTTTTGTGAGCTATAGGATTTTCCAGTAATCCTGGTGGAAAAAAAAAAACATGCTCTTGAAGAATGTAAAGATCCAAAATGTTACAAAAGATGTCTGAAATATGTTCTTTGTTTTTAAACAAATGTGGTGTTTAAAATATGCTGGTAAAAATAAAAATCAATATGTTGAGCAAACAGACAAAACATAAAATGTTTAAAGAAACCAAAATCTAAGAAGAAAGAGTGTATTGGACCTATAAAATTATGTGAAGTTTAAGTCTCTGCTTCTCTCTCTCTCTCTCTCTCTCTCTCTCTCTCTCTCTCTCTCTCTCTCTCTCTCTTTCTCTCTCTCTCTCCATAATATATGCTCTTTTTTTTGTAGATGTCTTTTAGATAGATAAAATGAAACACAGTAATGTGATGATTTTATTATTTGTTTTATTGCTCTTCTCTCAACACTAAGGCTCAGGGGCATTGTAGGATAAGAGGCAGAAAGATGGAAGAGCTGGACCATGGAGATGGTTTCTACAGAATGCTGCCAAGTTTATTACAACCATGAACTCACAGTGCTATGGTTGTCTGAACAAGTCCTACACATGAGTGAGCCAGCCCAAATCTGGCTATAGATGGGTTAAATAATATCCAGGCACCATCACATACTGAAGAGCTATCAGCAGTAGCACGGTAGCTGGTGGTTAGAGAGTCATTTTTCCTTGATTATGTAGGCACTCCACCAAATGGTTACTGACCCACGCACACCTGAGCAGCACTCACTGAACTTAGTGTGTGATAGACAGAGATAGAGACACACTCACAGAGGAAGGGAGAGAATGAATTTGGAAAATGGCAAGTTACCATTGAATTGGATTGTGAAAATAGGAAGGACATGTTATCATATTTCATAGTGTACTTTTACGAAATTTTCCAAGATTAAGAGTTTTATAAAAATGATATTAAAAGATATATAATCATAGAGGAGCAAGTTGTTAAGTGCCTGTGATACCAACACTTTGGAGCTGGAGACAGGAAGCTCAAGACTTTGAGGTCATCTTCAACTTTATAAGAAGAGTATTAGTCTGCTCTGATGGAGACCCTGTTTCAAAACAAAGCAAAATATCAACCAAAGATAGTGGACTCTTGGGACATATAAAACATTTTAAAAACCAGAAGCAAAAATGAAACATTGTAGTGTATTGGCCATTTTTGTCTTTTACCAACAATCCCAATCCAAACATAGGAGCATCTCCCAGGAGTAGGGATCTAAAAACCAAAACTCATATAGACCAAGAGATACTGTGTTCTAACATTTGCCCAACACTGGCTATACTCAATTAGCCAGGGCATTCATAATGTGTGCCATATTAGAAAAGATGCCAGATATTAAAGTCAATTTTTTTCTTATGCCAATGAATCTCAAAATTATGTTTCTGTGAGGTCAATGTGGATTCTGGATCAAATATTACAAATTAAAAAATAGTTTTTATAGTATTTTAATTTCAAAAGTAAATATTTATATTTCTCAGAAAGGGATAACTATTACTATTTATAATGGGGAATTAGGGATAATTGTTACTGTGTGTGTGTGTGTGTGTGTGTGTGTGTGTGTGTGTGTGTGTGTGTGTTTTAAACTAATAGATCAAAGTGGCCTGAATAGAATGGAATATACTTTGATTTTAGGAGGTAGTTTACAGAATTCTACTTGACATTATTTATATTAGAAGTTAGTGTAGTGACACAGTTACTGGACAATCAATTACTTTTACTTTTTCAACTCTTTTATGTAATAAGATGAAAATCGCAGGTATTATCTGATAGGGTGAAACCTATTATATACAGATCATGAGGAAAAATGGAAATGTTTACATTGTGTTTAGATAACAGCATTCTTACTGGTTCTGCTGGGAAGTATAAAGTATAATTGCTTATCAAAAAAAATCCTACAAGGTCCAATTATTACAGCTTAGCAGAACTGCAAACCAAATTTCATAGAGTTTAGACGGCCTTCTTTATGACTAGATCTTAGTAATTGATGCATTCAGTTTCAAAATCACATAAGAATGACACTTATGTAACGTCTGTGTCTCCTGTGAAGAGAAACAGTGTACATATGAAAGAGGGCCCACCAAGATGAGGAAGCTGTGATAAATCACAGGGTCCAGACCTAAAGGAGAACGTAGGTCAGAGGATTCCGGAAATTACTATTGTCTTAAAAATTGCAAAATTAATTGAAAATATACAGAGAGGTAAAACATTGACAAAGAAATCATATAATTACAAAATTGAGGTGTGAGCTACTATTCAATTATATTAAAATAAGTGCAGTAACTTTTAAATTAACAAAAAGAGTGGCAAAACAAAGACAGAAAATTGAAGTGTTATTTATCAGAGGGTTCTGAAAGACATGTTTTAATCCTTGGAATTATGTTTCAAAGAAAGCATTTACCAAATGACAATTTTTGAATGAAGTATATCACAGACATATCTAGAAGAGGAGATGTTTTTTCCTATTAGATAATTCATATGTTGCCTTCATTTATATCATTATTATAGGGAATAGATTTTCCATTTTAGCATTATATAATCTGAACATTGGTCAAATAAATGGAGTATGTAAATGTCATAACTATAGCTGTATGAGGAAAATAGCTCTAAATGACACACTGGCTTTTAAATTATATTTTCAGACCTGGGCAATATCTCTTTTATGATTAGCGTGAAACTATTGTTTACAATGAGATATAAGTATTTTTATCAACACCTTATGATATGTATGTATTTATATTCAATGTTGTTATTGCTGTTAATGTGTGTATTTTCCCAAAACTATATTTTCAGTATTTTATTGTGATTTATTACATGGTTTTCTTTTAATTTCATATATACTAGAAACATTTACTAACAGAAATTGGAGGAAGTAGTGGGTGAATGGGTATTGTTGACATGACTACTACAGTCATGCCCATGGCAGGACCCCAATGCCTCAGATTCATGGAAATGACAAAGCCTTCTCTGAGAGATGCTCAGAGGAATGGCAAAGTGTACCTTTCATCTGAGAAGGGATGTTAAGAAGGCTTGCCTGTAGCTAAAACCAATGTGCACAGATACTACCAACTATAACCTTCTCCTAGACATGTGCAACCTGACCCTGTTCCCTGTAGACACATCCTTCCAAGCCTCCCTAACTTATCTCTTCAACTTTCAGCTGTACTTAATAAATCTGCCTCCAGCCTTTCTGTATATGTGTCTATGAGTCGGTCCTTCCTTGATTCCCTGGTCAACCCAGTCAGGTTTCCAGAACCCAATCACAGCATAAAATAAATATTTTTCTCCTGCTAAATTCTATACATATCTTAGGGTGTATCCAAATTTCTGCTTGGAATCTGTCAACATCTTGTTTTAATTAAAATTGAAAAGCAAAGTATTCCTTTCTCATTGTGGCAATTTTCAGTGGGTATTCTAGGCAACGGAAATAATCTGTGTATATATGTGTGCACATAGGCAAAATATATACATTTCGTACACACGAGGGTACAATATCACTATGAATAAAAAGGATCATATAAAATTTAACATATTGAATATGGATAAATCCCTGTATTCTTGGTTCTTTGCCTCTGTGATAATATTACTTGGGCCTTTTCCAGCACATTTTACTATGCAGAACACCGTATTGAGTACACAGGGAATGTTTTGCGAGATTTTTCATTTTGAAAGAGATTATAAAGGCCTAAATATTATGCTTCAGAGATACTTGGTCTCCATGTTCATTTTTACTTTATTCGCAATATCCAGGAAATGGAACATGTCTAGATGTCCATCAGCTGACAAATGAGTGATGAAAATCTAGTCTTCTACATGAGGGTGGAAATAGTTATTCCTCTGAATGAGCTAATCTAGAAGCAGAAAGACAGACACTATATATTCTCTCTCATATAGGATAATAATTGTAAATTTATATTCAATTTATATATGTATTGGACATATATTCAAAGGTATATTTCTTTATGTTTAAATTGAAATTAGAATGTAGTAAGTAGGTACTGGGAATTTCAAAGGAAGGGGAATTGCATAGTGAAAAGCAGGCCATATGAAAGGGTAAAAGAAATAATGGAAGAGGGATAATATGTGTAAGGAAGATGGTCAGTGTTTACCACAGAAGATTTCGAAAATGCCATGTGAAAACTTACTACTGTAGAAGATTTCTAAATTATAGCTATGTAGATATAAAAGGAGTTTAAAGTGAGTTGCTTTATAATAGGAGAAAGCTTCTCTCTCAGACATAATTATCAAAAAAAAAAAAAAAAAAAAATCTCAATTCCAGGTATGGGTTACCTCTTTTCCAGCTGTCACTCGGTGGTGTCTTATAGACATCCCAAACATTACAAGTTCTTCAGCACTCTACAGAACTTGACAGGAAACCTCAACTTCTAAAGACAGTCTCAAAACCCTATTTAGAGACGCTTCATCTTACAATAGAGTGTTATCAATATAGACACACAGGTCATCAGCATGTGAAGAGTCTGTAACCGTGGACTGTTCAGTACTTAATGGGACATCTATATCTCACTCCTTCTCCTCAGTCATTACAGACGATGCAGCAAAGACGATGAGCCACACGTACTAGACCTCTGCAGTGCAAGTATTTGCATGGACATGCAAGGGCCATTGCACTCATGAACTCACAGTGACTCTGACTGCTTGTGCAAGACCTGCACCACATCAGGACAAACTCCCAGCATGGGTAGGGGCGGGACTCACGATGTCCCATTCCTAGCTGAGAAGTTATTAGCAAATGATATTTGATGGGGTAGAGAGCATTAATTTTTTTTTGGAAGAATTTGGCCCAGGAAAGGATAAATATTCCCTTGTATATTGTCCTACACCCATCCACACACAGGCAGTACAATGTGGACTCAGTGGGTTATTGAAAAATAGCACGTACAGTTTGAAAGGAAATGTGTTAGTTGATAGGGCAGATTTGAGGGGAGGAAGCAGGACTGAAACTGGTAAAATATATAATATGCACAGGTAAAGCTCACATACAATAAAATTAAATACAAGGTCTAAATGAGATTTAAAAACTAAGACTTGAAATAAATAAAATAAAAGTAAGAGAAAGGAATGCATAATTCTTTACAAATCCTATTCCTCTTTGCTGAAGCTTTCTTTGTAAAGGCTATGGTTTTCCTTAGAGAGTTAACAGTGTTTTTGCTTCACAACTCAAAAAAAAAATGTGCTGTTGTCTTCTTAGGGTCATCTAGCTAGTTTAACTCTCTTTATTTACATATATTTAATGCACTATAAGTTAGAATATACATATAAGTGAGAAAATGTGACTTTTGTCTGAGTCTGAGTCACTTAACCAAGTAATATTTTCCAGAAACACATTTCCATGCAAATTTTATAATCATATTTTCTATAGTTGGTGAAATCCCATTGCATGTAATGCCGCACAGGGAAAGGGAAACAACCTAAAATGTTTGAAAAGTGTCATAATGAGGTCTAGTATTCTATATGTTAATAGAAAATTTTTAAAAAGTTAATATACATCAAAGAAGGAAAGACAATGGTACACTGGAGAGATGGGTCAGTGGTTAAGAGCACTGGATGCTGCTGTAGATGTGTTTAGCTATCAGAACCCACATGGGGCCTTGTAACCATCCATAACTATAGTTTCCGAAGACCTGAATCATTTTTCTGAATCACAGACACTAGGCAAACACATGATACACAGGAGACATTCGTGTAGACAAAACACTCATACACATAAAATAAAATGTTAATATTAAAATAAATAAATTAATAGAATAAAAGCAAAAAAAGAAGGTAGCTTAACCTAATAACAACTTCTAAAGATAACATAGAAAACTCTCTTGGTGATTTCATCTTATCCAGTGTCAGTTTTAGTAATGAAGGGAACTTAAGATAAAATGTGACTTCCTTTGGTCAAATTTACATTCCCCAGCATACCAAAACCTCAACCTCTTTCCCCTGTCCATCTTTACTAAAGCATTTTCAAAAAAAAAAATAAATAAATAAAATATATATATATATATATATATATATGTATATATATATATATATATATATATATATATATATATGTATATATATATGGTCTTTGGACTCTCACTTTCAGGTTAACGTGTACAAGATTATAGCTCACTGCAAGTAATCATTTCTGATTTTAATATTTTATGCCATTGGATTATAGCAGTGTACTTCAATAACCAGAAATGCAGAAACATGTTGCTGTGATCTGTAAGGTGCACAAAAAATACTCTACAGTTAGCCAATTACGAGAAAAGGTTTGAATATCAGGAAAGCAGAATATTTTTAAGTGTATGACAATTATAGCTCATTCCCCAATACAGATAAGTCTCATGGTAGTGTATATATTTTCTTTTTTTTCCTGGCTTTTTAAAAAAAATTTTTTATTAATTTATTCTTGTTACATCTCAATGGGTATATTTTCTTACAAGTTCAAATTTATATATGTCCCAAACTTTTAGTATTTACATGTTTAAGAGAGGTTAGCATCTTCTCTAACAATGTAAGAAATGATGTCAAGAGGGTGTACAATAGTGCCTGTGTCAAGAAACCAACAAAAATTCTGACTCTTAAATTTTCTAATTTAATTGATTGTGACAGAGTAAATAAAATAAAAACAATATAATCTCTTTTAGATTATATAAGTACCAAGACTGTGTTTTAGGATGGAAAGAATAGAAGACACAAATATCCTTTTTTTCTTTTTTTAGTATCATAAATATAGTCTGTACACAACAACACACACAGACACACACATTATACACACATACAGACACACACATATATGTGTGTGCAAGTATTACCATATATTTGTTAATCTGCATTTGATTTTCCCATGAACACATACATATCAAATATCTCATATTTATTCGCATAATAAACAATTTCATTTGGTTGCTTAATGTACTGTAAATAGAGTGTGACCGCTAAGTAAATTCTGAAACATAAATGTATTCAGAACAAATTGTGGTGTCTTGAATTTCTTTTAGGGAAAGATAGACAACTGAACAATGACTAATAAGGTTTGATTACTATTTGTATGCATATAGCATAAAAACATCTATTAAAACACTTCACAATCATCACGCAGCATGACAATATATTATGGAGCAATTTTGCTATCTAATTTAAGGTAGTCTAACAAACTACCTGAAACCTAAGTAAGACACATAACATATTGGACTGGAATGATGGCTCAGTGGTTAAGAGCACTTGCTGCTCTTGCGAAGGACACTAGTTTGATTCCCAGTACCCACATAAGGTATCTCATAACTGCCTGTAACTTGAGTTTCAGGATATCTAAAACCATTTTCTGGCTTCTGCAGCCACTGCACACATGTGGCATTCATAGACAAGCAAGCACAAACAAATAAACATTAAATAAATAAATATATACATGAAAGAAGACAGGAAGAAAGAAAACAGAAAGAAAGAAAGAAACAGAAACCATTACATTCTAGGAGGAGAAATTTCCATAGACTGTAAAGAGTGTTGCCTGGTAACCAGAACAACAGCAAAATTCCTTCATTCTGGCTTTGTTAAGAAATAGCTCATTGACTATAGCAAAAAGAAAAGAAAAGAAAAAAGAAAAAAAAAACCAACCAGTTTCTATAATTTTAACTTTTCTCTCACAAGGACAGCCATTTATTCTCTCCCAAATATGATAAATTACAACAATTTCAATCACATGAATTTTAATGCAAAAATATAAAATCAATTTGAATTTTTCGGCATATACTGAAAATGTTTGTGTGAATGGACTAAGTATAGGCCATCTCTCTTTTCTTAATTACACATATTCAATGTAATCTTAAAATATTGAGCTTAACCTTCTTTTCTAAAAGGGAAGTTAGAAATGGACTTCTTCCCACAGAAAATTTATTAATAATAAGTGCTCAATTAAATGTTTTAAAACAATGATCAATATTCCTTTTCATATAAAGAACCAGAGAAATGACTATTTTTATGTTTGTTTTTCCATAGCCCTACATACACAAAATCATCTGTTGTAAAGACACCACTTCTATGAGGAGGTATTTATTGTAGAAATACATCAGTCACTGAAAGCCTAAATTTATAAGAAAAATATCCCAGTTTCCCATTGCAGCCAACTGCATATTCTCAGAGATTCTTAAGAAGTTGTTTAATCATATAATAAATTGTCAGCTCATTAATAAATGTGTGTACAGTTGGCAACAATATTTTAATTATTTACTGTACCACAAGAGAATTTTCTCATTTTAAATGTTTCATACCACTATTTTGGCAATTGGTGGAAATTTGGAGCTTTGAAAATTTACATATATTAATGAAAGTTGCTTTAACTACAGAATGATATTCAACCTCAAAAGTGGAAAAAAATAAAGAATACAAAGGTGTGTTTAGTAAAACTACAATCAAAACTGCTGAGACAATTTGTTTTTCTTGTGGCACATCACATCAATTGTTGCCCTCCAAAAGACGGAAGTAGCAAAAGGGAAAGTTAGCAAAAGCTGAAACAGGAAGACCTGCTCAGAAACTTGGTGTACTTATTTATTCGACTAGGAAGTCCAAATGCTGATACTCCTAATTATCAGCCATTCTTTTTGTGTTTTGGTGACACATATCCTCATGCAGTGTATGTCAAATGGAATTTTCTGGTTTACGTCTGACATTTCAAAGTTTCCATTTTTGAATTCCCCTAGTCTTAAGTAAGTATTACATTGTCTGATTTGTTTGCTAAATATAAGTTTTTCTCCTACGTCCAGAGCTCCATGATGCAAAATGTCATTCTGCCTATCTTCTGTTCCAGTATTCACTTTAATTTTTTTAATTGTAATTGGGTTTTCAAATACAATAACAAAGGTATCTCCTGCTGATGGTGACTTGCCCCAAAAGTACTCATCAACACTACTGTAGGCCTTGCTTGCTTCGTAGTTCTCAAAGACGTTCATGTTGGTGTAGAAACTTGCTGGGGGATTATCAGGGATGTCAAATGACTCCTCTTCAAAGTCATCATCCTTCAGTTTATTTTCAGTTCCTTTATAGGATGAATAGTAGCCCATGTGCTGAAAGAGAGATGGTTTAAATCGGATCACATTTTTCTGAGCCAGCAGCCCTCTGAAATGTGTCAAAAGCCAATCACAAGGCATTTCTTGATAAAACATTAATAAAAAGTGAGCCAGACGTGGGAGATCATGTGAATGATAGAGTTTACCAATGTAGCCAAGTTTGGAGAATTCAAGAGTTACCCAGTATGTTCCTTCTAAGGACGCAATGACTTTCTTAATGGCAGTTAAAAAATTTCTAGAACACCGAACATCGTCTTCAAGCATTACATAATAGTCAGAAGTATTGGCACAGAAATTCAGCAGAAAGGCATAATCGACATTTTGCTTGGAGCGGAATCTGACCCTATCCTCTGGGTCATTGTAATTTCTTTTCAGACCATCCAGAACTGGATAATATTGCTCAGGAGCGTGAATAACCATTAATCTTCCCGCAATAATATGATGGGCAAATTTCTGTGTAATCTCTTGGACCATGGCATCACGCCAGGATGAATTAAAGTCTGCTAGGTGCACTACTACTGAAATTTCCTTTAGCTCTTCATAGCTGGACTGTTCAAAAATGGACTTGATTGTCTCAAGTAAGTAATTTCCTTTCTTTCGTTTCACTGATGAAAGTCCAATTGTGAGATATCCTGAGCAAAAGAAATCAGAGGAAGACAAATTAAATGTTAATAGGCTTGAATAATACAAAAGCAGGCAAAAGAGAATGGAGATTTTGTTTTTTTAGGCCTTCAATTATAATAAATGAATCTACTAAGTGATTATGTATTAAATGTTTTAATATTAGACTTTCAAGCTAGTTACATAATAGTGTTTTATGTATATTTGATATTATACAAAAAACAAATTCTATCTAATGAGCATTCTGATATGGACCCTATACTATAATTGTTGTTTGTAAATTATAAGAATGAAATTATCCTAAAATAGTCAGTGACACAATATTCTTACAGAGTACCATTATTAAAACAGATCTCAACAAACAAGTGGGGCATGGCGCCATAAACCTATAGCCTTAGAACTTGGAGGTCTAAGACCAAGGATTGTCATGAGCTTAAAGATAGTCTGCTATATACTGTGACTCACAAACCAAACCAAAACAAAAAGCAAAAATAACTGAACAGTGTAAAAATAACTAAAGATATCTAAAAAGTTAAGAGAATTTATGATTAAAGATGACAAGTTAGACTCAGATCATGAAAAAAAAAAAGACTAAAAAGTTAAATCATCTATAAAATTTCCAGTGAATGCATTGTGTATTTCAGTTTTCATTATTATATCATCATCTTTACTAAAAGAATTAAGAGGTAGACTTCACAAGCTCGTTTTCAAATTTGCCTGATATGTTTTATGGAAAATAAAGTTTCACAAGATGTATTTGAAAAAAAATAATTTTATCATTGCTCAAATATAGGGTTCCAAGTTATGAATTTGCTATTAATTTTACAACAATATCCTATGGATAAATTTTTCTTAGATTTAAGTTAAAAAAAAAAAAAAGTAAGAACTGGATATTTGTAGCGAAAGAAATAATCCCAAGTACAGACTCTTTATCTCTGACAAGCATTACATGTCTTCTAAGATCTAATTTCATGTCCCTAAGATTAAATATACTTTTAGAATAGCCATTACATAAAATAGTATATGTTCATACGCCTTTTCCTGATGACATATGTATGTTTAACAACCCCAGTGGAAGTCATTTGTTTCTTCTACCATTCCTATCTGAAATGTACCACAATAGTCACCATTGCTAATCAGTATCCCGTTTTCTTGTCAGTCAATGCAGTGGTAACTATATGCTTGATGGATGTTCATTTTCTGTGCTTTCACTTTTACTCTTTTAATACCTAGACCACTCAGAAGCCATTTAAGGAGTTCTAAAGTTTGAATGGCTGTAATTTTTTCCTAAGCAGGACACATGCTCTTCGTAGTTGCTCAGGTAAACTTTGTCATCCTACTGAGTATGCCTCACATTATTTTTTTAAGTTAGCAAATCTTTTGAACAATCATAATGAGTATGAGAGTACCAGAACCTACATGTCAACTTCTGGCTGCCAGAACCATGAGACAATATTAATTTTTAAAAATTTCACTATTTATGGTAATCTGTGATCATCATTTATAAAACAGTACACTACCAAGACTACATTCAAAACTATTTAAAACTTACAAAATTAAAGTATCAAAAATTCTAAATATGACAATATTAAAATATTTTCTTCATTTTATTTTTTTTCTATTATCTATCTATCTATCTATCTATCATCTGTTCAATTTACATATTGATCTTAGTCCCATCTGTCCTCACATCCAAGTCCCACCCTCTCTCCTTCTCTCCCTTGGCCCCTCTCCTATTTTCAGAAAGGGGGATCCTCCCTTCCCACCTACCCCACCGCATCATGTTCTATCAGGACTGAGTGTGTCCTCTTGCCACGTGGCCAGGCAAGGCAGTTCCACCAGAGGGAAGTAAGAAAAGAACCGGCAAGAGAGTCCATATTAGAGATAGCCCCCAGTTCCTTACTAGAGGACCTACATGGAGGTTGAGCTGCCCTACTACTGCATCTTTGTAGGGGGCCTAGGTTCAGCCTTTGTACTGTCTTTGGTTGGTGCTTCAGTCTCAGCAGGCTCCTCTGGGGCCTGGTTAGATGGCTCTGAGGATATTCTGGTGAAGCTCCTGCCATATCCAGGTCCTTTTCTCCTTCTTGTGGAGAAAAGGGAACACTCTTCCATTGCTGGTGGAAATGCAAACTTGTACAACCACTTTGAAAAGCAACCTGGTACTTGCTCAGAAAAGTCAGATTAGCTCTAACTTAAGACCCAGCTATATACCACTCCAGGGTATATACCCAAAAGATGCTCTACCATACCATACAAGGGCACTTATAAGCTATGTTCATAGCAGTTTTATTCATAATAGCCAGAATATGAAAACAACCTACATGTCCCTCAACTGAAGAATAAATAAAGAAACTGTGGCACATTTTCACAATGGAATACTACTCAGCTATTAAAAAGAAAAGAAATAATAAAAATTTCAGGCAAATGGTTGGAACTAGAAAAGATCATCCCGAGTAAGGTAACCCAGACCCAGAACGGCATGCATGGTATGTACTCACACACAAGTGAATTTTAACAATATGGTATAGGATACACACTCTACAGTTCATAGACACAAAGAAGCTAAGTAACAAGGAGGATCCAAGGATGGATGCTTAAATCTCACTCCGAAGCAGAAATGGTTGAAGAGAGGGAATGAGGTTGGAGAGAGAACACGTGAGAATATTTTCAATTTAAAAATTTACATTTTTAAAGCCAATGGATAATTGTTTATCACATATATGGCCTTCTAACAAATTTTTTAACGATTCTTATTAAAATGTGGTATTTTAATAGTTAATGTGTCCAAAAGTTTCCCAAAGTTTGAAGAAATAAATCCTCATTCAGCTACAGATCACAACCACCTTTTATTCCTACACAAAAGTAACATATTATCAGTATTTTATGCAAATTTCATTAAATTTATTTTTATGCTATTTTTATTAAAAATCTTAAGAGTACTTACGCTTTCTCTGTAAAGGTGTGGTGGCTAGGTAGCGATAGGTGACATTTATGGTTCCTGAGAAGTTAGATAGATCCTTGAAGGTATGAACATAACGTTCAGAATTAAGTTGATGGGTGGATGTTTCCCTTATGAGTTGCTTGTCACCTTCCTAAATGCAAAACAACAGTAACAACAACAAACAACAACATATGCAAAATTAATAAGTAATAGGTGGCCATAGGTTACATGAATATCTTCTTACACTATGGTGATGTGGGTAGTACATGTTATTTGAAAGTTACATAAATTTTCATTGTTACTCTACCCACAAGGTCATTACATTTAACATGATTTCTTAGCTTTTAATTTTTAAAGTTTTTCACTTTTAATATTTATTTTATAATACACTTGCTTTTCTATGGCATGCACTATTATTGAACATTTTCAGCAAATCCATCATTACTTGAAAATCTCCTCTGCCAACATGCTAAAATTCTAAAAGTTTCAAAACGTAAGGACTGTTCAGTCTGCAATGGCCAATTTAGGACTTTTATCTGAGGCTAGTTCCTTCCTGGTTCCCTAAATTTTGAGCTATCTGCTTACTCTTCTACAAATACTTTCAAATTAAAGAAAAAAACGAGGGGCTGGAGAGATGGCTCAGAGGTTAAGAGCACTGTCAGCTCTTCTAGAGGTCCTGAGTTCAATTCCCAGAACCCACACGGTGACTCACAACCATCTATCATGAGCTCTGGTTACCTCTTCTGGTGTGCAGGTGTACATGCAGGCAGAACACTGTATATGTAACAAATAAATCTTTGCTTAAAGAAAATAAAGAAAGAAAGTATTGATAATACATTTAAAGAATAAGTCTGAAGGTGAACAATTAGGATTTAGAAAAATCAGTTACAAAGTTTTAGTGATTCACTCATCGATGACCTTATAAGGCAGATGTGATGGATTGACTGAAAATGACCCCCATGGAACTCATAGGGGCTGATGATATTAGGAAACGGAGCACAGATGGAGTTGTTGGGGAAAGTGTGTTGGTGGCGATGGGCTCTGAGGTATCAAGTGCTCAATCCAGGAGGCCCAGTGTCAGTCTCTCTGCCCGCCAGATCTGGACATCTCAGCTGCCTCTGCAGGACCTTGCCGTCTCTATGCCCCCTTGCTTCTCATCATGACCGCAGGGCAGTAAACCTCTGAGCCTGTAAGTAGCCACAGTGAAATGCTTTTCTGTGCAAGAATTGCTGTGGTCAGAGTGTCTTTGCACAGCAATAGGACACTGACTAAGATGGCCATATAATTTGAAATTGTGGAAAATGGTTAGGCATCATCTTTTTTATATAGAAGTGCTTATCTAAAATTCTTCCAATAGCATCAATTATAAGATATTTATACATTATTAGTAGAATGTGTTGAGAGTTTCTTAGTATCTCATGGTTTGTTTTTTTTTGTTTGTTTGTTTGATTGTTTTTGTTTTGTTTCTCTTGTTTGTTTTGTATTTTATTTTTTACGGTGGTTTCCTCCCTTTCTCTGTATAGATGCATATGTGAGCATATGGTTTTGTTTGGCTTTCTGGTGAAGATGATTTGGATCACTTATATTCATTCCACTAAATTTTTGGGTGGTGAAAATTTGTGTAATTGAATCAAGAGAAGTACTTTAATTTTCAAATTCAGATTAACCATGTCCCATTAACCATTATTTGCTTTCATTTTTTTCTAAGATTTGATGCAAGTTCAATGGCCAAATTTGATCATTTGATCTAGTCTTTATTGGTGATACCTAATTATGTTAGAAATTTATATATGGTTTTATATATATACTGTGAGATGCTATGTCCTAGCATATGATTTTGTGGCAATCTGATTGGGAAGCCATGATTCTTCTTAGTAACTTGTACACTAGGCTGTGTGTTTTAGTGTAGATATGCTTCATTTATATGTGTTAGGTACTAAAATGAGTAGAGTGCAAGCCACTAAGACTGTAGAAAATGTAAATTCATTAAATGACTCTGTCTATGGTACCTATCTGTGGTCAATAAAACTTTAATTAAATATCTGTTCTAAAAGACTGGGTACAATTCAGACACAAGCTTTACATTTATTGGAACACTGAATACTTAGTAGCTGACTTACAGGGGAAAGACATAATTAAGCTTCAAAAATCTATGGGCAGAATTTTACATAGATTAAAAAATAAGAAAAACTTGAATGTAACAGTAGAGTTAAGAATCTTTAACTATGGGGTATACAATCTAACAATTTCTGTATTTGATTTATCTTTCTAAAGTAATCTAACTACCGTCAAAGAAAAGTTTTATTATGTAAATGACAGAATAATATTTGATTATTAATAGCTATAGAATAGTAATACTAATAAAACAATTTCTGATTTTATCTAAAAATAAATTAAGATATTTCTATCTTAACAGTTTCAGTTATTCCTATACTTTCATATATTTTCAATATGTCTATGCTAACATATATCTATCTTTTATTTCATTTATACAATTTGAACAAACATTTTAACAAAGTTTGTAGGCTATTCATCATGTTTAAAATCTATGGACTTCCAAAGTATCTGCAATTCAAATTTAAAAAAACTTCTTATAAATATCATAGTTAAATGTTCACTAAATTTGGATTAAATTAATTCTCTTATGCATTGTTTTATCATTTCTGTAGATCAACAAGTATAAAAACACAATATATCATAACAAAGAATTGTAGATTGCTACAAAGTAACTGTAAATGAGTTATTAAGTTGACCGGTTCAACATTAATGTAGTGGTATACATCAATAGGAAGCATGAAGACATTTCTATAAAATCTGCCGTAGCTTTTATATTGTATGTATTTTCATATTCTGTTATTGTATGAGACTACTGTAATGCTAAAGAAACTATATGATATTTAGTATTTTCCCTGAACATGCAAAAGACTGGGCATTTTTTGTTATATAATGGAATATATTCCCATTGGCTGAAGGATGTTGCAGAACATAAAAAGAAACAGAACTGATAGGAAAGTACTTAATTCAGTTCCCAAGTACAAGCTTCTTTATACTTTCAGCGTCAATAAAAAATGTAGCTTTCACCTGGGCCTGTCTGGTTGGCTGCTTTCAGAGGCGACTAGCTGAACAGCCAGGCTCCCTGGACGCCTTCTTTCTGCAGTAACTATGCTATAGTGTGTGTCTCAGTAATAAGGCAAAGCTTTATGACAATCATTTTCTGGATAGTAATACAATTCAATAGACTCACTACAGTCTAAATGTATACCCCGGTGGCTACTTTGAAGATGCTCACAGCTGAGAGGCTAAGTTGATTGGGCATGCAACATCTCTGCCACTTAGTTTTCCCTGTAAAAGTATTTGTCTCTTCCACTGGGTTCTGCTTCCCTTCCAACAGAAACTCACTTATTTCTCTAAAACAAAAGTAAATATGGTAAGCCATTGCTATGCCTATTGTTTCAAACCACAAATAAATTTTCTATGACAATGAGAAGTGTATGTGTTAAGTAACATTAGAGCCTACTAATTCTGTTCCTCTGATTTCTCTGAATTATTATAGTTAATGTTTCATAAATACAAGAGAAAGACATCGCAGTTTATGCTTGGAAAACTGTATGCACTATGACATTGTGGAGGCAAGATAAGCCCAAGTAAAAGAATCTTATGAAAAATACAATGAAATGTGAAAAAGGAAAAGTGTTAAGCAGACACTATATTGTATTTTATTACAGAGCCAGTTTCCAATAAATATTTACAGATTAGATGTATGTATTTCCACCCTCCCTTCCTCTTCCGCATTGTTCCCCTCTCGTGGACCTCTGACAGAAAAAGACCTCTTATGGGAAGATACAAGTGAGCGGATAACAACCAGATGTAATCCATGTACATTATAATAAATTTAAAAAATAGAAAAAAAAAGAACAACTGGCAATTGTAGCCAACATAAACACTGAAAAAGTAAATGGCATAGTTTGGAGCAGGAATCACTCAGGTTGTAGGCAGGCTACTGTGATTAAAAAGATGGATGATCTTTTAGAAGGTGAGGTTGGTGCAGCACTTCCTACTAGGAGGGTATAATCCTATTAATCCCACAGTGGGGCACAAACAGCACTGTTGTCTCTGTCCTAGGGAAGCTTCTGCCTTGTTTGGAGATAACTGAAGCATATTTGCATATCAGTAATATAGTAATAAATGACAAGACAATAGTCTTGTCGGGTAGACACTGTGCATACCAACTGCCTACTTACTGAATTCTGGTAGCTTTAATATTCTAGAAACAATTCTAAGTATCCGAAGCTGGTGTGATGCCCTAGCTCCCTCCCAACCCATCCTTTGGCTTTCTCTTTTTGTTACCACACATGTAATTAATACAATTTTTTTGAGACTTAAAAAAAAATAGATGTGTCTATTTTTAAAAGATTAATTTGTGTTGAAGTTGTATAAGTTGGGTTCCACAGCTCTGCATTTTGACTGGTTGTGGTTTTCTGTAATGATCCTTGTCTGTTGCAAAGTGAAGTTTTATTGACGAAGAGTAAGAACTGTACTGATCTCTGGGTATAAAGATAGATACTTAGAATTTGGCAACTGTGCTGGCTTAGTACAGTGTGGCATCTCCTCCAGTATCCACGAATTCACTGGGCCATTGGCTAGGTTTCCTGTATCAGGCATGACTGAGGTGTACCTTTTGTGTTACTGCACCATGCTTGTCATTGCTGTGGTTCATAGGCATCAGAGATGTGTGAGGACAAAACTGCTGTATCTACCTATGTCTCAGGGATTGTTGTTGAAGAGATGTTGTAAAGACTGTGAGGCCAAGAGCATCACAGAGTTTCCTATTAGACTGTGTCTGCTAGAAATATCAGAAGCTCCATTCATAAAGTCTCACCACCATGACTGCCAGAACTTGAGCAGAACAGTGGCAATAACAGTAGCTATGTGAGTGTGGATGAAGAAAAGCTCAGTATATGTCAACTCTAGGCAAAGAGCTACAGACAAGTGAGCAATGCAGAGAACAGGAGAAACAGTCTTCTCTTTTGAAAAGAACATCAATTCATTATGTACTAACAACTGGTGTGTGTGTGTGTGTATGTGTGTGTGTGTGTAACAGTAATTAGTGAAAAGAGAGAATCTGAATTTGAATTTGAAAGAGAGCATGTATGACTATAGATATGTTTTATAATACATATCTTTGTGCTCCTGTATACATTTATGGGCACCACATGCATAGAAATGGCTTTGGGATACAGAAGGGAACACTAGATCCCCCAAAATTGGCAATTCAAAGGTTAGTCAGCCACCATGTAGGTGCTAGAAATTTAATCCCAGGTCTTCTACACAGTCATTAAGAGCTCTGAACCACTGAGCCGTAGTTTTGGACTTCTGGTAGTATAGTTTTTAAAGAAATTTAATATTATTAGTGAAAAAAATTATGGGTTGAAACTAAGCATGTAAAACAGTTTACCTAGAAATCATCTAGTAAACAGTGAAAATGTTACATTAAAATACCATTACTGAATTTACACTAAATATGTTTGTATCATTCCCTATAATTTACTTTTTTCAAATTTAATATAAGTATTTAAAACATAAATTTTAAAACTAACTAGGAATATTTCCTTGGTGCCTAGACTGGTTTTCAAATTTGATTAGTAATAAGCTTATATAAGAAAATAAATTTAAAATACTAAAATAGATAAGTGGAAAAAAGAATACTACTTCTAAAAATAATAGGGTGGCTAGAAATAATGTTATTCAGCAAAGTTTATTTACTCTCTATGTTTAACATTAAAGAACAACAATCAATAATTTCATATATGTGTATATTGTTACTATTGTATAATACATATTATATAATCATATAATATTGAAATGTGTGTATGTAATATATATGTATATGTATATACCAACCACCATATAGTATTTAAGAAAGAACAGGCAGAGTGAAACAAGTGTAGTGCTGACAATATATGGCTAAAAGAATAAACATAAGAAATATGCTTGAAAAATTCTGCTTCAAGGTTGGAGTGCAGCTAGACTGACACTAAGTATACTGAGAATACACTTTGAACTAAAACAAATGTCTTCATAACTTACAAGAACATAGCTGTCTTCAATGTACAAGTTCATGAATAGAAGGAAAACGACAAGAACTCCCAAGAATGATACTGTAGAACGTTTTCGCAAGCATCTCATTTTATCCAGTATTTGAAAAATATACTTCATTTGATGAAATTTAAGCATCTTCTCCTGTGAAAAAGAGGAACAGAATTACTAACAATTTATTTGGAGGGTGAATAACATAATCGCATCTTTCAAATATTTGAGCTAAAATTTTGTTTCAAAATTCATACATAACGTTGGCATTTATCAATGTATTATTACATATAGATATATCTTGGTAATTAACTATAAAGACAGAAAATGTATTAATACTAGAAGAAAAGAAGGAATATAATTTTTGAATAACTCACACTCTTTAAAGTAGTACACTATAACCTATAATTTAATATGGATTTTTTCCTCTTATCTAATACAATTTTAGAACCTGGAATTACAAGAGCTGATTAAAATGACAAAAAGTAGTGGGGTGTAGGAAGATAGACACGTACATCCATGGAAGGGATAAATCTATAACTTAAAGCTAAGGGAAAGGTTTTTCAAAGTTTAAAATCCTTACATTACCTTTAGAATTCATAAAGAAATTAAATGATTTGTTATGATGAGAATTTGTTCCTCAGGATATCTCCCAGCTTTCCTGCCTTCTCTTTTGTTATTTCTAGTTGTGAGACATATAATTAAAATCAAACTTATGGAGAAGTTCCTTTTCAATTCATTATATAAGAAGTTAGAAGTTGAAGTACGGCTATGATTTTGAGTGTGCTGTATCGTATTACATTGCACTATATAAATAAAAAATCCAAGAGTGTCTGAGGGAAAGTCTTGAAATCAAGCAAATGATAGAACATGGCATGAGTTAGAATGGAAGTCCAATTATGACACAGTGCTGAAAATAAAGCCTTGTTGGGAAATGAATATGAACCAGGAACTTGGCACGGCAGTTGGTAGGAATAGCCTGATGATGCTATAAACACTGAGCGTCTAAATCAGGACAAGTACTGTTGTTCCAGGTGTAGGCTCATCACACCCAACAGCAGCTGCTGTTCCACCCGCCCTGTGAAATGGAATTATGGCCTGAAAAAATGTAGGAGTGGCTCCTCCAAGGAGTTACTAGTCTGGAATTTCACTCAGAACCAGTTTTCCAGTTCACACAGGCAGAAATCTCATAATGCCTGTGTGGGAATAAATTTCAAAGATGCAGGAAAACAATGGAGGAACATAAAGTTTTGTTACAGTAAATTGTACTGGTTTGGCCTAAGAAGCAAATAACTGACAAAGGGAGACTGAAACATACGTCAAGGCTGCCAGCACTATAAGCCGGGCAGGATCTAAACGGATTCTAATCTACTCGTAAAGTAGCATAAAGTACTCTAAACCTCATAACATACATATATCCCAAGTACTTGCCACTATGATCCTCGGAGACTTCTCTCTCCTTCCCGTCAACTGTAAGCCGTCTTCTATCTCTCTATCTCAACTGTAAAACTTGGCTCTGCCCCCTCTCCAGGAAGTCCTGCCTTCCCCTTCCTGTCCTTCTGTCCAGTTAATTGGCTAAGCAGCACTTTATTGACAGTTATTACATCCACTCAAGACATTCCTCCACACTTCCCCTTTTTAGTCTAATGATTAAAAAAAGCTTTTACCTATACGATTATATCATTACACCAGTATACAATATACATACATAAGAACCACAAAACAACCACCATATTCATGTTATACTCATAATGTTTTGCTGTCTTCAATCAAAATAGAGACTAGAGAAGGAATAAAATTATTTAGCTGAGTAAAGAGGAAGTACAGGTTAGCAGCTTCCGAAATGAAAAAAAAAAAAAAAAAAAATGACAGATACATTTTGTTGTCTGAACAGTCACCCAAAACTCTCTATAACATTGGAATATCATCTTTAGCCTTCTGGCCCAATATATCTGACAGGCATATTTGTGAAGCAGGGACTATTGAGGACTGTCCTACCCTGACTTGGTAGAGTTTAGCCATTAACTCCACCTGCATCCAAGCTTGCTCATTTCAGGCAGAATTCTATCTGTGGCAGAAAACAAGGACATTTTTGCCCAGTGGCTGGTTTGTCACTCCATAAGGAGGTTCCTCGATGCTTATTACCTTCTTTGAGGCAGGCTGGGTGTTGCCAGGAGTCTACGTGTCTCATTTTCAAAGAAGCCTCAAAACAATAAAAAATTATTTAAATGTCATATTCTGTAGGTCTCTGAGGTTTTTGAAGACTTTATCTAAATATTTTACCTTATCTACCTATTGAACCTATGATGTATATTCTTGTGATAATATTGAATGGTACAATGAATTTAAAATAAACTTATTTTATATCAATATATAATATTCTATACCAATGAATTAAAAATAGCCTTGTGAGTAACAATTAAGGCCCTAAGTTGAAGAGTAGATTCAATAATCTACCTTTTGTCCTATCATCCCTATACATTTCTATATTCTCAGAGAAAAATCCCTGATTCCAACCTCGTTCTCTCTCTGAATAAAACCAATAATAACATAACCAATTCCCGATGATGATGAGCATCCACAGCCCAAAACCTTACCCAACCCCTCTTTAAGGGAAATGGGACTGTGTTCTCTTTTTAAGGCTTCTTCAGGCTGATTTGGGACAAATAATACCTATGTAAGGGCCCAAATAAAACTGCAAAAAATGGTTAAACAAGCTAGAGATAGCTTTTGTGGTCCAGTCCCTAAATGTTGAGAAATTCAGGCTTAATCAAAGTGCTGTCTGGGACAGTCTGAAAAGCTGGAACAATTGGAATCAGCAGCTTTCTTTGAAGCTGTCCTGGGAGCTGTTCTCTTCTTTTTTTTTCTTTTTTTTTTTTTTAATGTTACAAATATTTTAATTACTCTTTACAAATTCAAAATCTCATTGTTTGTTGAATTAAAGGAAATAAGAAGAGAACTATGTTTGCTACTGGATATACTTTCTTTGGTAAAAGTTCTGCGCTTTCAGAGGCTGTGTGGCTAAGGGAGGTCAGGCACCATGCAGGATGTCTGTGGCGGTTGTCCTCATGGTGAGTATTAACATTTCAGTCTCATTAGATCCCCAGCTTATATTTCTCTCAGAAGTCAGGGATAGAATCATGCCCACTATACCAACATTCAATGACTGCACCCAGGTATCTAGATAGCTGTGATGGTTTGAATAGGTATGTCCCCTATCGACTCAGGTGTTTGAATGCTTGGCTCAGAGAGTGGCACTAAGGAAAACATTTAATTGGGCCTGGTTTACAGTTCCAGAGGTTTAATCCACTATGCTCATGGTGGCATGGCACCATGAATCCACCTGTATAGACTATATATTTTATACTTTCTGTGGGCGTTCTCCTAAGGGGATGATCCTATGACATGCTAAAACACAAGACATACACTTGGAAGCATGGCAGCATCCAGGCAGACATGGTGCTGGAGAAGGAGCTGAGAGTTCTACATCTTGATCTGAAGGGAGCAGTAGGACTCTCTGTTCTACACTGGGCAGAGCTTGAGCAAGTATGAGTCCTCAAAGCCTGCCTCCACAGTGACACACTTCCTCCAACAAGGCCACACCCCCAACAGTGCCACTCTCTGAGCTGTTCTCTTCTGATGACGAACCCCAACCGAAGCGCTTCGGGATGGAACATGAAGAACGCAGGATGTCAGCATCTTAGCATGCTGGAGGATGCATCCTGTCGGGTCTGATCCAGCATCAGTGTCTGGTATTTTTTTTCTGAAAATATATAATTTCTCACAAGCATTATACAGTTCTGAAACTATAAATGCATGAGGTTTGTGGGATGCACAGAACAATCAAGGCTTGTTCTGTAGTTTGAATTTGTCTATGTATAGACTGACTTAAGTTAGCAGTCTCCCTTTCATCCAGGTCTGTTTTATCTTGACCTCTTTCAAAGAGGAAGTATATTATTACCAT
Organism: Acomys russatus; assembly: GCF_903995435.1. NCBI lineage: Eukaryota > Metazoa > Chordata > Mammalia > Rodentia > Muridae > Acomys > Acomys russatus. Next base: position 24,455,684 of record NC_067167.1, on the reverse strand, counting down.
TATCAAAGAACATACAATCAGTATTTAACTGAAAACAAAACAAGATTGTATAGTTCTAAACGTCTTTCTCTATGCTCTGTGGCACCTGATGTAGGCCAGGCTGCTACCTGTCTATTGAGAAAATGTATGCCATTTTAGAAACAAGCCAGCTGCTCTGAGCAAAAGAAGAGGCATTAAGCTTTAAATAAACTTATGCATACCCTAAGCATCTTGTACCTAAGTTTTTTACATTTGTTGCAGGCATTTTTCTCTCACCCCTTCTCTCCATAGGGGGTGGACACTTCCACCTTTTAAACTAAATGTCTTTCCCTAGGCTCTATGGCATCTGATGAATAGGCTAGGCCACTACCTGTCTCCCAAGAAAATGTATCCCACTTTAGAGACAAGCCAGTTGCCCTGAGCAAAGGAAAAGGCATTAAGGTTACCCTTTAAAGTATATGAATTTTAGCCTTTGCATTTTTGGGATCTAACTAGGGTGACATGTACTTTGTCATCTGGAAGACCTCCGTGTCCTTTGCATCTGGTATGACTGCCACCTGTCTTCCATGAAAGTAGCTCATGTTTAGAGGGATAAGCCGCTGCCAGAGCAGTGACACCTCAACTCAGCATACACAGGCTTTTCGAAGTGGGAAGCATGTAGTTTGTATGTCTGTTAGGGAAAAATTTGTCAGTTTAAATCCTAAGCTGTTTTAGCAAGTAACTTAAGAGCCGAGGGGTCATACCCTGTGGAGACCAGGCTAATTCAGGACTCACACAGATCTATCTGTCTTTTTCTTCATTGTGTTAAAATTAGGAGTGTGTGCCACCACCGCCTTGCACAAATATTTCATCTCAATTCCAGTCAAAATCTACAAAAATTTCATGTAATATTCAAGAGTTAACAAAAGAAATTCTAAGTATTGGGTCAGCTGTGCCAATTTAGGCTTCAGTAAGAGAGGCCCTGTCTGCCATTATTTTGAATTTAGTTATTACTAATTTGCATAGGTGGACCCTTTCCAGAGAGAGCTGCCAAACACCTTGCAGCTAATAAGCTCTGAATTTCAGCTTTATCAATTCTATGGAAAAGAGTTTGGTTCCTTCTTCCCTTCTCATTGTTGGTAACTCAGCCTGCCATCTCTCAGCTTTCTGCCTTTCTTCCTAAACAACAAAAGCCAAGAAAAGGCCAAAAAGGATCCAGGAGCCTTCTGCCATAGAGACTTGGAGAGAAACCATAGCAGTATTCTCCCTCCCCTCCCAACCAAACTATAACAAAGTATTCTTTTTCAAGGTTGTGGATACACTAAATATGTTGGGTGCCAATTTGTTACAATAAATTGTATTGTTTCAGCGGAAGAAGCAAATAACTGCCACAGGGAGACTGAAACATACGTTAAGGCTGCCAGTACTAGGAGCCCGGCAGGATCTAAACTGATTCTAATCTACTCGCAAACTGGCATAAACTACTCTAAACCTCATAACATATATAATATATCTCAAGCACTTGCCACTATGATCCTCAGAGACATCTCTCCTTCCCTATCAACTATAAACCATCTTCTTTCTCTCTCTCAACTGTAAAACTTGGCTCTGCCCCCTTTCCAGGAAGTCCTGCCTTCCACTTCCTGTCCTTCTATCCAGCTTATTGGCTAAACAGTTCTTTATTGACAGTTGTTACATCCACTCCAGACATTCCTCCACAGATTTCTCTCAAGCCAAATTTCTCTACATGGCCTGTCTAGGCTCAAATGTTATACTTAAATTTTGTCAAAGAAGGAGTTAGAATGGGGGCTAAGAGTTTTGATAATTGGTTGCTTGGCTGAAATGGATATCAAAAGGTGGATCATCATGAATAGCTGGGAACATATTATCTTTATTTGTTAAGATAAAAGGAAAGAGCAAAAGGCTTGGGGAGAGTAGACTGCTAATGTGTATCAAGCATGCAATATATACCCTGGCAGGGAGGGGAGTAAGGGGGAAAATGGGAAGGAAGGAGAAATGGGAGGATGCAAGGTATGGGATAACAATTGAGATGTAATATGAATAAATTAATAAAATATATTTTAAAAAGAAGTTACATCTTTCACGGATACAGTGAGAAACATATCTATAAGTGATTGGGCAAGTGGGGAAAACACCATCCATATTTCTCTTTTTTTGGCCTAAAGTTAGAGTGAGACTTTAGTGCCTTCTTAAAAGGCACTGAAAGTAATTGCAATTCAGGGTTCAAGTGATTTAAAACCATCAAAATACAGGAAGGATTAGTGTCTTTAAAAAGAGCAAAAGTTAGTTATACTTTAAATGTTTGAGAAATAAATATATCTTAGTACCGGGTAAGGGGTTTTGTTCTGATAAATGACTTCTTTATACTGATAAGGACATTCAACAGCATTCACTATTGACTGGTCAGGTCTTTGCTACATTGCAACTACCAAACATCTCACAGTATTGGCAGCAACATGTGATTAAGTATTTTCAGGAAAGGAGAGAACACTGATTATAGCAAATTCACTGACCATAAGATCCTACGACCAGGCCATCAGATTTGTAATGATTTATGTAGGAAAAATATACATTATTCTTGTTATTGTTACATTCTGGAAGTAACTTAAACAGTTACTTTATGGTGATGAATAGCTTTTTAAAATTTTTTTTCATACATAGATGTACAGAACAAAATATGAGTATTGTGTATCAAAGTTGTAAGTCATGAAAATGCAAAAAGAAAAAAAAACACGATCAATTAAAACGGTTGTCTTGAAGAGTTTGGAGATGAGTATTAGAAGGCTTGTAAGCAGAGCTTGATGGGCTGTGCTGCTGGGAATTCAAAGCAGCAAACCTGTTAAACAATCAGGGAAAACCTAGAAGGTTTCCCTTTGTAGACTCTGAAGCCTTATTTCTGTGGATCTCTTGGGAGTCATGCTGTCTATATGCACTTTCTCTCCTTTGTATCTGATTGTGAATTCTTGTCCACTTTGTCAGTCCAAGAAATCAAGCCCAGTGTTTTGTATCCTTGAGGCATAGCTTAGAAACTTTTTCTGGAACACTAACATAATCATCATGTTTCTTTCCTTTTATCAAAATTCTTCACCCAGTTCTGCTTGCTACTAATGTCTAATGCCATTATTTTATAGATGCTAGTCTAGTGCTTCAGTTACTTAAGGAAATGAGAAACCTGGAGCTTTTTTCTTACTATAGCCATGGCGTCTTTCTGGTAAAATGTCTCCGTCAAAGTTTCATTTATTTTCTTGAAAAGTACTGCTTTACTGTTGACTGGCTTAATTTATTGCTTGAGACATAAAATTCAACCTGTTTTTCTTCCCATATGAATAAAGTAGTAAGTAAACAAACAAATGGACTATTGTAAATATTTATCTTTCAAGTTGAATCAAACATCTCTTAGAGTTACCTATTATCCAAACACCAAGGAATCAGTTGGAAAGTTTAGCAAGAAACAAATTACCATTGGTCACTTGTACTGAATTACAGTTTTAATTTTTAAGCAGATGTATAGAGCATAGTATAACAGTTGTGGATCGAAGGTGCATGTTATAAAAATGCAAAAACGTGATCAGTTAAAACTGGCTGCTGTGGAAGAGTTCGGAGATGTATGTTCGAAGAGCCCTTAGAATGCTGTAAGCAGAGTTTGATGGGCTATAGTGATGGGAGTTCAAAGTACCAGAAGCCAGCTAAAGATGAGTAGGACCATGATCTTGTCATGCTTGGTCTCTGCTTCCTGAACAGACAAGATAGAGTAGTTGTTCCATCAGCTTCTACAGACATAAACTGAACCACTTCAGTTAGCACGCCTTCCCTGCCGTGATAAACCATATCTCCTGAACTGTAAGCTGAAAGACATTTTGCTTTTTTATATACATCTACACTAGATAGAGAACAGGTGTGAGTTGAAGAACACACATTAACTAAAAAAAAAATGATAGCTATAGAAATAAGAAAATGACATTTATGTCATGACTAAAATCATTTTTTTAAAAACTTCTTAAAAATCCAATAGTAGTAAGACTTATACATCCTAAATTAAGTAAATTAAAAATCTTAAAAAAACAACCATGTAGGAAAGCATACTTCATTTTTAAAATCATAGTATATACCTTAGCTAAAAATGTTGCAATAATACATCAGTAGTATCAATTAATGCAAATAAGAAGCTTATGTTTAAAACAAAAAGATTTGTGCATATGTAGATAACACACACATAAAGATAAACCCTAGTGTTAAACTGAGTAACAAAGCATACAAAAATTGAACTCTTTCAAAAAGACTAGTAAGAATAGAATGAACAAAATAGAGTAATCAAGAAACACGAGGAACAGGGGTAGCTGGGTTGATTTAAAATGTAGTTGAATATAAGCAAGAAAAGTATAAAATTACATAATCATAACTTTACAATACAACATGCTGTAATAGTGAACAAGATATTGTCAAACGATACTGAGAAACTTTCTCACACCAGAAGAACTAATTCTAAAAGTAAAATATTGTAGAGTCATCTCACAAGAGATGAAAATATCCAGATATGGCATCAGCAAAGTGTGAATCTACACACAGAGAGAAGATGTATTTTGTCTCAAGCTATCACCATTTCAACAGCTTTTTCTGTTAAGCAAAAGAACTTAGAAAATCCACACTAGTCATTTCTAATAAAAAATATTTATGTGCTTTCATTAACAAAGCACATATGATATATAATTGTTTCTATTTTTCTTGTTAGATGCTAACAATAATCATTGAAAGTAATCACTCGAAGAAGGAAAAGCAGATCCTCTGAGATATTAGTGCTTGGTTATCACAGTGTGGTGTAAGCAAGAAGAAGAGGAATGAAGGAATATAAAAGCAAGATAACTTCTATGCACCATAAAGAGAGTTCTTTGGTGGCCTGGTGTGCTCTCTCATCTCAGACTTTAAGCTTGTTGACACTATGAGATCATAAGTCCTGAAGAAACTTAGTATAAATAGACAGCAAGTTGATACAATTCACCTCTACTCAATTACTAAAGAAAAATGCATTCATTAAACAAGTAAGCAGACTTACACTAAACTTTGGATCTAGAATTGTAAATAAATGAAAATGCATTAACATTATAAATGTTCATGTGTCATACTTCCACCTAAGAACACCAGCATAGTAAAACCTTAGTGTCTTAAACAGTAGTTTGGCTCCATATGTAACAGTGTCTTACTAAAATTCATTTCCTTAATGTAAGTACAATATTTGAGAGGAAAAACTCATAATTTTTCTTTATTTTAAATTTGGAATATAATTATACCACTTCTCCTTTCTCTTTTAAATCATTCATTTCCCCTCTGTCTAGCTTCTTCCATATCTTAAATAACATATATTAGGTTCATGTAATTTATACTACCATGATATGAACTATCTTCTGAAGGTGCTACGTAATCTTTTCATACCCACTCCTAAACAGGAGATGACATCACAGGCACCCAAGAACCCACTCTAGACTCTTGTGTCACTTGAAAATTTCTGCTAAGGTCTGCTGATGACTATCTCTGCTTCATCATTGGGAATAAATCAAGAAGTCTCTCTGCCGATGACCTCAGTTCAAAATAAGAAAACAGAGGCAGGAAAAATCAGCCATTCCTGACAGACCACAGAGGAACAGTTTCTGTGCCATTCAGACCCCAAGATCTGTGCATTGAAAAGACACATGCTAAACCCAGACTATGCCTTTTAGTACTTTTTTTTTTCTTCATGCAGTGGAGTATGGTATCTAAAGTCTCTTCAAAAGAGTGTTACTTATTCTTTCAGTTCTGGAATTAGCCACACTGTTATTTGTACTTATATTTAAGGAGAACATGAGATTCTGAAGAGGAGTGATAAGAATTTAGTTGTTAGGGAAAGCAGAGGCCTAAACAGATTTTGAGGAAATAGCCAAATACTTCTCTGTGTTGTAATAATTATACTTATTTCACATTTGATAATAATAATGACAACAGTGAATCATTTTCTTGTTAAGATAATAAGAAGTAACATAAACAAAGGGTTCATGTGGGATGGTGGGGCAGCTTCCAGAGGACTGTTCTACCTCTCTTCCTGCTGTGTCTGCCATGGCTGTGTCTACCAAGGGCATTCAGAGAAGTAGGTCACCCAGGAAATTTGTGTGCATTGTGACTGAGCATCTTCCTTGTTGACTGAAAACAATGTGCCAGTTTGGCGCATTCTATTTGAGACCACTGCTGATTTTACCCAGAATGCAGATGGAGGAAGTACATTTTAGTGTTACCAACACAAGACTGCTGACATAAAACCTTCAGCAGTTGTTGCACTGCTTAGCATGATATAAAGAAGCCTTAGGAGCCACACCCAGTCTCTAGATGGCTACCCAGGAGATCTGAAAAACCAACAAAAGTGGCCATACTCTCATTCTTACATGAAGGGAAAGTGCTTTAGCCCAGGGGCTTGCTTGTGTAACCCGGCATCCTTTGTAAGTGGTAATCAAATGATCACAAGGAAAGACCATTGCCAAACTAACCTTAACACTTTGAAGTTCTAGATGCCTGACTATGTCTATGTTTTATTTATAGCATTTATAGTAAGTGGCAGGAAGCACAAATTCCACAGCTCTGGACAGAAATCCCTTTCCGATGCTTAGCCTTGAAACTGCTGTAACATGACATTGAGAACGTGAGACATGATTGACACTTTCCAGTTAACTTAGATAAAATAGTTAAGGTCCTAAATGCATTTGTACAAGTGGCATTTAAAAAGAGGGTAGGGGGAAGATGAATCAAGAATACTTTAAAAAGTAATTATTCTTTCTGGACAATATTTATTTAAGAAGCTCCCATCCACAAATTTGTCGAATGCAGGATATCTAGCTAATTAGGACAGCCTATATGCATATATATATATATATATATATATATATATATATATATACACATATATATATATATATATATATATATATCACTCTATGCACACATATAAACATAATTATATAGTAAATATATATAATATATAATATGTGCGTGTGTGCATGCAATAATTCATAATGTTTTTTAGCAAGTCTCTATCCTTTAAAACTTCTGTTATATTGCTGAATCATCCATTTCTCTCAAAGGGTTGAAATCATCTATCCTAAAGCAATGTCTATGCTAGAAGATTTTCAAATGACCTAAATGACAGGAAAAGGTAATTTTTCCGAATACAGACTCCTGAGACAAAGATTTGGTTGAGACCAAACTTTAGCTTTGGTAATTAACACTAGGGAATTCACATAGTTTTGAGGGGCCTCTGCAGATCCACTATCACTGTATTGGGCTTCACATCATTCCCCAGGAAATCTCTTCAGATCTCCATGAAAAATAATGTTGGGCTGGCTGTCTCTAGGAAGTTAATACAGAGTATATGATAGATGTCATAGATTAAAAAATGGAGGGACTTTATCAACGAAGAAGGAAAGTCAAGCAGAGCGTTTTGCAATACAGCACTTGTTTGATCTTTTCCAATGGCTTCCTGTAATTTATTTTGTAAGCTGAAATTGTTTTTGTCCCTTGGTACTGTTGCACTGTCCTTTAGCACTGACATTCTATGAGTCTGTTTAAGGAAATGCCTCTCTCCATCTCCCCCTTCCATTGTGGCCTTCGTGCGTTGGCTCCTTTCCATTCCAAATTCCTGTATCGTAACCAGACATCAATAATGAAGCAACTCAAGTATTACTATCTTACTGAAGATATCAATGAATTCCAATTCCAGTTAGAAGCTGGTTTTCACATTCTGAACCCACTTTCTTATATTTCTTAATAGTTGCTGCTTCCATCCTTTTATTGGAGCTTGTGTATATGATTTCTCTTTAAGACTCTGAGGTTTGTTCAGTGTACAATACTTGTTTAAAATAATTTATTCATACTACTTGCATTCCTCATGGGGTTTTAGTAAAAAGGTAGCTGAGAGTTGGGTGCTGAAGTCTCCCACTACTAATGTGTGGGGTTCGATGTGTGATTTAGGCTTCAGTAATGTTTCTTTTACAAATGTGGGTGCTATTGAATTTGGGGCATAGATGTTCAGGATTGAGACATCATCTTGGTGTATTTTTCCATTCATGAATATAAAGTGTCCTTCATAGCTTATCACTAGCCTCAAGCTAAATGGAGAGAAACTTAAATACATCTTACTGAAATCAGAGACAAGACAAAGCTGTCCATTCTTTCCCAAATCTTCTCAATATAGTACTCAAAGTCTTAGCTAGAACAATAAAACAATGAAGGAGATCAAGGGGACACAAACTGGAAAGGAAGAAATCAAAATATTACTATTCACAGATGATATGATAGTATGCAAAGGTGACCCCAAAATTCTGTCAAAGAACTCCTGCAGCTGATAAATACCTTCATCAAAGTGGCTGGATACAAAATTAACTCAAAAAAAGAATTCAGTAGTCCTCATGTATAAAAAAGACAAACAGTCTGAGCAAGAAATTAAGGAAACAACTCCCTTTACCACACACACACACACACACACATGTATCTAGGTGTAACTCTAACCAGACAAGTGAAAGACTTCTATAAAAAAGAAAAAGAAAAAAAAAACTCATCAAGTCTCTGAAAATAGAAATTGAAGTCTATGTTCTATCAGAAGATAGAAAGATCTCCCATGCTCATGGATTAGTAGGATTAACATAGTAAAAATGGCCATTTTACCAAAAACATCTACAAATTCAAAGCAATTTCCATCAAAATGCTGACATAATTCTTTATAGACCTTGAAAGAACAATTCTCAACTTTATATGTAAAAACAAAAAATCCTGAATAGCTAAGATAATCTTGTACAATAAAAGATCTTCCGGAGGAATCTCCATCCCAGATCTCAAGCTGTACTATAGAGCAACAGTAATAAAAACTTCATGGTACTGACATAGAAACAGACAGGTGGATCAGTGGAATCGAATCAAAGACCTAGAAATAAAACCACACACCTATGGTCACTTGAATTTATACAAAGAAGCTAAACCTTACAATGGAAAAAAATATAGCATCTTCAATAAATGGTGCTGCCCTAACTGGATGTCTATGTGTAGAAAAATCCAAATAGATACCTATTTTATCACCCTTCTCAAAACTAATTTTCAAGTGGGTTAAAGATCTCAACATAACATCAGACACACTAAATCTGTTAGAAAAAAAAGTAAGGAATAGCCCTAAACTTATTGGCACAGGAGACAACTTCCTGAACAGAACACCAATAACTCCGGTTCTAAGATCAACAATTAATAAATGGGACCTCATGAAACTGAGAAGCTTCTGTAAGGCAGAGAACACTGTCAACAGAACACAATGACAGCCTACGGATTGGTAAAAGGTTTTCACCAACCTTAGAATTGACAGAAGGCTAATATATTACACACACACACACACACACACACACACCTCAAGAAATAAAACCGCCACCAAGCCAAACACGCAGTACAGAACTAAACAGAGAATTCTCAATAGAAGAATAGCAAATGGCTGAGAAACAAAGTAATGCTCAAAGTCCCTAATCATCAGGAAAATGCTAATCAAAGTGACTCTGAGATTTCGTCTTACACCTATCAGAATGGCTAAGATTAAAAACTCATGTGACAGCACATGCTGTTGAGGATATGGAGAAAGGGGAATGCTCTTCCATTTCTGGTGGGACTGCAAACTTGGACAACCACTTTGGAAATCAATCGAGCATTTTCTCAGAAAATTGGGAATAACTCTACCTCAGGACCCAGCTATATCACTCCTGGGCATATACCTGAATGATAGATAGTCCACCACACAAGGATATTTGTTCAAATATGTTCATATCAGCTTTATTTGTAATAGTCAGAAACTGAAAATAACCTAGATGTCCCTCAGCTGAAGAATGGATACAGAAATTGTGGTACATTTACACAATGAAATACTACTCAAGTGTTTTTTATTTCTTTTATAACTTTTACTTATTTGTTTATTTTCTTTTTTAAATAATTTATTCAGATTACATCTTGACTGTTATCCTCTCACTTTATCTTCCCTCTCCCTCTTTCACCCTATTCCCCTTTCCTAGACCTGTGACAGAAGGGTACCTCCTTCCCCACCATATAATAATAGATTCTCAGGTCTCATCTGAATAGCTTGCTTCCCCTTCCTCTGATTGTCAGCAGGCCTCCCCACCAAGGGGAAATGGTCAAATAAGAGCCAACAGAGTTCATGTTAGAGGCACAATGCTGCTCTACCCCACAGCCATGGAGAATGCACTTTCCTAAAGGCCAGGGTAAAAACACAAACTACTCAGCTATTAAAACCAAGGAAATCATGAAATTTTCAGGCAAATAGGTGGAACTAGAAATGATCATCCTGGGTGAGGTAACCCAGACCCAGAAAAGACATGCATGGTGCATACTCATTTATACAGGATAACCATACTATAATACACAGACCTAAATACGCTAAATAACAAGGAAGATCCTAGTGAGAATTCTTACTTTCCATTCAGAAGGACAAATACAATAGATACCAGTAGTGGTTGAAGATAAGGAACAGGAAGGGAAACTACCACAGAGGGCCTCTGAAAGACTCCACCCAGAAGGGCATGGAAGCAGATGCTGAGACTCGCAGCCAAACTTTGAGGTGGATCACGGGGAGTCTTATGGAAGAGTTGTGGAATAGAAGGACCTGGAGGGGACACGATCCCCACAAGAAGAACAATGGAGCCAACAAATCCAAGAGTGGGGGGGGGAGGGAGTAGGATTGCTATAGAGACTGATACACCATCCAAGGATTATGCATGGTGAGGACCTAGACCCTCTGCTCACATGTAGTAGATAGGCAGCACAGTTCCATGGTGGGTTCCATAATATGGAGAGTAGGGACTACTTCTGACATGGACTCTGGTACTCACTCATTGACCATTTCCCCCTGGTGGGGTGACCTTGCCAGGCCACAGACAGACCAAATGAGACAATAGGCTGAATTCAGATGATAGGGGAGAAGAGCTTCCTCTTTCTGAGGACCAGTGTAGGTAGGGAGGGGGGGATGAGGGAGGGACGGTGGTACTGTTAGGTAACGAAGTAGGGGGATACAATTGGAATGAAAATAGAACAAATTTTTAAAAAGTAAAAAAAAATAAAAACAAAATAAAATAAAAGATAGCTTATACTAACAAAATTATTTTTAATGCATGTGTAGAACTTAGAAGTGTCAGTAAAATACTAGCCTAGGAAAATCTTACTTTCCTTTATACAGAACAGCATTTGCTTTTTTTTAAAATTTTATTTAGTTTTTATTAATTTATTCTTGTTACATCTCAATGATTATCCCATCCCTTGTATCCTCCCATTCTTCCCTCCCTCCCATTTTCCCCTTATTCCCCTCCCCTGTGACTGTTCCTGAGGGGGATTTCCTCCCCCTGTATGTGCTCATAGGGTATCAAATCTCTTCTTGGTAACCTGCTATCCTTCCTCTGAGTGCCACCAGGTCTCCCCTTCCAGGGGACATGGTCAAATATGAGGCACCAGAGTTCATGTGAAAGTCATACCCCACTTTCCACTCAACTGTGGAGAATGTTAGCATTTGCTTTTTAAGTGTCCATTTTTAGAAGGAGTCCATCATACTGCCCAGGCCTTCTGAGAGCTTGCTATCATCCTACCTCCGTCTGAGCGCTGGAATTACAGATGTGTGCCAGCATGCCCAATTTGAGTAGCATCTTTAAAACCTTGCCCAACGACTTCTTTTTTTCGCTTAGCTCTTTTATGCAACCTCTATGTTCTTTAAAAACAAAAAGTCAAATGAAAATATAAAATTTACTTTAACCATTCACAAAACACCATAAACCTTCTTGCATTATTTATAAAGTATTCATGTGCAAAATGATAGTAGTGGCAACACTTAGTGTTATTATAGCATTTATTGAAATATTTTATAACTACCATAAGCTCATTTTTAAGGACATTTAGGAAACGAGTCAGGGAAAAATAATGTTTCTATTGTGAGCAATTAGAAGACCAATAGCAATATTGGATAATTTCTTTGTGCTTGAAAACCCACAAACACGTAATTTGCTTTTTCTTAAATCAAAGTACAAATAGTACAGAAAGTCTAGAAGCCACACAATTAAGAACAGATAGTCAAGAATGTATTCTACTTTCATTCATTTATTCACACATGTAAATATAGAAACACTCATTATGTTAATAGACTACTACAATTCTGTACTATATTCTTCATATTACTATTCATGGAAGCAAATTAGCCCACTTTGGAAAATGGCGTAATATCTTGTTTCCTTTAGGAAGCTGCTGGTACAATAAGTTTTTGGCTAGTTTTCATCAATGCAAGAAAAATACTCATTTATTAAGGAGTTGATGTGGATAGGAATTGACAGATGAGCTTGTACACTGTCAAGCTCTTTGCTTCAATGCAGGTGTCTGTGTTCGTAGTGACAACACCTTATGTTTCTAGAATTTGGGTTATTTGTTGCAAAGTACTCTTTCTTAATGAATTCTGTTCTCACTCTCCAGATCTTCTGAGTAAAAAGAAAAAAATCATATTTCTGACTCCTCCCCAGTGAAAAATATGTTATGGCTGCATGAGGATTTATCCTCATAAAGTACCAAATTGCTATCCACATAAATTAATGTTGTTACACTAATCTACCCTAAGGCACTGTCTTATAAGAGATTCCTTGCCTAGTAGGTGTTAAAAATTAACAGAATACAGAAGTAAATTACATCTTTAACTGCAAAGGTTTATATGTAGCATTTAACCTTACATTAAGGAGAACATGCTAAAAAAATATATATTACAGTCAACTGTTCATCTCTCTGACATGTGACACCCTGTGTATCAGACTTGCTTGGCTTGCAATTTTTTTAATGCTTGCCCAATTTGTTTTTCGCCTTTGCTTTGTGGAAGGCTGAACATGCCTTCAGGGCAGCAGTCAATACTTTCTGATGAATAGAAAGAAGGGTGCTGACATAGCAAAAGTCTCAGAAAGCTTTCAAAAAAAAAAAAAAAAGATTATCATTATATTTGGTACAAAAGTCTCAGATATCGATAGCAGCAAATGTAATTGTTTTTCCCCCGTCAGAGTTTTGTTGTCATCACAAGTTGTGCCATTCATTTCTGTCTATAAGTAGCAGTGAACTGAAAAATGATGGCAGCTACACCATTCCTTAGGGTTCATAGCAGTGCCTAGTGAGATTTATTTTTTGTGGCTCATGTTAAGTTACAATGTAGACCAAACTAGTAGCAATGACAAGATGGGGCTTTCCTTGTCAAGTGCTATAAAAACAGGAATTGTGAGAGTAAGATTGGAAAGACAAGGCATTCTTCTTTAGCACTCAAGTTAACTAAACGAAGAAAGCTACACTTACTTCAACAGCTTCCCTTTCAGGATGGCGTATCCCCACTGAATTATACACTTTATCATCAAGATTCGGAAAAAAAAATGATTTCTGACTAGGAGGCAAATCATAGTAGGAACATAAAACGTTCGTAACACAGCCTTTGTTTGTTCTAAGGGTCATTATAATCGTTAAATCTACTCTGAGTTGAGCTGGACACTAATGCAACAGTTTTGGTGGCAGTAACAATTATCTTAAAGGGATGCACTGTGCTCTTTGTGGACCACTTGAAAAATTAATGTGATATAGTATTATTATACTATGCTTGTATTATTCTACTTTCTGTTGAGCTAGTAATATACTCAAGACCTTCTACTTAATAGAAAAGTAAAAGATGCATTTATTTATTTATTTAAGTAGTGGACACTGAGGGTTTAAAATCGAGCAGATCCATCTCTGTTTGTGTTTAATGAGACCCACCTTGTGAATGGTATCACAAGTCTAAGTGTGACTGTGTAGCAAGGCAGAAAGCCAGATAATCACTCAAGAGAGAGGCTTACTCCTTTTTTTGGGGGGGGGGTAATTCATTTTATTTTATTGTGCATGGGTGTCTTGCCTAATGTGCATCATGTTCAGGTCTGGTTGATGCCCAAGGAGGCCAAGCCAGAAAAAAAATCACTAGATCAGTTGGAAATAGAATCAAGACTACTCATGAACCATCATCTGGGTGCTGAAAATGGAATCCAAGTTCTCTGCAAGAGTAAGTGCTCTTAATTCCTGAGCCAGCTTTCCAGATTCTGGGAATATTTATTTAAAAGGCTTCGTTCACAAGAAAACTAACTCCACAAACCAACCTGGATCACTTCTGAATGCCCTCAATCAAAATACCTCCTATTTGACTTCAGACCTTACAGCTTCTGCAAATTCCTCAACACTACAGCAGACGCTGGGCTTCTGGCATAAGACTCCTGCAGTAGGAAACTGCATTCAAGTAATAGAAATATTTATGTTTATTATAAAACACAAGTTCCATTTCAGTATAAAAAGCAGTATATAATAGAGGGAATGCGCTAAAGGGGTGTGATAAGTGACTGGTTTTAACCACAGAAATCTTGTCTATCCTCTTCTACAAAAGGATGTTGGTCTGATATACTTTGATGCTAATTACTGCTTGCTGTCTCTGTACCCCAAGGTTGCTATGTAACCTTGCCTAAGGAACTTCCTGTTTGACCAATAAAGGGCCATCACACCTGGGGAGGGCAAATGGGATAGGCATGACTAAGGTTTCCAGGCTTGGGGAGACAGAGAAAATCTTGGGAAGGAGGGAGACCAGGGGAGAAGAGAGGAAGGAGGAAGCTCAACGGGAATTATTAGAAGCAGATGGCATAGGATTGGGGCAGGGATGGGATCCCTGCCCCACTATGGGAAGTAGTTTAGGGGATTAGTATCTGCCCTGCCCCAGATTAACTAAGGCTATTTTAAAATACACCAGGTGTCTGTTTCATTGATTGTTAGCAGGATAGAAAATACCATCATAATAATTATAGGGCTGATAATGAATGTTATTAGGTTTATGGATAAAATAACCTCAACAAAAGGAGCTTAACAGAGACACAGAAAACAAATGCTTCCAAATCAACTTAAAAAATGACTAGTTCAGTAATATTGAATCATATTAATGTGTAGATTCCATGGTATAATGATTAACACTCTGGACTCTGAATAATATTAGTAACTGTACCTTGAACATGAATAGTAACAAATAGGGCAGATGATTTTCATTACTGCCCATGAAAGGCAAGAAGCGTGTATGCACACTTACTGTAGAAACTGTAGAAATGTAGAAACTATCTTGTTAAGATCACCAAGCATACCAATATGCCAAAATCAGGTAAACTGCCATGACTCCAGTAGTACGGAATAACAAGCATGAGTAGAAACGATACACTCAAATATATTTCTGTGTTCAAATAATATACTTAGAAAATACTGTTTTCCCTTAGGTAACCATTGATTTTCTGAAGCTTGCTATTAAATTCTAAAACCAAAGAAGTCCACAGTAAAAATTCATTACCCTCTATTTAGCATTTTTCCCGTTTAAATAAGTATTGAAACTTAACTAGGTACAATGTATCTGTGGATGGAACAATGACCACAATCTCTTATCCAGCAAATACAACAACAAGAAATATATGTGCTTTGGTTAGAAATAATTGCTCCCTCCTGTATACTTTGTTTTTCCACTATTCAAGAGATACAGTACAAGGTAATACACACACATAGACACACAAGGAAGAGAATACCATGAGGAATTACACTGAGATTTTGAAGATATATATTATTGTCGTGTAACTGTGGTTTGGGCCAGACTTCTTTTTTGTTTGTTTGGGTTTTTTTTGTTGTTGTTGTTTGTTTCTTTGTTTGTTTTTTTATTTTGTTTTGTTCTTTGTTTTTCAAGTAAGGGTCTCTCTGTGTTAGCCTTGGCTGTCCTGGACTCACTTTGTAGACCAGGCTGGCCTCGAACTCACAGAGATCTTCCAGCCTCTGCCTTCCGAGTGCTGGGATTAAAGGTGAGCACCACCATCGCCCGGCAGCCTTTTTAAGGAGCAAATGCTAGCTGTAAAGAGTTCCTCTTCTCTTCTATCTCCTTTAATATTGTGGAAAATTACTACTTAAAAATTTTATGGAAGATATGGTTACAAGTGTAATTCATAATGAACAGCCCGTTTTCAGTGTTCTATTTTGATTTAATTTAATTTTACATTGTGTGTGTGTGTGTGTGTGTGTGTGTGTGTGTGTGTGTGTGTGTGTTTCACATTTGGAGTTCAAATAACAGCTTGTGGATGTCAGTTTTTTTCTTCCATGATGTGTGTTCTAGAGATCAAATTCGGGTTTCCCGGCTTGTCAGCAAGCATTTTATCCACTCAACAGATCAATTATGCAATACTTTAAATAGAAACAGAGAACTATAATGATGACTCAGTGGGTAGAGCATATCAGTTGTGATAACCTCGGTTCAGATCCCCAGAACCCACTAAATTCTTGACACAATAGCAAGACCCATGTAAAAGCCAAACTGAGTAGAAAAAGAAAGAAAGTCAGTAACCTCAGAGCACCCCGGCAGGGAGCTAGAATGCTGAGAGAAGAGAGTTTCTGTACACCCAGTGGAAATCTAGCTTAGTTTACACAGAAGAGAACTGCAAGAGAACCTGTTTAAAACCAGGCGGAAGGCCAGGACTGACACACCAAGTTTTCTTCTAACATCCACACTCATGTTATAGCAGCCAAGTGCCCACACTCTACAGGCACACAAACACGTATGTACACCACCACACACATGCATAAACATAGCACACACAGACACACACACACACACACACACAGACACACACACAGACAGAGAGAGACAGAGAGCGACACAGAGAGAGAGGGGGGGGGAAGAGAGAGAGAGAGAGGGAAGAGAGAGAGGAAGAAAATATTATGAGCAATTACTTTGAGATTTGGAAGACAAATGCTAATTGTCTTCTAACTATAGTTCGAGGCTAGCCTTCTTATGGAGCAAAGGCTAGTTGTCAGGTGTTCCTCTTCTATCTCCTTTCACATTGTGTAAAATTACTGCTAATATTTCTTATGGAAGATATACTTACAATTACAAGTGTAATTTAAGATTATATACATTTTTGATATATCAGGCTCCATCTTAGCAGGCATAAAGGCAATGATGTTATTAGCCTTCTACTTGTTTCTAGTGAATCGAGACAGTAGTTTCCATACTTTTTTTTTTTTTTTTTTAACTAGAATTAAGAAGGATCTTCTCCTATGTTCTACTGTAGCATTGTACTCTAGAGATATTGGGAACAATGTCATATTCACATTTTAAATATTTTTAGGTTAAATATCTTTTATTAAAGTCAAGATCAAGATGAGGCCCAGCTATAGCAATGGATATATGACAGTTTTAATTTAATTTGTTTATCCTCAAACAAAAGCAGCATCACAGTTTCATCTTTCTTTCCTAATCACAATTTTTCTTACCTAGGCTATAAAGTGATTTTTAATATAGAAAAATGAATTTTAAACGTGAAATATTAACATAGATTTATTGTCAGTCTCTTACACGTAATTTCTATGTCGACTTTTCAGTCTTCCTGTTTCATTTCCCATGGTATGAATTGCTTTATTGATTAGAAAGCTGTGGTCTGAGTGCATAATGAAAATCCGTAATGAAAAACTCAATTTAGAAAAAAGTTAATATTCTCAACAGTGATAACCAATTTTTTATGTTCAACATTTAATCTATCCAGCAGCATTTCCCATATGAAATCAAAATATCACTGAGTTGTGATATTATGTAGATAATCAATTAAATTGAAAGAATTACATAAAATATATCTCTCAAAGGCCTACCTCTAGTGGGTTCAAACTAAAAAACTAATATTACTAGATTCAATAGTTAAATATGCCAATGGAGAATTAAGCAGTTTTGTTAAAATATCTTAAGTGAGAAATTCATAGAAAACTATTTATACATGTGTTTGGAGAATTGTATGTAAACTATGAGTAAATGTACTTATTAAAACTTTAAAAAATCACTTAAATATTTTAAGTTTTATGGAAATTTCTCGCATGAAGGCACTATACTATAAGACTTCATTATTCATTATTGTCTCTTTTAGTCTTCCTGGGGCTCAAATAAGTGACAATAATATGTTTATTTTTATTAATAAAAACAATAAAGGGCATAATGGATATGTATCAAGTTCTATGAGGGTTTCAAAGCTGTTTCAGTTCAAACCAAAGATGTATATGGCTCCCATGACTTGTGTTTAGTCATTATGTGTTCATGCCTCCTTTAAACACTAGAAGTGATTGATCATCAACCACATCCCCATTCATATGTGTATACATGTGTATAAATGCATATCTAAAATTTAGCTAATGTTTTCATTTTCATTGTGTAATATTGTTAAGTAGGAAGAATTAGTACAAATACATTCCTACATGTATTATTTTATATGTATATAAATTCAGAAGTTACAATGGAATTTTTATGTTACTGATCTTGAAATCTTATGTCTTTTCTAATATAGGATTAAAAATAAGCCAGCTATTGTGGTTCATCTACGTAATTGCAGTATTTAGGAGGTTAAGATAAAGGTATTTCCAAGTTTTTGAAGCTAGCCTGGCTTATATAATAAACTCCTGGTGTGAGAGAGAGAGAGAGAAAGAGAGAGAGAGACAGACAGACAGACAGACAGACAAAGAGACAGAGAGAGGGAAGCAAATGCTATAAACATTATATAAACATTATAGTAATAGTAATTATAAACATTCTTTTTTTACTACTATCCTGTACTTTATTTATAGGTAACAACTTTTCTTATAATGTAATTTTTAGAAGGTTTTTATCTGTATACACATTATACATATATGTGCACACATGCTATTTCTATTTGTATTTTAAAACAAATTTACTGAACCATGGTATATATTTTTAATGTTTAATATGTACTCATATGCACACTAAATTATTGAATAATCAGCTTGAAAGGCATTACTCTAGCTCTCTCCCTTTAAATATATATACATATATATGTGTATATATATATATATTCAAACCAATTTCTATTATGAAAATTCTTCTCTATCAAAATTTATGTATAATTTTATATTTAATTTTTAGATATAAATTTTAGTAGAGCCTTTTCAGTGTAATGATTAGTGATACATACTTTCAACTCTCCAATCCCGTAGAATACCCCATGTATTGCATATATTAGGGTAAATGATTCCACATTTATGGTGAACATCTAAACTAGATCACTTATCCAATAAATTTAAGGAGATCTGAATTATTGCTTTTGACAGAATAGTTAAAAACGTTTTCTTATATTTTCCAATCTGCCTGACTGTAATTCCTTCTTGGTCCACTTATAGGAGGAGGAGTTGTCCGGAGTGGAGGGAAGGTGGGGGTGAAGGAGAGAGACAACTAAAATTAAGGGTTATTTGAAAAGTAGTAGGAAGACCTAATGGAGGAAAAGCTGCCTAAAATCAAACACACACACACACACACACACACACACACACACACACACATCACCTGAGTGAAATCACCACCAAATAATGAAGGAGAGAGCTTTAGCTGGCCATCTCTTATCAGCGAATGAAGGGTTCAGTACTAGGAATCTCTACTATGTCTAATTTATTTATTGGCCAGAAGGGTCCCATGAGAATCCCCAAACCATGTCGACTGTTACTGCAAACACGACAAATTGCTGAACACAACACCTACACAACTCACTGAATACGGAGAGAGAGAGAGAGAGAGCTGGGGCCTACATGGATATATGCTTCACTTCTATTTTCAATCATCGTTGATGCAGGAAGTTACTCTACATGCTACAAAAAGAGAAGCATAAATACCAGCTCACGAAAGAACCTTTTGATCTGCATTGCTGCACTGTGGGGCAGCCAACCAATATCTGCTTTGACTTAAGGCTCACTCCATAATGGATACTGATTGGGTGACCAAGAATCTGACACTAAATAGCTTAGGGACCTAGAATGAAATCAAGTACTAAAATGCTTGCAAAAGTAAAACATAGCAAATGTAGGAATAAAATGACTCCTAGTAACATTTGGCTACACTCACATATCAATGCCTTGTTTTGCTGTCAACAGAGACATATCATCCTGTAGCATATAGGATAAAAATAAAGAGGTCTACAGCCAGGCCTTATGGATCTATATGTTCATATAGAAGAATATTCATATATAAGAATGTTTAAGAGGAGACAGAAAGAGTGTGAGAGCCAGAGGATGGAGGGCAACAACAACAACAACAACAACAAAAACAAACAAACAAAAAAAAAAAAACAAGACCCTCTAAATTGAAAGAGCAAAGCTGCTATGAATTCCCAGAGAGTGAGGCACAGCTGCAGAGGTCTGTACCAGGTTCTCTGCACGTGTTTGTGTGTGTGTGTGTGTGTGTGTGTGTGTGTGTGTGTGTGTGTGTGTTTCTCATTTAGTGAACACATAGGATTCCTTAGCGTGTAAACAAGTCGGTCTCTGATTCTTGTGCCTTTGCTTGGGCTTGTTTGGTTCTGTCTGTTTGTTTTGTTCAATTTTGATGGGTTGCTTTTTGTTTTATTTTATTTTTTCTTAGAAGTCTACTTGTTTTCTAGTTGACTAAAGAAAGGGAGTGGATTCAGATAGGAGGGGACGTGAGAAGAAACTAAGAAAAGGGGAAAATGTAATTATGATATAGTATGTGTGGAGAAATATATTTTCAATAAAGGGGAGGGAAGGCAACAACAAAGTGTTTGTAAATGGTAGCACTCAACAAGTGAGACAATCTGTATAAGAAATATGAAGAAAATCTCATCTGCCTTGGATTTGGTTTCTAAAATTCCTATAAGCAAGTAAATAATTCCATATTTTGAAAGAAAATATTGTAAGGGAAACATGTAATGAAACATGATTATATATTTTTATATTTGATATTTATTTCACCCTAAAGGAAATAAAGGTCCAGTCCAGTTATTGAAAAGGAATGAACTATATGTAGTACTGTATTCATGAATATTTTCTAGATACTGTTTTCCTCTACTTATTTTATATTCAGAAAAAACAGTTCCTAGTGACTATGTTGAATCATTTAATCATGAGGCATTACTTTAAAATTTTATCTTTCCTGTATATAAAATATTTTGCACTTTCACTTTATGATTCAAAACCTGGTTTCTCGCTAATGAGACATTTTTACTCAAATGTTTAATGATTAAATAAATAGCTAGATAATTTAGGAAGAATAAGAACTCCGTCCCCCTCCTTTTAAGTGTTTTTTATTTTCTTTTATTTTTGTTGGTTTGTTTTGTTGTTTCAAAAAGCTTGATTTTTACTTGGTCCAAGACTTGGGAGGGGCTCCAGGGTGGTTTCAAAGCTGCCTAGTGGCTTAAGAGGGTCATTCACGTGGAAGATCTAAGATTGGCTGGTGCAGGGATGAGGAGGGAACCCCGTGGAAGGTGAGGAGGCCTCCTAGTTGTGCTTGTGTTTTGAGACAGGGTTTCTTCGTGTAGACCTGGCTGTCCTGGACTCCCTTTGTAGACCAGGTTAGCCTCTAACTCACAAAGATCTGCCTGTCTCTGTGATCCAGCTGGAATGCAGACTTGCTCTGCATTACAGTACGATCTGGCTAGAATACAGACACGCCCTTAGCACTCACCTTTAGTCCTAAACAGTAAAGGTAAGATTAGTTTATAGAAGGAAATGTAGAGACTAAATCAACACCATTTTGTGTTCAGGGCCTGAGCACCTGACCCTGCTCCCCACCCGGAGTTTCCAGAGAGAAACACAAACACACAGCTAGATACTGTTCCTAGGAGCCTGGGGCCAACCAATCAGAGCTACAGGTCACAGTGACCGGAATAAACAAAAAATTCCCTCCTGTAGCCTGGCCTTGGTCCCCTCACTTAGCCCTGGTCACACAGCCAATTAGCTTAAAGGTCACCTGTTAGCCAATCAAGTTTGTAATAATCACTGTTGCTGAAGTCTACTTCTGTAAAGGATATAAAAACTCACAGTTCTTGCTGATCAGGGTCTCCTCCTTCCCAAAGGCAGGTAGACCCTGTCTCGACGGATCAATGAAAGCCTCTTGTGTTTACATTGGTCTCGGACTTTGTCTCTCATTGGGGCTTCCAGGAAAAGACTCTCTGACAGGAGTGCATTGGCCAGGAAGTGAAGCCCCTCTGTGAGAGAGGACTCTGGACAGAGGACATTTGTGTGTCTGCTCTGCAGAATGTCCCTTGTTGACTCTGTTACATTTGTAGTTTAAATACAGGACAAGAAACACAAAAGTCTTAATATAAAAGTATCTTTGGGACCTGTTACTTGTTTTTAAGTTAACATTTTTGTTATAGATGATAACCAGTAATTTATAGTCAAGGTGTACAGAATATAATAAATTTATACATTTAAATAAAACAAGTTGAATCTAACACACAGTGGCCACATATATCAATGCATTTAAGATAGACAAAACCCTTTAGCAGCTATAATGTTAAGGGGAAAATACCTTGTTGTCTGCTGAAGCCAATGGATACAGGCAGGAGCTGGGGCTTTTTAGTGGTGTTCTGGATCGGGTGACTACTGGACCATGCTTGGGGGGCCAGGCTTGCAACCAGACTGCAAGCTGGAAAATAGCTTTTACCAAGGCGGAACAGCAGCCGCCCAAAAGCCCTGTCACAAGCAGGTGGGGAACAGGGTGTGCCTCTGTTGGCTGATCGTTCAGGTGTTTTCAGCCAGCAATGGATCAAATAGCCCTCGTGTTTGGTGCAGGGGTCCCCAGAGGGCTTTTTATGCTTGGGACAGGTTCTTCTCCCCAAGACTCAGCAACAGCCGAGGATTCAAGCAAGGAGTGGGAGGCACCAGGCTTAAGCTGTCAGGTTTTCAGTAGGTAGTGGAAAGCACTGGCCAGAATTGTACCTGAGACGTGGACCATTTCAGAAACTGAGTTGGTTACAAGTAAACAGAAACATAAAAGGACCACACAAACAGAAATAAACTGGTACGGCAAGGCAAGAGGAAAGAACCAAAATTCAGAACAGCAGACTGTCTCGAGAGTCAACGGGCTCTATTATGTTCTGCCAGAAACCAAACTCACCAGACCTGGTCTGGATGTCCTACAAAAGATTTTTAGTCACAAGAGTCACACAGAGACGAAAAAAAAAAAAAAAAAAAAAAGCACAAATCAGACTTCCAGATGCACATAGGTAGAGAGACCTTGGCATTTCACCACACTGCAGAAGTAAACTGCCCAGTTTCCCAGACAAACTTGAGGTTGAACGAGGGCCAACTTGTTTAAAAAAATCTTATATATATATATATATATATATATATATAAGATTATATATATATATATGAATGAACTGGAACTAAGTCCAGAGGACTCTTTTATTTTATCAGTCAAATTTTTTTTACAAGGACCATAAACAGAAAAGAATACAAATACACATAGACCCATTTCGCTAGTTACCAAGGGAAAAACTGGGTTCGGAAAAACTGGGCTAGCTGCCAAGAGATAGCTGCTTTTACAATCAGTTACCGAGAAAAGGAAAAGGAAACTTGAGAGCTGGCCAACAGGTAAACTGGTCAGCCGGTATGGAAATGCACCCTCTCATAGAGCCGAGCCACAGAGGTGGCTGCTGAGGTAAAAACAAAACAAAACAAAAAACTGATAACTAGTGCAGAAACACGCCCTCTCACTGAGCCGGGTTACCAAGCAGGCTCTAGGTGGACACTCTTCTCTCCCCAACAGGGACTGGAACATCTTCTAAATGCCCCTACAGCTGTGACCCCATAGCCTGTCCACTTGACCACCTCTGTTAAGATACTGAGTCACCAGGGACACCAGCCAGTGGTTAGCAGTAGCAGAGTCTTCTTGCAGAACAGGATTCAGCGGAATTTTACATTTCAGTTCTCGTTCCTGTAAGCAAGAACTTGGGGAACCAAGTTAGGTAAAAATGGGCAGACCCATGATGGAGGGTTCTTGATGAGTTCTTTTCAGACGACTATGTATGGAATTTGGTCTGGGTGTCCAGTGGACCCGATGCCAAAAACAATCCACTTCACAGACATGGTTGTGGCTAAGTCAAAAGTTCTTGTGGCTGGCCAGCCAACACCAAAAGAGGGCCGTTCTGCAGATTTTTTTTTTAAACTGACAGGGATAGGTCATGAGCTCTAGTTCTTCAGTCCAATGGTCCATCACTGCAGTCAAGGGAGTAGTCTCTGTCTGTCCCATAGTCTTGAGTCGATCAAACACAACAGTCCAGTCAAATTACAAACATAAAAGACAGGGAGAAGAATGCCACACACTACTGCCACTGGTGGGGGCAAAATCCAAACCTGTGGGCTGAGGAAGGCCTGAAATCCCTCTAGGCACAAGCTGCTCAGGTGCTGGTAGAGAGGTATTCTTGCCGGAATTCTTTTTTTTTTTTTTTTTTTTTTTAACTGAACAATAGCTTTATTTTTTTTTAATTTTTTATTAATTTATTCTTGTTACATCTCAATGTTTATCCCATCCCTTGTATCCTCCCATTCCTCCCCCCCCCATTTTCCCATTATTCCCCTCCCCTATGACTGTTCCTGAGGGGGATTACCTCCCCCTGTATATGCTCATAGGGTATCAAGTCTCTTCTTGGCTACCTGCTGTCCTTCCTCTGAGTGCTACCAGGTCTCCCCCTCCAGGGGACATAGTCAAATGTGAGGCACCAGAGTACGTGAGAAAGTCATATCACACTCTCCACTCAACTGTGGAGAATATTCTGACCATTGGCTAGATCTGGGAAGGGGTTTAAAGTTTACCTCCTGTATTGTCCTTGGCTGGTGCCTTAGTTTGAGCAGGAACCAGTTTCCTGGTAAGTGAAGGCTTTCATGGGACATGCCCCTTGCTGGAATTCTTTAACCCTGTTCCGGGTGTGCTGGACTGTCTCCAGACTCTGCAGACCGGGAACCACTTCCACGGTGGGACCAAGTTCCGACTTCAGACATTCGCGAACAAACCAAACCGAAAGTGAGAGAGTTTAGAAGGCAGACAACACACAGAAAAGACAACCGCGGTCCCAGACGCACAAAAAGAAAACCGCGGTACCTGACACACAAATGTCCTCCATCCAGAGTCCTCTCTCACAGAGGGCCTTCACTTCCTGGCCAATGCACCAAATGTAAGACTCATGTCTTGAGAGTCTTTTCCTGGAAGCCCCAATGAGAGACAGAGTCCAAGATCGATGTAAACACAAGAGGCTTTTATAGATCCAACACGGCAGAGTCTACCTGCCTTGGGGAAGGAGACCCTGAGCAGCAAGAACTGTGAGTTTGTATACCCTTTACAGAAGCACACTTCAGCAACAGCGATTAATACAAACTTGATTGGCTAATAGGGTGACCTTTAAGCTGATTTGGCTGTGTGACCAGGGCTAAGTGAGAAGACCAAGGCCAGACTAGAGGAGGGAATTTTTCATTTGTTCTGGCCACTGTGACCTGTAGCTCTGATTGGTTGGCCACAGTTGCTAGCTGTGTGATTGTGGCTCTCCTTGGAAACTTTGGATGGGTGGGTGGTCAGGTGCTCAGGCCCTGAACAGAAAATGGTGTTGATTTGGTCTCTACAATAGAAACTTCTTAAATATGTATGAAGGACTATAAATTATTACTTTCTTCTGTTTATCTTCTTCAGTGGTTATGCATATTATTAGTGGGGATACTTCACTTAGATTAGTGAAAGACCTAGGTGGATAGACAGTACAATTCTTGAAGAGAGTTGCCTCTTTTATACTATTAATTAATGTGTGCAACGCTCTTTATAAGATAAATGAAAGTACAGTTGTTATAGGAAAGTGAGCATCTAGAGTTTAATTTAAATTTTATACGTGTGCATTTTGACGGACTGCGTAAAGACATTCTTCTAGTGACAGTCAACAAATTTCTTAGTTACAAAGAGCAATGGTGTTATCAGTATGACTATGGTGCCTATGAAGATAGCATACTGCAAGTAAAGAATATATCAAACTGTGAATGACTCGCCTTTAAAAAAGAGAGAGAGAAAACTATGGCAGTGAATGGTGTAAGTCATGTGCCATTTGATACAAAGGCGGCTCAGAGACTTGAATCACTGGCCCATCTCTGTACCTCTGTTAAGTATCAACATTATACAAACTTTTCTCTAGGTTTTAGAATCGTAAAATCTCATGGTGATAAGAAGAAAAATTGGTTGTGCGTAATTTGTGTGATGTCTATGATACTAAATATGAAAGCAGTTTGTAGAATGAAAATTACTATCATGCCAGGATCTTTGTCACTCAACCGTAAAATAAGTTTCATAAGACTGAGTTGTTTGGGGTTGGTCTGACGCTACATATTTTAATGCTAATAATAGGTCTCCAGGATCTGGACTCTGGTCAGATGAGGACATGCTCACTCATACCTGTCCTTTGAGTGTAAACCTTACTTGACTTAAATAAAAGTGATTGGTTAATTAAAAATGTTGAAGCTTAGGATTTGGCAGTAGAAACAGGTGTCTGTGTCTTTATTTGATTGATAGTGAGTTAGAGAATATTGCTTAGTAATTATAGCCTAATAATAAACATTAATTAGCCATACCATTTAAATTAACCACAGCATTGAGTCCTGGAGATTATTGTACCTTACCAACCTTAATACACAGAATAAATCATAGCAAGTGACAAAATGGACTGCATCAAAATCAACAATGAAAAACAGTAAAAACTTTTCATGGTTTCATGTGCTTGTTGAGAGTATATTGGGCCAGCACTCTGGGTTGATGTATTTTAAGGAGACGTATGAGCTGGCGATGTAGCTCACGTGGTAGAGTGTATGCTCACACCCCCAGAACCATATTCTTTTAATTAAAAGAGGACAGGTGTGATGGCACAAGCCTTTATTCCCAGCACTCGGAGGCAGGTGGATCTCTGTTGAGTTCGAGGCCAGCTTGATCTATAAAAAGCAAGTCCAGTACAGCCAGGATGTTACACAGAGAAGCCATGTCTCGAAAAACCAAAAATAAATAAATAAATAAATAATATAAAAAAATAAAAGATAAAAGAAAAGAAAAAGAGCCTAAAAAGGGAATACAAAACTTGATTTAGAAGCAAAAATGCATCTACATTGCTTCTTAGTGTAATATCAGTTATACTGCGGCAAAAAGGCCAGTATCTCTAAGTGGCTCAAATATGATTAGTTGCTTATTGAAGTTCAAAAATGACATAAAGTCAAACATAATTAGAACATGCAAGCTGGAAAGAAGGATGGAGATTGTTCATTCACCTTTATGTCAAGAGGAAATAAATCAATGTCAAAGAGTGTACATAAGCAGCTCGATTTGATGAGGTTGGGACTGAGCCTGGTTAAAGCTTTCCAACCTTCTTTGTAGTATATTTGAAAGAATGCAAAACTGTCCTTAGGGTGTAAAATTACAGTTCTCATGTAGCCATTAAATTCAGTCACTAGCAAAAGAACAAAAGCATGTCTACTCCAATATAGGAGTAATAACACCTTCATATAACATCTAAAATTGATACTGTGCCTGAAATTGAATTTGCAGTGGTCAGTGATTATTACTACCATATACACGATGGCGTGCTTTACATTGAGTGCCAGATATAATCAGCTTGGTTTCAGCATCCTATACAGAAGGCACTCATTGCGAACACCACAATCACATTCGGTGTAGTAATAAGTTCACCCCAAGGGTAATGATAACTGAGAAAAGTGGGTTCACATCTGTTTCATTCTCAGGATCACAGTGAGGTGCGCAAAATGAAACTGCACAAAACACACCTCTGCAGGCGTTATTCTTTCTGTTTCTTCTCCCTCTGATCCAGACGAGCTTCTACAGCATATTTGTTTATTAAGAGAGTCATAGCTCACTACCACATTGTAGTCATTGGTTTGATCTAATTAAAAACTGCTTCAGACTGTAGGGGAAGATTCTCATTTCCTACAATTTTCCTTGTTCAAACTTCTTGACATTTGGCTAATTTCACTAATTCCTCATTGACATTATATCGATGTCTCTACAGTTCATTATGCAACACTTATACAGACATTAAAGGGAACAAAGGCTGTAAACTTTCCAGTGTTTCCGATCGTAATAGTATGATCCCTTTTTGAGGTAGAAAGTTATGTAGTACATACTGTAAAAACTTTCTATCAGATTGAAGAAAGAGAACACCAATGTCAACATTGTAACACTTGACCATCATATACACTACATGCATTTAATGTTTAATTATCTGACATCCAGGTGTTTATTTTGATGATTTAAGCAGCATTTTGATTTCTGTACTTGTCTAGTTATAAGAATGAAATGTGTTCCAATATGTATTTCTGCTCCTCATGGTGTTGCCTGCCTTTAATGCCAACACTCAGGAGGCAGAGGCAGGCAGATAGCTGTGAGTTTGAGGCCAGGGTGGTCTACAAGGGAGTCCAGGACTTCAAGTCTACACAGAGAAACCTTGTCTCAAAAAACCAAACCAAACCAAAATGTATTTTACTTTTATCTGACAAAAACCAACGTGTGTGTGTGTGTGTGTGTGTGTGTGTGTGTGTGTGTGTGTGTGTTCAGGTTGGTGTAAGTTCTGTTTATAGTTGTAAATTCACACTCTGAGGGCCAAAGATGATTCTTAGTTCTTCAGGTTCTGTGTATCTGTGCTTCTGAGACAGGGTCTCTCACTAACAACCAGTTCACCAAGTAGACTAAGATGGCTGTCAAGCAAGCCAGTCTCAGGGAGCCCCTGTCTCCACTTCACAAGCCTTGGAATTGTAAGGACACAGAACCATACCTCACTTTTAAAATGTTGAGTCTGAGGATTAAACCTAGCCTCAAAATTACTAAGCTGGGTTGTCTCCGTAGCTTGAAAGAACAATTTTGATGCATATCTTTTGTTTTTTTGAATGTAAAGTGATTTTGCCACATCTAGATGATCATGTATTTTCAGCTCAAAAAATATTTGTACTATATGTAATAAATTAAAATATAACAAACTCTCCAACAATTTTACACTTTCTTTTTTTTATACATTCATCATATTTTTAAATATCTGACACTCTGGATATTGATGAATATGTATCAAAGGCTGCCAAAACTAATAAATTTTAAATGCTATCACTATGATTTCTATTTATATTCCTTGGGATTTCTATTGTACACAGTAAAGTTAGATCAACCAAAGGCAGTTCAAGTAAATATTTATTTATTATAATTTATTCATCTTACATCCCGATTGTTACCCTTTGCTTGGGTCTTCTTGTTTCCACCCTCCCTCCCTCTTCCATGTTATTCCCCTCCCCTATATCTCTGACAGGGGTGCCACCTCTCCCACTCTTTGAACACAGTCTATCAGGTCTCATCTAGATAGCCTGCACCCCTTCGTCTATGTGCTAGAAGGTCTCAACACCAACGGGAAGTGACCAAATCACAGGAATCAGAGTTCATGTCAGAGGCTCCCTACACCCTGGCCCAGACTCAGAAAGGCACTCATGGCATATACTCACTTATAAGTAGATACTAGTCCTCTGAGAGACTCTACCCAGCAGGGGATTGGGACAGATGCTAGAACTTGCAGCTGGATTGTGGATAGACCACTGAGAGTTGTATGGAATAGTTGGTGGAAGGACCCACAGTGTTCAGGAGCCCCACAGGGAGACCATCAGATAAAAAGCTTATATTGTTCTTATGTAGTAATGCTATGGGAAGTTAGTGTTGAAGTCTTATACATTGCTTTCATTACATGCACTTCATCTGGGATATAACTTTATAGTTTATTTCACCAAGGGCACAAATCTAGGTTGTATATTAGGTCTCCTGCATATCAGATATTTATGTAACAGTAACAAACTCACAGTTGTGAAGTAACAACAAACATAATGTTATGGCTGGGGGTTCACCACAAATGAAGAGCTATATTAAGGGGTCACAGCGTCAGCAATGTTGAGAACCACTGGTATTGCCTAGTTGGTGAGATGCAAGATAATAAGACCCTGTTCCAAAGTTGGCTGATAGCCTTTCTGGGAAATGAAACTTGAGGTTGACTTCTGGCCTCCACACACTCAGATATATGTGTGAACATACATGAACACGTACATGCTCTTACACAAACATTAACACACACACACACACACACACACACACGAACATGCTTCCCAACCATGAATTTATTTAAAAACATATTTTCATCAAATGAGCTCACTATAAGGAATAGTACACCCCTGTCATCTTAGAATAAGAATAGCTTTATGACTCGAGAATCCTTTCTGGAACATGCTTACAGTCCCTTGGGAACGAACCTTTGGTGTGCTGTTACACGAACAGGAGCCCTAGCCATCCTAATTGGGTCCATCTTAGAGCAGGCTCCCTCTGCACACTCAGTCAGCCGCTTACAAATACACTGCTAAGGCAGGTGAGGACAGCAGAGCTCAACCAAGAGGGGCTTAGGCTCCATGTTGACTCCCTGATGAAAATGTGACTGAGTCACTAGGTCATCTGTTCTTCCAGGGGATCTCCAGGACTTTTCAGGTGAATGGAAGTGTCAAAAATATTCTTGTACTGAAAGGACAACATTGGGTTTTTAGTCTCTCTCTCTCTTGAAAGAGTGTAAGCTTTCAATACATATATAGTATGTATTTGCTTTTAAAATTTAGTGAATACATAGTATATACAAAATTCTAGCAGTATTCCGTCAATGGAGATATTAAAGAGACTATAGATAGTAAAAATAACTATCATTATTATTAAAATTAATAAAACCACAACGTTAGAACAGGAAAGAATAATTGAGGATAGTTTGAGGGGAAGGAGGAGAATTATAAAGAATGGAGATGGAAAAACAGATGCAATGTATGATAACACAGTGAAATAAACCCTAGGTATGAAATTCCACAATGAAACCTACCCTTCACACCAAAGTTAATAATGATAACTTAAAATGTAATTATTTTTCAAAAAAGACCTTGCTTATATTACACATGAATAATGTATTGTTAAGGTTAAAAGAAATAACAAATACCTAAAAATTTCTGTTTCATTTCTAATACAGAAGATATTATTAGATAAAAACCCACATGAGTAAAGTTCTTTGGGGTCTTCCGCAGTCTTTAGGAATGTATAAAGACTCAGGCCTCAGAGAGGGCTCATTAGGTAAACACTTTTGCTACATCAGCCTGTCTGTCTGAGTTGAAGCTCTGGGTGTCACACAAAGGTCCTAAGAAGGAACCGACTCCATAAAATTGTCACTTCCTTTCTGTGTGTGTGACTTAGCAAATGTTTTCTTCACACCCATCGTTATGTGCACATACATATAAATACACAATGCACAATGCAAAGTTTAAACAAATCTGAACATCCTGAAAACCATGGTGCTTTGCATTCGGCAGTTTGCTTCTTTTTGATATAATAAGATGGTCTCACAGACACTTGTTTGTCTCTCGTAAACTGACTTCTCTAACAGACCATGAAGGAGAGCTCAAAGCATGAAGCCATCCATGGCTGTGCTCCTAATTTTTGAGCAATGTTCCGTTATTTTCTAGCTTATCATTTTATAACTAAACATGTGAATTATTTAACTTCCAACACATATAATGAGACACTGATTGGTGTTTATACATTTGGACCAGTGCACCAACTTAGTTTTATAGAAAACAATTGTTTCTAGAAAACAGAAACACTGAATCTGAGAACTTGAAGGAAACTCTGTTCAAGGTCTAAAGCTGAAAGAAGCTTATTGTGGTTGTACTAATAATGCACTTTGGGAGATTAAATTACTCATAAAATTTTACATAGTTAGGCCAAAATGCATGGATTTTAAAGTTTAAATTTGTCACTACTCTAATGACAGATTTATGAAAAACTAACATTTCCCTGGGCTGGTACTTAATATTGAAATGCCTATCACTGGTGAAAAATTATTATATCAAGCTGAAAAAACAACCCAATTTATTCAACCAGTTTCCTTTGTTGGATGTTTTTGTTATTACCTTCTTGACTGGGATTTGGCTAGTTGGAGCAGTGGAAAGGCAAAAATATGGAATGAAATGACAGTCCCTACTGTATTATATAATAAGAAGAAAGATGAGCCATATTTACTTCAAATATTTGGGAAGAATCATGTTGTATTTGATACTGAGTACTATAGGGAAATAATATAAGTGCAAAACAAAATAGGTTGTGAAAATGAATTCAGTACTTAGGAGTTCAAATTTTATCATTGGAAGGTTTATGTTTTAAAGTTTTTCCATTACATTAAAAATACACCTAATCCATAAAAGCAGCGTTTTAAGGCAAAAGTGGACGTTTTATTAAGTAAGTAATTTATAATAAAATATAAGACCATGATAATGATATTTTATTAACTAAAAGAAGGCTGGATTAAACCATTGGAATGTGATAGCATATAAATTTTTGCATCAAAAAATTTTTTAAATGTTAATGTCATAGGGTGACAATGACAACCTAATGAACATGAGTGTATTAGTAACTTTTTGTTACAATGATTAACTGTCCTGTCAAAAACTATTCAAAGAAGAAAAGGTTTATTTTAGGTTATAATCCAGAAGGATAGAGTCTATCACGGATTTCAGGAAGGCTTGGTAGCAGGAGCAGAATTGAAAGAGATCACATTTCATTCACACACAGAAAGCGGAGAAAGCGAACAGGGCGTAGAATGAGTCTGTGAGCACTCAAATGCCACCTCTAATGATGTATTCCCTCCAGCAATGCTTCACATCCTGAAGCTTCTTCACCCTTCCCACATAGCTCTCTCTTCTCCTAGGGACCAAGTGGTCAAATACAGGAGCTCATGGGGGACATTTCTCATTTGAGCCATTGCAACAAGTAAGACAAGAGAGAACTTTCATAATCTATATCGACCTATTTACATGTACTCTGTTGTTAATTTTACTAATGAACATACATCAAATAGGCTTTTTATATATTGTTTTTGTAGATAAGCTGCATGTAATAATAATAATTACATCACTATTGAAAAACATTAAAATTCATATTATTTAAGAAGTGTAAAAGATTAAAGGAGAAACACAAATTACTTATTTTTCTTCAAATTATTCACACAAAGTTCATATTAATTTTCTCTGTTGACAAGGCTTAATAGTATGCTGAGATTAATGTGCTAAAAAGGACTAGCTTTAGGGAAGAGAAAGAAGTCACAGAAGCATAACAAAATTATGGAAGGAAAAGACTGAAATTTTGTAGAAGTCATGAGTAGTTTGAAATAAAGGGTTAGCAGAGGTTAGTTATTGAGTTAAACTTGAAAACAAAAGTATTTCTATTTACACTTATTTGAAAAACAAGAAACTTGATGTGTTAGCATCTTTATAAACAAGACCATTGGCTTTCAAATCTGGCAAGTCTATTAAGTATTGATAGCTAACTTTTGAATAACTAAGCAAATGGAGCAGAAATACCTATGAAATTAACTAGAGAGTCTAGAGGTCATGAAAATTAACTGTTCAATGTGTTTGAAATTTTAGGAAAAATTAAAATATTAATATATGTCTGCAAAAAGGCTCAATAGGAGAGAGCTTACTTATCTTAGTTATATTTTATTTTTTTCCTTATAATAATTCACTTTTATCTAACTACTCTATTATAATGATTAACATATTTCTTTTTAAATAAAAACACCAAGCTACATGTATTCTCTACAGTAGCTACTTTAGAAACATCCTCAGAATTATTGGGAAAGCAATACAGATGAACAAAAGGATTATGAATGCAAAACTAAGAGTTAGATCCCTAAATGCAAGTACAATGTTGCTACTACCAGCAAATTTTACTTATGAAATATAATGTGTATATAGTACCTCAGAATATAACTGGCAAGCTACTTTACCTTAAGGAAGAAGCTGTCATAATCTGTCCTGTATAAGCTGTCACCCTGGAAGGAAGAAAGTTCAATATTACTACTATAGTTCAATGACTCAACTATGATTATATAAAATGCTATTTTCATGCAACTGAATTATGTTTATATTTACTATGTTTTATAAATAGTCATAAAATATATAATACATATAGCATAATTTATCATACATAAGACATTTCTTTGTTGAATAAAACTATACATTAAAAGTTACCAAGGAAAATTTTAATTATATGTACAATAAAAATGTAACACATATAGTTAATTTTTTAACATAATTGATCTTATACTAATTAATAAATTATACTTTAGAATATTTCACTAATGTTCAGAGATATTTCCTCAGTGAAAGTAATTTTAGCCCAAAGTACAAGAGTTTTTCTTCACCTAAAATTTCTTAGGGTAGTTTGCTACAAATGTATCCATGCTATTGATTTTTCCATCTTCTATAAGGACTTACAACATTCACAAGATTGTTCCTGCTACATTATAAATTCATTGCCCGGAACACGGTTTGCTATTGAATGTCTGCCAAACTATGTTAACAAGGGTATTCACAAGAAAACCAAAGCTGTACTACAATGAAAATGTGAAACAAATTATGTAAAGATTGCTTCCTTCAAAAGTTATTTGCATTTCCCTTAACCAAAGGAAGAATAAGAAAAAAATATGGTATTATGTAGCACTAATGCTTTCTTGTATACATAAGAGTAACATGTATATTACTAAAAATCCAGCACTCTGGTGCTACTCTGGGTTACTAATGTATTTCTGAGGAGAAGTAGTGATGCTCTTTTCTCAAATACATCCCAAGTATATATTAATTTCTTATGATCATAGTCATTTGTAGAAATCCACATGCTCTTATCTCAAATATCTTCAATGGCATCTTTAATGGCATCCCCATTGGCTTATTTTACCTCTTGCTAATCAGTTAGGGTAAAAGTGTATTGCTTTTGACAATATTGTTCTCATTCATGTTTAAATGGTTTACAATAGGCCTATGTCATGAGTTGACCATTTCCACTCATCATCATCATCAACATGATCAACAACAACACATTTACACAAACATACACACACATACACACACACACACACACATACACTTTTACCATCTTTTGTTTTTTACAGTAATATTTCATGAATTTTCTAAAAAGTTGATCAACATTATAGAATATGCTCCTTTACACTTACGTGAGTATGAAGAATTGGAAACACATTGTTCATACAGAACTTTCGGTAACCATTTAGCGGTGTATCAAGATTACATATGAGTGGTAATTACATGTAGTGAGGGAAGCTATCGTATGGTTGTACCTGAGAAATTACACACCTGAAATCAAGATATCGGATTAAGTGAAGGAAAAGTAATAAATTCAATATCACATGTTAAAAGAAATAAAATATAACTATATGAAGAGAGTCAGATTTCTTCACGGGTATGGCTCCTTATGGGCTTCCTGTTCCCTGGCCCTACACTCATGAACTTAATAAGAAATCTTAGTAGACACCATGAGCTTAAAAACCTCTGTAAATTAGGAGGGAAATGTGTTAGGGGGATAAGGGATGAATTTCAGGGGAAGGAAGTACTGATGAATTTGAACAAAACACTGTATTAGGTATTACCTTTTCAAACAATAAAAAAAAAAGGGAAACTTCATCCAGCCAAAATTCTGACATGTATTCAGTAGGTAATAGGTAGACTCTACACCTGACTGTGAAGCTTTTATTGGAGGTTCATAGTTGCTAAGAGAGAATTTTCCCCTGAGGCCAGGGGACTGTGTGTGAGTCCCATGTTCCAGTGAATGGTCCTACACCATTGCACATCTAGGCAGCACTAACTGGACTTAGTGTGATTTAAAAAAAAAAAAAAAGCATTATGATGGAAAATTAATATATTGGGAGAGTCTTAGTTACTATTCTAATTACAATGATAAAACCTCATGACCAAGGTAACTTAGAGAGGAGTTTATTGGGCTTAAGGTTCCAGAGGGTTGGACTCAATGATGACAGAGCAAAGCCATGACGGAAGAGACAGGAACCCTAGGACTCACATCTTGAACTGTAAGCACTAGACTAAAGCGTAGAGAATGGTAAGAGGCTACTGGACTCCCAACGCCACACCGGCATAGTGACACACGTCCTCCAACAAGGCTGTATCTCCTGAACCTACCCGAAGAGCTCTACCTTTCGCAACCAAGTACTCAAACTTGTGAGCCTATGAGAGACATTCTGTAGGCATGAGGCTATTGGATACTTTAAATTTTGATTTCCAGTCTATATGTTGTGTAAAGTCTGCTCCCCAACTGTCCCCCTGTTATGTCAATAAAGCAGTTTACAACCAATCGATGAGCAAGGGAGAGAATAGGGCTGGACTTCCTGCCAGCCAGGGGAGGAGGAGTTAGGGGCGGAAGTGGGCGATTCAGCCAGTGGGTTCTGCTACTAGAAGAGGTCTACGGAAGATGAGGAAGAAAGAGCTGGAGCCAAGGAAAGCTACAAAGTGCAAGTATCCCTGGGATATTTCTTGGAGTAAGACAAAATAGCACAGAGGGTTAAGAACAGATTTAAATTGCTCAGAT
Organism: Acomys russatus; assembly: GCF_903995435.1. NCBI lineage: Eukaryota > Metazoa > Chordata > Mammalia > Rodentia > Muridae > Acomys > Acomys russatus. Next base: position 24,419,344 of record NC_067167.1, on the reverse strand, counting down.
TGTGTTGTGAAGCCATATATTATAAGAGCCTCAATTACTTGTGTGATAGCTGGACTAAGAAATAAGCTAAGAGAAAATAACACTGTTTTATAAATGTAATTTCAACAAATGGCGTACCAACGTGGGGGGTAGAATTTACAGTACTCCAGCAAGAACTAATGTAGAAAATAAAGCTACAGAATAGATTTTTTTAGTTCTGTTCAAAAAGAGAGTGACCACAGTTTCTAAATCAGAGTCCTGATTAGACAGACCTCTTGCAGAGCATCAGGGTCTCCAGCCCACTATAAAAAGACAAAAAACAAAAACAAAAACAAAACTGATACAAACCCCAGATAGGCCAAGAAAAAGAAAAACAAAAAACAAAAAACAAAAAAAAAAAACCAAAAAACGTGGCTCTTAAAAAATGCAAGTTTCACTCCAGAGGCAGAGGTAGGCGGATCACTGTGAGTTCGAGGCCAACCTGGTCTTAAAAGCGCTTGTCTCGAAAACTGAAGGAAAAAAAAAAAGCAAGCTTCTCTGGCTGGGTGCTGTGGTGCACACTTGTTATCCCAGTTCTCAGGAGGCAGAGGCAGGTAGATCTCTGTGAGTTTGAGGCCAGGTTGGTCTACAAAATGAGTCCAGGACAGCCAAGGCTACACAGAGAAACCCTGTCTCGATAAACCAACCAACCAACCAACCAAACAAACAAACAAACAAGCCAGCTTCTCAAAGCTGTACTTTCCTAGCCAAGGCAGGAAGCTAAATCCCTTTGAGCATGGGCTTTTGCTGGTCTGACTTGCTGGGCTGAAGAGCAAACACTTGTGGACCTAATAGCTTCCCAGAGTGGGGGAGGGGTCAGGATCCTCTGAGGAAGGCAGTAAAAAAGGGTCTTCTGGAAACAGGAGCCAGTGACAAACTGAAAAGCCTCAAACCTCTGAACTTGGAAGGTCGAGAAGGGAAGCTGGGTCTGAAAGTGTAAAGTTCTTAGGGAGGGGTTTTGAGATTAAAGAAGATTGTTTTCTCTGCTGAAAATGGAGGAAGACACAGTAACACAGAACTCTTCCCTATAGAGAATGGAGAGCTGATAGCACATGGATCTCAAGGCTCTCTAGCTACAAGGTGCTTGTCAGCTATTTCTGCAAAGGGTCTGCCCATGTATTTTTACAACTACTAAATTAAAGAGAGAGAGAGAGAGAGAGAGAGAGAGAGAGAGAGAGAGAGAGAGAGAGGGAGAGAGAGAGATATTAACCAGGCAGGCTTCTTTTGTTGAAGCCTAAATAGGCAGAACTAGCCCAGAACTGAGATTTTTGTTTGTTTGCTTGCTTGCTTGCTTGATTTTTTTTCTGAAGGTTTTGAGTTACAATGATATGGAATTGAGAGGCAGATCTCTGAGTTTTGCATCAGCCTGATTTACACAATAAAGTCTAGGCGGGTACTCCCTGCTGATAAAGTCCCTTACAAAAACAGCCTAGGAATCAAAATGACAAAGTTTTCCTTAAAGTTACTGTATAAATTCTCTTTTGTTTTGTTTTTGTTTTTGTTTTGTTTTGTTTTGTTTTTTTGAGATAGGATTTCTCTGTTTGGTCTTGGCTGTCCTAGACTGACTTTGTAGACCAGACTGGCCTCGAACTCAGTGATCCACCTTCCTCTGCCTCCTGAGTGCTGGAATTACAGGCATGAGCCACCATACCCCGTCAAGTTATTTTTTCTTATTAATGGATGCTATGTCCTTGCTGTTCTAAAACATGGGTACACATCAATCTAAGGTTATGTAAGAAGCAAAGTCACACCGCTCTAAAAAAACAAACAAACAAAACAAAACAACAACAAAACAAAAAAACAGTGAATCAGTGAATCTCCAGTGAAAGTGGGGCTCTCATGGGAGAACTGGTGCCAGAGGGCGTTTTGGCCTGAGAGATATGTTCTGTTGTTCAATGTAAGGATGCAAGGGAGACAAACATGCAAACTGCATGCCTCCCACATTGATTGAGAAGCAGAGGCAGGTGGATCGCTGTGAGTTGAGTTCAAGGCCAGCCTCTACAAAGCGACTCCAAGACAGCCAAGGTTACACAGAGTAACTTTGTCTCGAAAAACGAAAAAAAAAAAAAAAAAAAAAAGATTTTGAATGCCGACTGAGGTGAGGTGTTACACTGCTCTGGTAGCTAGTTTATCCCTTTAAACATGAGGCAATTTCATGGTGGACAAAGGCCATCACATCTGACGCAGGGAGATACAGAGGACTATACACATGACAAAGTACACACCAGCTTAGCTCTTTCCCAAGAACTCAAAGGCTACAATTAATATGTTTAAAAGGCAGAGCCCTTCATCCCATATGGAGAAAAGAGGTAGGACAAATAAATCAACAACAGATGTAAAAACCCTACTATAAGATGCCTAAGGATATGCTTAAATCTGAAATTAAAAAGGAGTTTAAGGTTTATTTAAAAACATATGCTTTTCTTTTGCTCAAGGCAACCAGCACTTGTCTCCTTAAACATGAGCATTTCTCTTTAGAAAAAGGTAGCAGCTTGGCCTAATACAACAGGTGCCTGAGAGCCCAGATGAGGAGGTTTAGATCTGTACAACCTTGCTTTGATTTCAACCTGGTAGTGGCAATATCCGTCCACTTTGAGAGAGGTCAAAATAAGACAGACCTAGGTAAAAAGAAGACTGCTCAATTATATCAGTCTATACTTATATGACTTCAGATCAAGCAGGTAACATAATTTGGTGATTTCCCCAGATGGGAAGAGCTCTGAGACTGACTGGAACGTGAAAATGTCTCCACCCAGGCCTTCAACTGTGCATGGCCTAGAGATCTTTGGCTACAAATTCCTCAGGACTTATCATGATAGTCTTTGAAAAGGCAAAAGTTGATTTATTTGTATCGTTTTAGATCATAGAAGAACAAACTTAAAATATTTTAAAATTAAATTAATTTACTTATTCACTTCACATCCCAAATGCAGCCCTCCTTCCTACTTCTTCTGGCCTCACCTTCTCACCTTCTTATCTCTTCTCTCCCTTCTCCTCAAAAAATGGGAGCCCCCCTCCATGTACCAAACTTTACATTTTTATTTTATGTAATGGCTGTTTTGCCTGCATGAACATGTAAACAGCACTCATGTGTCTGATACCTATAGAGTGTGTGGAAGAGGGAATTGTAACTCCCAGGAACTGGAGTTACAGATAGTTATGAGCCTGTGTTCTTAAAGGCTAATAAGGCATCTCTTTAGTTCACAGAAAAACAATTTTAGAGTTTTCATGTTCAGTGTGAAATTAGCTCTGTGCTTGTCATTTTGAGATGAATGATTCATCTTAATTATGTTTATGTATAATTCTTCTTTTTCCAAATTTTTATAATTAAAATTGTTACATTTTCTAAGTGAAGTGATTTTGCAAACACTGAGATGATTCTGAGATTCTATAATTTTATTTTGTGTTATTATTCATGTTTATTGTTTTGTTTCTATAGAAACATCCTTGCATCCCTGGGTAAGGCTCATAAAGTTGTGGCATTTTATTATTTTGACATGACATTGAATTTAGTTTGTTGTCTATTTTGTTGAGAATATCTGCTTAAGTATTTATTTATTCTGCATATTTTGTGAAATCGTGCTGCTTTTCTGCCTTTGTTTTTTGTTGTTGTTTGTTTTTTTGTTTAGATGTTAACACTTTCTTTCATGTTCTATATTACAAGAGAGCTGTGTTAAGTCAGCCATAGCTCTAGAGCTTGGCTCAGCCCTGTGTGCCTTCTCATCTCGGTTCCAGGATGAAAGTTTTGCCCTTGATGGGGATATGCTATTTTTTCCTTTTCTTAATTTTTATTTTTTTACATACACATTTATATCAGTAGATATATATGTATATATGTACATGTATGTACACACACACACACACACACACACTAAACTATCTACAACAAGAAGTACCATGAAACAATCAGGAATTATATAAGTATTACATTCATAGTGCACTCCTTGTATACTCAGGTAATTAATTTTATTCCTTCTCAAGTCTCTGATGGGGTTGAAGACCAGATAATTTAGTTTTACAGTTAAGCTTATTTGTTTAGGGGTTAAGATGTATTTAGGTCTAGATAGATGTTTTAAGTTGATAGTGACAAGATATGATAGATATTGATTTACATTCAGAATTTTAGATGTACCAAGTTGGAAAGATATTTTCTTCAAGCCTGCCAAAATACAAATAGTTGTTCTGCTTTCAATTGTTTCACTATATTACTGGCGTTATTAAATTTATTGTTTATTTCAGAAGGAGTTTGAAAGAACTCTATGCCATTTTTAATAATATTTTCAGAATAACTAGCAATCATGTATTTTACACTGATATAATTCAACTGCAACGCCCAGCAGTCCTTTTCTTAGTTTCGAAAAGATTTAAGGGTACAATTGTACTTTTTTATACTTACTTTTATTTTTATTTATGATCATGTATGGGAGTCTCTATCTGTGTGTGCACATATGCATGGGGGTACCCACAGATTCTAGAAGGCTGCAGTGGGTAGCATTTGAGCTTGTTATTATTTTAGCATATAAAGGGACCCATCACGGGTGGTGGGAACCAAACATCTGTCTTGTGAATGGGTAGTAAGTGCTCTTAACCACTGAGCCATCTCTCCTGACCCACAGTTTGTTTTCTTATTATTAGTTGTTTAGGTTTGCTGTTTGTTCTTGGCTCAATACATTCGGTGTATACCTTTCAAATTCTTGCTGCATAGTTCTAAGTAGTTTTAAAAGACACTGTGTCTCTCTGGAGTATCAACTCTAATGTGTCTTTTATCAGCTCTACTTTTGAGTATTCCTGAATCTTACTAAAGTGTTGTTGACAGCGTATCTTGCAGGTAGGTAGGTCCCTGTAGTAGGTTGCAGAGTTTGTTCCTGGGTGATATTACTGACTACCTTTCTCCTCCAGCAATGTGTAGTGTAATTTCCAGTATCACAAATGCTAGTCAGTGGGACAGGGGGGAGACTGTAGTTGGGCACCAGCTTGGATTTTCAATGTTCAATGATTGGTATTGAATGATCATCTCATTAGCTGCAGAAAAAGCCTTTGACAAAATCCAACATTCTTTCATTTAAAAGTTTCAGGAGAGACTATGGGTATTAGGGACATACCTTGACATGATAAAGGTAAGTACAGCAAGCATCAACCTAATAGGGAGAAACTCAAAGAATTTCCACCCAAATCATAAAGAAGATATGGATATCCTTGCTCTTTATACATACTTAATACTTGAGGTCTTGGGCGGCATAATAATGCAAACAAAGGTGTTAAAAGGTGTAGGAGTAGGAAAGGAAGATGCCATAATATCTTTACTTGTAATGTCATGATTTTAAGATCTTAGGAACTTCGTTGGGAAACTTTTGTCACTGATAAATGCTTTCAGCAAAGTAACAGGATATAAAATTAACATATAAAAACCAGTAGACTTCCTATATACAAATGATAAACATACTGACAAAGAAATCAGGGAAATAGTACCTCCCACAATAGCGTCAAAAATATGTTGGTTTATTATTCTCTGTTGGATAACTAGATCCTAAATTTCTGAGTAACTAATGAAGTGCTGAGACTTCCATTTATTCTAAAATATATATTTGTAACTTCTTTGAAACCATAGTATATACTCAATTTCTTAGTCAAAAATCTTTCAGATATTTTTTAATCTCCTTAAAAAATAACATGGGGGTAACTCTAAGAAAGTGAAAGCATGTACAATAGAAACTGTAAGACACTGAAGTAAGGCCCTATTGCCATGGAACTTCTGGTAAGCAACTTGGCATTTTTCTTGCTCCTTTTAGGATTTGTTGTCTTAAAAAATATTTTTGTTTATTTTGCATGTGTGTGTCTGCATATGCAGACACATGCTTACCAGTGGGTGTGTACATGGAGGTCAAAGAAAAGTTTGTTTCACTCAGTTCTATTTTTATTCCATGTGGGTCCTAAGTATTCAAGAATGTCATCAGGCTTGGCTCTAGGGGCAATTACCTCCTGAAGCATCTTATTGTCCTAATGCATTGACTTTTAACAAATGGCTATAGATGTGCCTTCCATAGACACTCCTGTGAAAGAACATAATTGATGTGCCTGCTTCAGAATTGTCATGTCCCTTTCAAGAGTTTAGAATATTTTTATATTAATGTTTCATTATCCTTCTTGTTCTTTCACCATCTCTTTTGAAACTTTCAAAATGCAATTTCTCATTTCCTTAATGGATTCTCACAGCTTGGTTGTCAACTTAGTTGGTTCTGGGTCAACTAAGACAAATGCTTCTGGGCAAGTCTATAACTGTATTCACAGAAAGCATTAAATGGAAAAAAAAAAAAAACACCTCTCTAACAGAGTGGATGGCACTTTCTAATAGTAGTCAATATGTAAAGACGCCTGAGGGAAGCAAGGCATCTTTGCCCATCTGTCTTTGACCCACACTTAAGGATTTACCTATTATATGATTATCTACTGCTGATGCCATCACTGGATGACCTTGACACTCAGCTTCTTTGGCTTTCCAATGTAAACTGAAGATCTGTGCTTTTCAATGGCTTCATTAACAGATAAGGATTATTGAGGTACCTAGGTTCACAAGGACCTCAAAGATTTGTAGACTTTCTAGCCTGCAGACAACCATTGCTGAACTACCTACCCCATATTGTGCAAGCCAATTTAGCCAATTTAGTCAAGCCATTTGTAGTAAATATTGATTTTTATAAATTCTGTTCCTTTAGAGAATATTGGCTAATAAAGGGAGTATAAATCTTCTTTACTTTTGTAATTTGTTATTTGTATATGTGTTTGTTCTTGCTTATTTATTTGTGTGTGAACCATCTGAGTACAAATGTCTTAAGAGGCCAGAAGAAGATGATTATATATTTGCTCTTCATCTAGAGCAATTATACCTTCTCTTTCTACCCTACAACACTTCTCATCATATTGTTCATTATCTTGTCTCTCTCAAATCCATGGAATTTTTTTCTTTAATTGTTCTACACATGGGTGGACACACACACAACTTGCTGTGTCAAATTGGTGTTGTTCATGTATATAAATGTTTAGTGCTGACCGCTTGGTTTTGGATAACCAATTAAATTGCTCATCTCCAGAGAGGTCTCTGTCTCTCTGTCTCTCTCTGTTTCTCTCTGTCTCTCTCTGTCTCTGTCTCTGTGTCTGTCTCTGTGTCTCTGTGTCTCTGTCTCTGTGTCTCTGTGTCTCTGTCTCTGTCTCTCTCTCTCTCTCTCTGTGTCTCTCTCTCTCTCTCTCTCTCTTTCTCTCTCTCTCTCCCTCCTTTAAGTAGATGGAACCTGAGAAATTTTCCCATATACATTGGCATGTCAACTGTTGATTTCATTGTTCAGGTCTTGTCTAAAGAACCATATTTTGGAAATTTACTATTTCAGCTTCCTGGTCATATATAGAAGTCACAATCTTTCCATAGAAGCCCTAGACCTTTGGATTTTTGTGGGTTCTGGGACCCTCTGTTGCAGCCCTGTAGATGGTGAGAGAGGCTTCCACACTGCTTCTTATTATGAGTGCCCAGGAGCACACCCTGTGATACAAAATAGAGGATCCTAGCAAAGTACTAGAGCCTCATAATGGGCCTGGAACAGGGCAGTGCCTGCTTCCCCACCTCCATGGGTGTTCCCTTGGGTACTGGGAGGCCTGGCACCTCCTTGTAAAGAGAGTGGGATGGTTGGCTACTCTAAAGCTCATGTTGATTGCCCATTAGTAGAAAGTCTGTATAAAAAGCTTGCTGTTGCACAATAAAAATAAATCTGCACCTATATGCTAGTCGCTGGAGTCTGTGTTCTGGGCTGGTGACTCTGTCTCCCTCACCCCCTCCTTGATTTTGGTTCCTACATGTCTTAGAATTTTTCTACCTCATCTTCTTTAATGTTCCCTGGATCTTAGGTGTAGGACTTAGATCTTGTGGGTCCTTTGTATTCTTTCTTTCTTTCTTTCTTTCTTTCTTTCTTTCTTTCTTTCTTTCTTTCTTTCTTTCTTTTCTTTTTGAGGCAGGGTTTCTCTTTGTAGCCCCAGCTATCCTGGAACTACCTCTGCAGACCAAACTGGCCTTGAGTTCAGAGTTCCATTCGCCTCAGCCTCCCCAAGTGGTAATGTCAAAGGTATGTGCCACCACTGCCGGACTATATTTATAGCCTTCTTAAAATTGTTATTTTGGATTCACTTTTAGCAAATTCATAATCTTCTTTGGATTCTTGTAGCAGAGAGTTGTGATCAATTTCCTGTTTGTGCTTATCTGGCTACATGGCTGTCTATGCATCAAGTAAAATGGTAAACATTTCTTGTGTTATGAAGGTTAGCTCATCACAATAAGAAAGAAATTCTCCTGTGCACAGCCAAGAACAGTAGGTTAGCTTTCATTTTGGATGGAATCAGTAGTGTGATCTCCCTGTAGTTTTGTTGTAGTTTATTTATTGTTTGTTTCCTCAGTTATTTGAAATTTCTGCCAGGTGGCTAAGCTACAAGTGTTCGAGAACATGATGGTTCTAGTGAATCTTTTTTGGTAGCAAGTCCTCTAGCTTGCTGTCTATTGACCCAGACACTGTTATTTGTAGATTCAATGATTGCCAAGAGGCTATGTACTGGATTATCCAATGGGCTGTCTGGGTCACTGATGGTTATTAACAGGCTGTGTAATAAGCCCTTTAGTAGGACAGCATGGATATTTGGAAAGTGGAAAATTCCTGAGGAATGAAAATATATAAGAAAACAGAGAATGATTCAACGTGAACTGTAGTTAATTTGACTGGACTTAATATAGACAAGGAGCCTGTGCTTTGGTTTTTTTTTTTTAACCCTTATGACCTCAGGTTCTACAGGTCAGTGTGACCTTGGAACTAGACCTACCATTAGAGGAAAACCCACCGTGATGGCTATGGCTGTAGTGTGCTTCAGAATCCATTGATCTTCTACCTTGTTCTCACAGATAGTTGGTCCCTTAGGACCTCACTGTCCCGAGACTGGTTAGGCAAAGTTAAAAGCTGAAGTTTTCAAATCTGCATGAAAACTGTTTTCAAATCTTCATGGCAATAGTTTGAGAAAGAAATTTGATGTGATTCTTGTAACACTCTATGTACTCACATCATTCCAAGAGTCAACCAGATGCTCATAATATGTAACCTTATAAAACCTTCACAATATAATTTATTCGATCAACCTAAGTTTCTTAGTATATAAGATTTGGATTAATATGTTAAAATGATTCACAGAAATAATAGTTTCCCATGTTCTCTAAAAATGGAAAAATGGGAAAAAAGTATGCATTACAAATTTGTAATGATTTTGCAAATGCTAACAAATCACAAAACTATACCTATAGAAGTGATGCTGTTTGTTAATACTAATATGGATTCAATCATGATAAGCTGGCTAAAGGAATATGTATGACACAGAATCAGCAGGCCATTTATTGGTGGAGGGAGAGACCATCATGTGGGAGGCAGTGGAGACAGCAGGAAACAGCATGCTTTGGTCAAATTAGAGAAAATTATAATGGCACATATGTATGGAAATGCTATAATGAAACTCATTACATTGTATTGGTATATTAATGAAACATTTAATAGGTGCCTAATTATGGAGTACATTTTATAACATGAGTGTCGGCTCTTGTCATATTGTTACATTAAGAAATACATACTTCATGTATTCTTGTTAGAAAACATCCCCCCTGAGCTCCTGAACTGCTTCAAGCATCAGATCGACCATGCTACATCACTCAGCAGAATTTACAGCAGATAAGGAACACAAAACATGATAGAAAATGAAAGACAGAAAGATTACCTTTCTCAAAAATCTATGCTCATCGGACTCCTAAATCTTATATTCCTTTCCTTCTATATCATTCTTGATGTGAATCTTACAGGAAGAAAAATGAATTAAACTGACTTTGCCTCACTGTCAAGAGAAACCTATGGTCAGGGACATATCTAATTCCCAGAGCTTTCATCATTAATATTTTATGAGTCTCAGTGATATGTCCCATCTAAAAGAAAAAAATTTATCTTTCATTTGTGCAAGAAGCGCCTGCCGGGTAATAGATTTCATCTCTATAAGCTGGTGGTGAAATGCAAACCACAGCAAAGGTACCAAAAAGCAAAGCGTTCACTTTATTTCTTTTTACTATAGTCTGGCTGCACTTTACTGTAGTTGCAAAGTCAGCCAGGCAAAGTAAAAGATCTTTGGGGAGCAATGAATAGAGTTCTTTCTCAAGTTATACCAGCCTATACTTGTGAATGTCTACTGTTGTGTAAACCAACTTCTAAATGAAATGAGTGGCTACATACCCTTTCTTTGAAAGCATTTCAGGAAACTGCTATACCTGGAATATTAATTTATTATATTTGGTAAATACAACCTCTAGTTCAAATTTGAGCATTCCTTTCACATAGATAGATGACTAAAAGGCAAATTAATGATCAACAAATACTTCCAATTGAAAGTTATGATTTTGCTCTTTGATTGAATAGGACCTGCTTTCCCTTCTTGTGAAGCAGGGTTTTCTACACAAGCTTATCTGTGACATTTAGCCTGAACTCCTTGGATTAATATATAGAAATGTCAAAGAAGAAAAAGGGTTCTAAGACTCAACTTCTTTGAAACCAGAAACATCGAAAGCTACATAACATTGATCCTAAAAGTGATTTCTTATCTAAGACCTCAAAAGTATAGTGAACAAAACCAAAATTAGGTAAACTGAGTTACATCAAATATAAAGAATCTGTACAGCAAAGGTCACAACCAATGGGATGAAAACAAAAGCCATGAGAGAAAAGAGTTTGCAGGCAATTTATCTAATAAGTTAATGTAACAGCATGAAAAAAAATAATGTAGTTGAAATATGAAGAAGACCTGGCTATGTATTTCTTAAAGACAATTCACAAATGATAAATATGTATATGGAAAAATACTAAACAACACTGATAAGCAAAGAAATTCAGATTAAATCTAATATAACATATTACTTTTACCAATTAGGAAGATCTTATCAAAATGATGAAATAGTGTGTTAGAGAGAGAGAGAAAGTAAACCTTAGAATAATGTAGCTCATAATTCTGAGGAGAAGATTATGGAAGCTTCTGAAAAATTAAAACTTTAGAAAACATGATCTGATAATACTTCTAAGGATATACAACCTCAAGACTAGATGTGTAAGCTGAGGAGATGTTTTCCATGCTACATTCATTGGTACATTATGAAAAATAACCCAGAAAAACTCATGTCCATCAATGGATGAATATGTAAAGAAAATGTAAAAGTAATATCTATATATTCATCCACAAAGACTTCAAAGTGAGCCTTGAAAGAAAAAAAGGACATTATTGTCATTTCTCAAAAGATAAATGTGATAGTTTCAATTGTATGAGGCATACAGAAAGAACAAAGTCATCTGAAACTGGAATGGATCTGGAGGATAGGGAGGATATTCAGAAAAATATAAAAGATATTAGCTGCACACAATGGATAATTTCAAGAAATATATAATAGGATGACTACAGCCAACAGCTTTCTGTATTCGTAAAATAGTAAGAGAATAAAATTATAAGCATATAAGTTAATGCATGTATTACTTAGCTTGATGTAGCCACTCTATAAAGGAATATGTATATATCCTAAAATATCACTACATTTATAAACTTATGGAGTTTTAAAACTAAGCTGACACAACAACTAAGAAGAATAGTAACAAAAAGGCCTCATTAACCTTGGGTGTCATTCTTCTGAATCTAACTAATACAAAGAATAAATTAGAGTCACAGAAAGATGTGCAAAGTTCCTGTATGTAGGTGGACTCTTGTTGGGAGGAATGTGCTTAGTTTTGTAGGGATCAGAGAAAGCCCTGAGCATGTGAGTCTTTGTTTTTGTAGGAAGTAATGGTGGCTATGTTCTTCCTTCTTGCCATTATTACAGTCTAGTTTTAGGTACAGCAGCAAATTGTTCTTAAACTACGTGTGAAGTTTCCTAAAGAACATAAAGAAATAAAAAAAGGGGGAAATATAGGAGGGGAGGAAGACCTGCATGAGTGAATTCCTGAGTGAATGTATATTTTGACACAAGTATGGATTTAGATTGTCAAGGACTCTAACATCATTGGCTTATGGGAATTGGTAAAGCCGTTACCTAATTTCCCCAGGCTCATGAGCAATGATGAAGCCTTCGCAGCATTCCTTGAGAATCAGGGTATGAAGGTTTATGAATGATTCATCATTGTGTTCAGTGACTAGTAACTATGGCGTCATCCCTGTAGGTATATACAGACTCATGCTACCTACCCAGACTAGATAACCCCTCCCCTGTACTGTGCCTAACACACACACTAAGGTTATAGGTTGCTGAGGTAGTGGCCAGAGAGCCTCACCTAATCACAGCTTCATTGTGTATGTCTGTGTTTCTCTTCTTTCTTCATTCCCTCACTATCCCTATGCAGGGTTTCAGGACACAAGCTGTTTAGGACACACTTTCCACACAATCAAAAAAATATGTGTTTGAAAGGGTATTTTCCTTCATTGCTGGCACTAGAATTTGAAACTATACAGAAAACAAATCTGTTAGGATAATTAAGTAATACAAGCTAATTGCTGGTTGATCAAATCATGGTCATGTCAACTACCAGTCTGTTTTATACATCCTTGGTTTGGCAGATGGATCTGGTGCTATACACAGATAAGGTAAAATAGTTGGATAAGGTCTTCGAAGCCTCATAAACCTACAGAATATGGCATTTAAAAATGCTTTTAATATTTTTAGGATTCTTTGACAACAAGACAGGTTAACTCCTGGCAGCACCCCACCTATCTCAAGATGATGAGCATCAAAGAACCTACTTGTAGAGATGGCTTCAAATGTAGCAAACCAGCCACTGGGCAAAATGTTCTTGTTTCTGCCAGACAGAATTCTGCCTAAAAATGGGCAAGCTTGGATACAGACAGAGTTGATGGCCAAACTCTGCCAAGACAGGGTAAGCAAGTCCTCAGTGCTTCCTGCCTCACAAATATGTCTGTTGGATTTATTGGGCTAGAAGGCTAAAGATAATGCTTCAACATTACAAAGAGTTTTGTATGACTGGTCAGGCAGCAAACTGTCACTTCTTTCTTTGTTTCTTTCTTTCTTTCTTTTTTCTCATTTTGGAAGCTGCTAACCTGTACTTCTGGTTCACTCAAGTAATTAAGTTTCATTCCTTCTTAAGTCTCTGATGGAGTTGAAGACCAGATAGGTTAGCCTTAGAATTAACCTTAACTATTTAGGGATTAAGATGTTTTTAGGGCTAGATAGATGTTTTAATTTGACAGAAATAAGATATGATAGATATTGATTCTCATTCAGAGTTTTGGAACCATTAAGATAGGAAAGATACTCTCTACAAGGTTGCCAAATAAAATTAGCCAAAACACTGTGAATGTAACATTCATATAATCCCTGGTTGTTTCATGGTTCTTCTTGCTGTATGGAATTTTTTTTATTTATGTGTAATAATATCAATGTATATGCCAAAAAATAAAATAAAATCTTTTGAAAAAATATTTTCATTCATTTTCTTAGTATTCTCACCTTATTTTTAAGTATTTATGATTGTATAATATCGTTCTTATATATTAGATAGTAAGCGGACTTTGTTTATTTTGGCATAAAATGGTATTCCTAGAGTTTATACACTGTTGACAGCATGTAGGCATCCATTAAGTTGCTTTTAAAAGATTTGCATTTTTTCATTTTTATCTGTGCCTACCAGCATGTTCTGGTATAATAATCACTACTAATATTTAGGCTAGAAGCAATTCTTTATGCAAAATATAACTAGTCTTTTGAAACTTATAGAGAATACTGATTTAGAAATCACCTCCTAGTACAATATCTGGGTGGTTAATATCTCTTCCTCAAAGAGCCATCTAGTTGGAATAAGGTATATGCCTAAAAATAAGGCAGACCCATGACTCACTAAATGTAAGGAAAGCAGATTCACTGTATTTTATATGTAGAGATAAAAATCTTAATAGAGATACTTGGAGAATGATACTATTTAGCACTATTCAGGAGATATCTGCCTGTAAAAACCGCCTGAGCTTTCTTCTAACAAAGATATATTCATTTAATATTTGTAGTGGAAGCACACAGGATTCTTATGAGTGAGGGAATCATTATTCACTATGTATGCTAATTTGACATGTTCATATGCTTGATGCCATGTCTATTTTCTCAGATTCAAGATTGCCATTGGGAGCTTAAGACTTTGTAACCCTCTGCAGTCTTAGAATGGGGACGTGGGACAGAGGGAGGATGGAGGTTACATAACATCTCATTTCTCTTTGAACTTAGCCTGAGTTTGGCAAAAGACAATAACAACTAGATTATACTTTGTGTCATACCAACATTAATGCTCACACCAGGGAGGGATAAAAATTAACAAAAACTCTTTGCTTTAACCTTCCAACGACTAAGCAATGCTTCTGTTCACATAAAACTTAACTCTTCTTTTCTTCCTAGCCTCTCCTTTTATTAGGTTAGTGAACCCTCTGGCTCTGCTGCCAAAATAATATTCTAAAAGGCAATCCTCTTCAAATCATTATTAATGCTTATCTCGTTGTTTTTCACTATCTCAAAAATCAGACCACATAAAGTCTCCCAGTTTCAATTCGATTTAATAAGTTTGTCAGATTTATGGTCTGTTCTGACTGAAAATTCTGCATTGTAGCTACACTAATCAATTGTGATTTTCTGAGCACAGTTAATACACGTCCAGGTTCAGAACCTTCTACCCTGTATTCTGTCTTCGAAAAAAAATCTTGATCATCTGTCCTCTCTTCAGGAATGTCTAGGACTCCTGCAAGGCTGTTTAGATATCCTTTTATGGTTAAAGTTAGAGTGCTTGCTTCATCTTCCTGCAAGTCTTTGAGTCTGTTTTCCTAGTGTAACAAAGTTAGGATCTGAAGCTTCAGACTTGCAGCTGTTTTTGTGGTAACTTAAAAATTAAAAAAAAAAAAATTATCTATTCAGCTTATATCCTGATCATAGCCTTCTCCCTCCTCTTCTTCCAGTCCCTCAGTTGCACCTCTTCCCCTTATGCTCCAACCTCTTTGTTCTCTGAAAAGGAGAGACACCACACCAACCCTCCCCAGCATGTCACTTGTCATCTTTTTGTGTGTTTAGAGTATAGTGGATATGCAATGACGGCTTGCTAGATGACCAACGAGATGAGTTAATATAACACTTCCCCATTAATTGAATTATCTCAGGGTAAACAAAAATGAATCCTACATATTGTTATTTGAAAAACTGTTTTGGTTTGGAAATTCCTTCTGAACTTCTTAAATGATGTAAATTACAGAGAAAGTCTAAGAGCTTTTAAAATTACATTGCTTCACTTCCTTGTTTACACATTATATAAGCCTTTGCTGAGATGAATTTTATAAGAGAAATGAAAATGCAAATAAAGGTGTTCTTTAATTAGCACATTACATTTTTGTGAGGTGATATTTTAATTAATAGTTTATGAAATCAACATTACCTAGAAAATTTTAATATTCCCTTCTAACCTGTGATGCATATGTATGGTACAATAAGCCAGATAAAGACACTGTGAATCAAAGTCTCATGAGAAAGATGCCGGTTTCCGTTTATTTCAGTTTTTTGTACAAATTGCATTGAAGTGAGAACTTGGTGTCTTTAAAAGCCCATTTATGTTATGTCAATATGTTTCTGTTTTACTCCTGGGTGTGGGATATAAGGCTGCTATAGATTCTCCACAGCAGCAGCCTATTTGTCTTAAGCTCTGGCAGGGGCATAATTTAATTCTGGGGACGCTTGAGAGGGTCTAAATGTCAAAGCCCAGAGAGGGACGTGGCCCTCCAAAAAAAGGATCCTGTTGCCCCCCCCCCCTTCTTCTGGCTGCGGTTGTTGCAGGAGAAGCTGGAGTTATCCTGACAATGAAGGTTGGACTTTCCCCAAGGAACTCAACATCACTAATCAACAGAAAGTACTTTATTTTTAAAGTATATTTTATTAATTTATTCATATTACATCTCAATTGTTATCCCATCCCTTATATCCTCCCATTCCTCCCTCCTTATCATTTTCCCCTTACTCCCCTCCCCTATGACTGTGACTGAGGGGGACCCCCTCCCCCTGTATATGCTCATAGGGTATCAAGTCTCTTCTTGGTAACCTGCTGTCTTTCCTCTGAGTGCCACCAGGCCTCCCCATCCAGGGAACATGGTCAAATATGAGGCACCAGAGTTCTTGTGAAAGTCAGACCCCACTCTCCACTCAACTGTGGAGAATGTCCTCTCCATTGGCTAGATCTGGGTAGGGGTTCGAAGTTTACTGCATGTATTGTCCTTGGCAGGTGCCATAGTTTGAGCAGAACCCCTGGGCCCAGAAAGTACTTTAAAGAGGTCTACATCCCGTTTCCCCTCTAACCTTCTTTCTCACCTACCTAGTATTAGAGGGTTGGAAGGGATTGGTGCAGAGAACTTTGAAGATATAAGATCCCAAATAAACTAGACTAAAAATAGTGTTAACAATGTATAATCTTCTTCAACTATATATAAAAATATTTCAGAGTGAGTCATAAAAATGTTCAAGTTCCTGTCAGACATTTTTCACCAAGCAAAATGAACTACATTGTGCACTCCTAGACCAGTGCTTCTCATCCTGTGGTGTCGTCATCAGATATCTATCCTGCACATACGATATTTACATTATGATTCATAACAGTAGCACAATGATACTTGTGAAGTATCAATTAAATAATTTCATGGCTGAGGGTCACCACAACATAAGGAAGTATATTAAATGGTCCCAGCTCTAAGAAGGTTGAGTGCTGTAGACACAGTTCTAATACTTTACCTAAGAGTAAATAAAGCTTGCCCTCAATTGCACTTTAAAATTTGCAATTTAAATCAGAAAAATATCTAAAGTAATATCGTCAGTGTTTTTTAGGACAGTCTCGTGAGTCATGCACAGTGAAATTTGATTGTTCTTACCTTTTATATTAGAAAAAGAAAATCACAAAAATTTCATAATTTCCCCAAGGAAACATATATATATTCTCAAGGAAATATATATATATATATATATATATATATATATATATATATATACACATATATATATATATATATGTATATATATATATATATATATATATATATATATTCTCAGTTTGAATTAAAATTAACTCATGGAACATAATGGTGAGACATGTCAGACTAGATTTTTTTACATAGTCTCTCTAAAGGCACGGCAAAACTTGTGAGTCAATTCAATTATAACAAACTGTGTTTAACAACTACTTTAACAACTTATTAATTACTTAAATCTAAATGAGGCTATTTCAATTTTTGTCTTAACGTTCTTCCAATTTCTAAACTTAATAATATATAGTCCATTGTTCATAGAAAATACAAGGGTATCCACATTTTCTAGGTAGGTTGAATAAAATGCAGTAAGATTTTTTACTTTTTTATTTAAGTAGTTTATTCATATTACCTCTCAATTGGTATCCCCTCACTTGTATCTTTCTGTTGCCCCTCCCTCCCTCCCTCCTTCACCCTTTCCTTTCTCCTAGATCTGTGACAGAAGGGGACCTCTTCCCGCACTATATGGTCACAGCCTGTCAGGTCTCATCCTAGTAGTCTGCTTACCCTTCATCTGGGTGCCAAAAGGCCTCCCCACCAAGGGGGAGTGGTCAAATGGGGGGCACCAGAGTTCATATCAGAGTCAGTCCCTGCTTTCCTCATGCTTGTGGAGAATGTGCTGTCCATTGATTAGATCTAATTAGGGGTTCTAGGTTTACTGCATGCACTGTTCTTGGTTGGTATAGTAGTTTGAGGTAAACCCCTCCCCCCTGGGGCAAGATCTGCCATCCTTGATGGTCTTCTTGTATGGTTCCAGGACCCTCTGGGTCCTTCCCTTTCCCCATTCTCCCACACCTCTCTCACCAAGAGTCACAATAGGAAGTCATAGCTTCTATCTCAATCCCCAGCTAAATGAAGACACTCAGAAGACATCATTGTTGGGCTAGTGTCCAATTATAAGTGAGTGTATACCATGTGTATCTTTCTGGGTCTGGGTGGATCCAAGACGGCGCCAAACACACAGGGTATCTGACCTGAAGAATGGAGACTATGGACAAGGCTGGGAGCTACAGACCACATGACCTGAAGAGCCCTAGATGATAGGGGCCCGCAAAGTGCAGAGCATGGGTGGGACTGGCCTCTGGCCAGAAATATCATTTCATGTGTGTACTTCAGCCTACCGATTTCTTCTTTAAGAAAGAAATTGTAGGAAGTGAAATCAATGGGTTTTTTAGCAGACATGTAGAAACTCCTTGTGGGGAGTGACTGTTTGCAATACTACTCAGAATGGTATTGAAAAGAAATAGTGTACTTTGGAAATAAGTACACTAGTAAGGAGGGGGTAGTTTTGCTTCATGGATGAAGATGGGAGGAACTTTCTTCCCCTTATGATTTCCAAAACTGGTGTTTTTTTGTAAAAATTATATTATCTCTGAAAAGTTTTGTTGATGATTCAGAATCTTTCATAAGACTCATTCTATGATCTCTGCTTCATCCCCTGATCCTGAATTGAGAAATCATTAATAGTTCCTTTAAAATTAGAACAATTCCCCTCCTTCCTGCCTCAGACACTTTGTCTTCTTGGCCAGTCACTCAAAGATGAGTGTAGTTGTCTTACACTTGTTGACTTAATCTTTTTCTGTATTCTCAGCTATAGAGGTTTCCTGATGAAAATTTTCAGTCACTTATGCAACATATTTTATATTCAAGAAATCATACATAACACTTAAACATTTGGAACAGGAGGGATTCTTGAGAGACCATTCTATGGGTTTGTGTTTTCATCTGGTTGCTTAGCTACATCAGACAGCACACACTCATTATCATTCACTTTGAAAACCATGTATTTGATTGGCAACAAAACATGGCAACCAGGTATTTTATTTATTGAAGTATCTACTGTTGTATGAATGGAATGTATGTTTTACTTAAAATTAGTAGGCATAGATAAATTGTAAGTTTTAGTAACTGAGTGAAGAAGGTATGTTAAGATTAATATGCAACCTCATAAATAAGCTAGCTTCCTAGTGTAAGATTAAAAATCCAATTATGGTTTTTCAGTATTATAAAAATTAGCAAGATAATAAAATTATTTAATTTTTATGATAAGCTTATGTTATTATAAAAATAAGCATAAGAATATGTTATATACTAAATCAGGACTGTAAATAATATACTTAAATAATATTTTATAAGTATTTTAATTATGTGCTAATCTAGAGAAGAGATATTAAAAAATGAGTAATATTTAGTTGATGTGGATGTAAATCATTTATCTCTGATCAAAGTTAACAGTGAGAGAGGGATTTTGTGTTTTATCATAACAATTCTGCCATTCTACAGTGAAAAACACACATATGGTAATTATAAGAAAGCAGCAACAGTCAAACATGAAAAAAATTTCAGATAATGTATTGTGCTTCAGAAACCTGCCTGAGCCATCTATAGATGTGAAGAAACAAGAATGAAATCATTTTCACTGCAATTATTTGTTGCTATGGTGACTTTGGGGAATAATTTAAATGACTAATCAAAATTATTTTAATTTGAAATACTTTGATCCAAAGGAGAAACAAATATTTACTGGGTGGAAATCAGGTCGCCAATTTTAATCTCATACATATTCCATTAGCTTTTAATCGTCCATATAACAGTAGCTTTGGTGTCTATCCACCTGAACTCACAGACTTTGTGAAAGCATGCACAAGACCTCTGCAAGCACAAGCCAAACCAAGTCTCAGCATGGAGGAGAGGTGGACACAAATCCCCAACCCTAGCTGGGAAGCTATTGGTAATTGGTAACTGCTATGAGTGGCAGGGCAGTTTTCTCTAAGAATGTAGCCCCTGGTATGGCAACCAAACTCCAGTGGAGTGAGAAACATTCAAGAATATACAGACTGCCCAGTTGGACTTAATGGGCTATTGAAAGGATACAAATTTGGGTAGGAAGGTTCTGTGAGGTATTGAAGCCTGAGTATGTGCATATAATAAAAATGAATTGTAGGACATTCTCTAAGAACTAATAAACTATTCTTAAAATTTCATAAATCTACAGAAGGGCCAACACATATAAATTTTACAGAGACTGGGCATGATACACTAGGTCTGCATAGCTCTTGACCTAATGGAGTCCCAGATCTGTAACTGGAAGTGAACACAAGACCCCATCCCTAATACAGAGGCTAATTCCTGTTGAAAATAACTTCTAAATTAAAAAAAAAAATGGTTTTCTCCAAAAAGATCAGACAGGGTATACAAAACCAGTCTTAAGGGCAGGCAAGTCCCATGTCCAACAGTAGATAGCCAACACAAAATGAACCCATTGACATTTTTGGAGGTTCTTACTTTTTAAAAAGCCTTACAGGCATTTTGTGTATATATTATGATACTCAATTTTGTGTTTTCATGGGATCATATAGGGAAATGTGTATGCCTGTGTGTCTATGTGTGTTTCTTGTGCTTTTTCCTTCGCTATTTGTTTTTTGATGGTTTGTAAGTTTTGTACTAGTCTGTTTTTTGTTTTGTTTTGTTTTGTTTTATTTCATTATTTTATATACCTCTTTGTTTTCTAAAGAGAGAAAATGAAAAAGTGTGGATGTCAATAGAAAGGGAGGTAAGGAAAGTCTGGGAAGAGATGAGAGAAGAGAAGCCATCAGAATATATGGAAAATAAAAACTATTTTCTATAGGAGAAGAATACATAAAAACAAAAAAAATTGACATAACAATAGGGGATGATTTGTTGGAAGGAAGGTTGCTGGTGTGGGTAGTAAAGGAATGAGAAAGCATTAATAATTGTGATTATAAATAAAAACATATTATATGTATAAAATTGTCAAAAGTTAAGGCAAAAATAGTGGTAGAGAATAGAACTAAAAATATAGACATTAACTACGAATCAATTCTGAAGTATTCTGGAGAACTTTTTATATAACACGTGATTAAGACGAGGGTCGCATTAGTAAGAGCATATTTGAACAAAGTCAATGGAAGATAGATGTACAAGCAGGAAATGAAGCCTGGTAGTAACCTGTCTGCCATTTTACACTTCTGCAAAGAATACAGTGTGTAAATTGATGTCTTGTTCAGTTACTTAGTCATTAAGAAAAGACCCGAAAGATCATGCTAACGTTAGAAGAGATTGAGGAGAAAAAATGTTATCTAAACAAACCAGGGAAGTTCTCCTAAAACATTGCCGAGATGTCCTAGGGCATACAATTGCTGATCGTGACAGACTCAAGGTCATGTCTCCTGGCATGTGGTCCAGAGGGAAGGCAAATGAAACGCTTCTTTTACGTCTTTAGTAAAAAATACTTTACGTTTTGAAGCTCCCATGTCAGTAGAGAAGGGAGGTATTTTTCAGCTCATTACAGTGTGTGAAATACACTGTCTAGGGCCCATTGCCCAGTGGGAACTCTTAGTAGCAGCCAAGTAATTTGGTGTTGTTTCTTCAAGGCAAGTGTTTCTGTTGGGAACACTGTGTTTTGTGGGTTTGTACTTTCTGAGAACTTTTTAAAAATGTCATACCATGTGGACCACCGCACAATTAAAAAAAAAAATCAGTAACAAAAGGCAAAACAAAGCAAACACTAGAGTGCAAAGCCTAGTCCAGTCAGGATTCCTAAATCTAGTAATGGTATTAAACAGGTGACTTTTGGTTGGTCAAAGTTTCTTCATTTTTACAATGAGGATTTTGAGTTAAATAATTTCTAAGGTCTGTTTTACCTTGAAAATCCCATTATTCTTTTCAGCATTGCTATATGTTTTCATTTTCCCAGAAGGAGGATTTCTGTGACTAACAGGAAATAAAGTAAAAGTTTATCCTGCAAAGGAACTAGTGGACAACATCTCATTTGCCTTACTGTACTTTTTTTAGAAACAATCTGAAATGTATCTATTTTCCAAGTGTGAGATTTCCTCAATAGGAGTTTAATACTAACACATGTCAGACATACTTTAGGCATTGTCAGGGAAAACCAGAAAATAAACCTATCATGGTTGTAAGTGGTGAATGGTATATTATTTTTTTCTTTGTACAAAATTATCAAGCAGAATGTTATTTAGTCTGTTGAAAAAGCTATACTATGAAGAATAATTTAAAAATTTAAAAAATATTGGAAGTTATATGAAATGTCATTAACACCTCTTTTCACAAAATTATATATATATAATTCTATGCAAAATGTCCACATCCTTGTAAATCTCTCTCTGTTTTTTTGTCTAATTGCATTGAACACTCAGTCCATTTTTTCTTATTTTTAAATTTTTATTGAATATTTTACATATGTATTTATATTATTATACATATATAATAAGCTACCTAGAGCAAGAAGAAACATGAGACAATCAGGTGATGTGAGATATATATGTATGTATGTATGTTACATTCATAATGTTTTGGGTATTTGTATTTGGAAGCCTTAAAGAAAACATCTTTCTTATCTTGGTCAGTCTAAAATTCTGACTGTAAATCAATATCTATAATATCTCATCATTATCAACTTAAAACATCTATATAGGTCTAAAATAACTCAAATTTAAGATTATTCTTTACGCATTATATATATTTCTACTCTAATATGTGGTATTATAACTATTTTTTCTTCTTTTGAGTGTGTCATTTTCACTCATTTTTAGTGTCACTGGCATAATGATTGAGCACTCAATTAATTAATTTAGGAATTTACCTAACTGGCCTTACCTACTGGATTCAATCCTGTAATTGATGGGTAAATAGAAAATGGTCATACTCTTATTTGGCTTGATAGCATTTGACTACTTACCTTCATTTTAATGACTAGCTTGAATCAGTGTGCTGCTTCTATGTACAGTAAGTAGTTGTCATCCCCAAAATCCATTTCCTAACTTTCAGATCTATCTTGGCAAATACTAGCATTCCAAATATGCTGAAAGGAAGTCCTATAAATAGGGCTCAGCAGCCTATGAATAAAAAATGGTTTAATGCAAAGGTGGTGAGGTGGTATGCGCTTACTATCTCGTCTACTCTAGAAATGTTGAGAGCTTTGCTTTTAGGGAACATTGGCAAGAAGAGAAGTTAACTCTTAAAACTGTTACAATAGTGTGTATACACACTACTGGGTGGCTGAATGGTGCTCTGGTCCTTCAACTCACTTAATGTCACAGTCTTTGAAGAGATGATGGATAAGCCCTTAAAACCAGTTGTTAGTCACATCGATAGGTTTTCTATGAGTGCATCCATATAAAATAATTGAAACCTGGTAATGATCACGCCCCCACAAGACTCTACTGTACATTTCCAACAGATGCACTAAATAGTTGAAAAGATGTGTGTATGATGCATTAATAACTATGGCTCCTACATTTTGTTTTAAAAAATGACAGTAGTTCAATTGATCAAAAACTGAATCAGTTAGTATAATGATCACTAGTGAAGTTCATGGCAGGACGGTTACACAGGTAAGAAGCACATTTGAGGTGTTTGTTAAGTCATCCGATAGAAGCCTGTTCCCATGATGCTCCTTCCTAAGTATTTCTGTCAGTAGTCTAGCTATCTCATTATCTTACTTGTTGATTACACTCATTCTAAAAAAAAAAAATGATCATAATGAGTGAGTTAACCCAGAAGCAGAAAGAATCAAATGGTATATACTCACTCATATCTGCATACTAGCCCAAGGGGCATGTCCCACGAAAGCCTTCACTTACCAGGAAACTGGGACAGAGGGGAAGGCATCCTATTGGGACTCTAATGAGAGACACATGGGAGAATAGCAAAATAAAAGGATACAGAGGGTCCTAGAAACCTAAAGTAGAACAATATGATAGGCAGATTTGGGCCCAGGGGTCCCGCAAACCTAAGGCACCAGCCAAGGACAATACAGGAGGTAAACTTTAAACCCCTTCCCAGATCTAGCCAATGGTCAGAATATTCTCCACAGTTTGAGTGGAGAGTGTGATATGACTTTCTCACGTACTATGGTGCCTCACATTTGACCATGTCCCCTGGGAGGGGAGCCTGGTTGGCAACTCAGAGGAAGGACAGCAGGTAGCCAAGAAGAGACTTGATACCCTGTGAGAATATAGGGGGAGGTGATCCCCCTCAGGAACAGTCATAGGGGAGGGAATAATTGGAAAATGGGGGGGGGAGGAATGGGAGGATACAAGGGATGGGATAAACATTGAGATGTAACAAGAATAAATTAATAAAAAAAATGAAAAAAAAAGCAAAACAAAACAAAATGAAAAAAACATAATTATCTGATGATTTAGGAAAATATTAATTTATCCACGGTTTAAAGTTATCAAGAATCAAAAAAGAAATATTGTCTCATCACCTGTTTATGATCTGGCTTCTCACAGCGATGGAGAAAATGAATGTCCACTGTCTTTGAGAAAATGTTATTTATTTATAAATAGCAGTGGTGTCCTGGACACCAAAGACACATGTGTGAGACTTGAAGGCAGTAGCCTGAATATAGCAGGTTAATACTTAAAGAGGATTTCATTCAGGAACTATGCTTTTGTCTTTCAGGTTGAGAACCTACAATTGTTTTACATGAAGTCAAATAGTGATACACGCTAGTAAAAATATATTGTTGAGTAAGAGAAATGGTGAGACAAGACTGTTTTCACATAAGGCAGTTAGGGAACTTGGTGAATGGCTGAGTTCAAGTGAACATACAGATAAAGGGAAACAGTGAATGTGGTTTTCTGCTCTGGGCTGCACATGACCAGGTATTGACAAATCACTTCTTTATAAAGCTACGTTGTTTTCTTTTTATCCTATGATTTTAGGGATGAAATTTATTTACAATTAATGACTGTTGATATTATGTGCTTCCTGCTGTTATTTAGTGGTATTTAATATCTTTAGTCATTCAGTGATTTCTGTTATTTCTACTGAATAGTTGACAGAATCAAGCTAAGGAAGATAAGTATCCACACACTAAACTAGATTTTAGTCCTCGTTGTAAAGGAAACCTATACGTTGGAAAATGAGATATTGAAGTTTAGCAAAACATCCTGGAAAAAAAGCCCAATATATAATGAACAAACATGTTGAAAGCTTTCTTATGTTTTACTGAATCTTCATTTACTCTGAATCCTATAGCACCTATATTTTAAAATGATAAACTTTCCTTTGTAGGCAATTATGTAATTTGTTCTTCTTTATGTTTCATATGAATAATATTATATCATAATATATAGATTTAGTTGTAGGATTAAAGTATATGGTAAGTGAGTAAAAAATATATATATCTTTACCTTAGCTTTAACTAGTAGATTTTAAAAATATATGCATATATATAAATATACACACATACACATATATCTTAAATTATTTATATTTTCTTTTCTTCCACCCTGCTAGTTGAATATATGAATCCTTAGGAGGGAAATTTGTACTTACTGATTCAATATTTATCTTTGTATTGTTAAATATTTAAATTATGTCTGGAATTATTGATCATCTTATGTGTTTCTAAAATTTACCCATTTATGCATTGTTTAAACTCTTATCCATAAATGCTACTATATTCATTTTAAAACAGACTTTCATATTAAACCTATATATTACCCTATCGCATTTTGCTTTATAAGTGTTTCTCCCTAGCAAAACTTAGTAACTTGCATTTATTTAGCTAAAACAGTCTCTAGTTTTGAATAGCACATTATTCAACTAATTCCTTTTCATAAGCAGGAAACCTGATATCATTTCTTTCATAGGATGTATTTTATTTTATATTTAAATTTAAAACATACTAACAAATAACATAATTTGGGTAGAACAGGTTATAATAAGAACTATTAGTTAGTGAAGTGATGAGACCATGGACTTGAAGGAGAACACAGAGAGGTATATGGGAGTGTTTGGAGGGAGGGAAGAAAAAAATGGAGATTCAATCAAATTATAATTTCAAAAATTAAAAAAATATAATATGAAGTTCTGCACTAATTGTAGGCACATCTTGCTGAGCAAGCTTTATTAAATTCCCTTTAGACTCCACATGTCCATAATGCATTGTCTGCTTAGAATTCAACCAAATTTGGAATTATTTCCTTGTTCCTCACCATTTCTTATACATAGTATCCTTCATATTGAGGTTTTTCTCATTCAGTTTGTGGTGGAATCGAGTAAATCTTTAGATAACTATCATGTTAGGAAGGATTTCTTCTCTGATTTCTTCAGTGTCATAACTGGTGGAAACTGGCTCCAGTCTAGTGAAAATAGTAGATATATTGTGCTCATGCTTAACCCTCAAGTAAAGTGACTTACTCTCAGGGTATCCATGCCTATATATATATATATATATATATATATTTTTTTTTTTTTTACTGCTTTTTCTTTTATATTTCTCTAAACACTCTCCACATGTTTCTAGACTCCTGTGTTGTAATGAGGATTATAACACAATATAATTTTGATTTACTAAATAAAGGATTTACTTTTAGTCCACATTTTGAGAAACATGGGCAAGAGAATTGTTATCTTTCTACATTTCCCATAAAACTATTTTTCTAAGCTAATGGCCCAAAATGACTATTACATTCAGCATTAAATTAAGAAAACAGAAAGTATCACAGTTCACCTGATTAGCTTGCTGGAATGATTTATAAAAGAAGCTAAACATTACCTTACATCCTTTTTGTAAAATGTCATATGAAGACTAAGCAAATTGCATATATATATATATATATGCATATATGCACATGTATGTATCTATGTATGTATATTTGAAACATAAAGAACTTATTGTAATTTAAACTGCTTAGTCTAACAAATATGATGAATATCATTAAAGTAATAAAAATATTTTCTAAGAAAAATCATTGCCTCAGAAAATTCTTTTAAAAAGTCAACTAGAATTTGAAAAAACAGGAGCAATATACTTGAATAATAGTTTTCAATAATTGAGTCAGTGGAGTAAAACTACAAAACTTACACCTGAAAGATGTTCCACCACACAAAATGGACATTTGCACAACTATGTTCATAGCAGTCTTATTTGTAATAGCCAGAATCTGGAAACAACCTAGATGTTCCTCAGTCAAAAAATAGATAAAGGAACTGTGCTACATTTACACAATGGAATGATATTCAGCTATTAAAAACAAGAAAATCTTGAAATTTGCAGACAAATGGATGGAACTAGAAATGATCATCCTGAGTGATTTAACTCAGGCCCAGAAAGACAGGCATGGTATATACTCACTTAAAAGTGGATGTAAGTCCAATAGGGAGATCTTCTGAGAGGCTTCACTCAGTGGGGCATTGGGACAGATGCTGGGACTAGCTATTCGACTCCAGGTGAGACAGGTATGGAAGAATGGGGAGATAGAAGGACCCAGGGGGTCCAGGAGCCCCACAAGAAATCCATCGAGTCTGGTGAATATAGACCCAGGGGGCCCTCCAGAACCTGCTGTAGGAACCAAGGGCAATGCATGTAGTAAACCTAGTCCCCTGATTCAGATCTAGCCAATGGACAGCTCATTCTCCATGGTTGTGGGGAGAATGCGGATGACTGACTCTGAAATGAACTCTGGTGCCCTCAGTTTGACAACTTCCTCTTGGTGGGGAGGCCTGGTGGGGAGCCCCAGAGGAAGAAGAAGCAGGCTATCCAGATGAGACCTGATAGGTTGTGATCATATGGTGTGGGAGGAGGTCCCCTTCTGTCAGAGGTCTAGGGGAGTGGAATAGGGTGAAAGAGAGAGGGGGGAACGTGAAGATACATGCGAGAGGATAACAGTCAGGATGTAATCTGAATAAATTATTTAAAAATAAAAATTTTTAAAAATTGAAAAAAGAAATTAAAAAACTTAACATGAATATTGTTATGGGTTGTTACCATTTTATACACTGATTCCACATGTTAACATAATTCATGGGATCCTCATGATGTTACTGTTTTATATGAAGAACTAATGTATCTTTATATCACTAGACACATGAGAAAGAAGGCAGTACATAAAATGACTAATCATGCAGCAAGCATTAAAATGTAGATTTCACTGAACTGTGCCTACAGTATTAGACCTTGGTCTGAAATGGCTAAAAGTCTTAGGGCAAACTAGAAATAGCAATCTTAAAAAACAATATTTGAACCACAGCTTTATGACATCAGTTTTACTTTATGCTACTCTACTGAAAGATGACAAAACTATAGAATTGTAGAGAAAAATGAAAAATAACATTCCTTGACACAAAGGTGTGATTCTATTTATTTCTTCACTCAGTGGAGAGTCCTTGAAATGCATCTCAATGCTTCTGTGCTGCTGCAGAGGCATCATGGAGTCTGCTAGCACCTGCCTCTGGCACTTGGCAGACACACAAAGACATTATAGGTGAGAAACTAGCCTGCCTTTATCTAATAATAGTTCCCCAGAGAGAATCCCAAAGGCACTAAGCCTTACTCTCGAATATCACAGGATTAGAAATTCTCTCTCTCTCTCTCTCTCTCTCTCTCTCTCTCTCTCTCTCTCTCTCTCTCTAAATAAAAGTCCGTCCTCTGAAGCAAAAAGTTAAGTACAGCATTTTCTGTCACCCTGTAGTAATTCTTGGATCTTCCTTCTTCTTTGATATATGACAAGATGAAAATACATAGGAAAACTGTCAAAAAAAAGCCTAATAGGTCTTTCCTTCCCGCCCACAGTTCTGTCTGGTAAACACACAAGCCCTCAATGCTGAAATAAAAATAAGTCAGTGTAAAGCCAGGAGCAAAATCCTTGTCCATTGCCGGATGGAAAGAAACAGCAGGGGCCAGATTATAGCACTCTCTAATGGCAATGTGCCTTGTTAGGTAATAACACTTGGAAGTATCAGGAGGAAATGTTGAATGCATTACCAAGATCCCATTTTAAATCTATAGTTAATTTTTCTTACTCACCATTAATGCAGTCAGTGTTGACAGAATAAGTAATATGTATGTTCCTTGGAAATTTTAGAACTGGCTCATATAACCTCTGCTTACTTTGCAGTTAACTCATTTTTTTATTTTCAAGATTATTCATCTAACATTAAATTTATGAGTTATTCATAAGGACTTGGTAAGCATGTCAAACATGAAGTCTGTAGGTCACATTTATCTGAGAATAGATATGAACCTAGTCTGACACAAAATTATAAGCTTAACTTAAAACATTTTGATTTTTTTTTATGTTTACAAATCAAATGTAAATTTCTTGAGCATGCACTATCTACAAAGTTCTTGCAATGTCAAATGGTTGAGCATGTCTGTAGCAGGTCATTATGTTTAATCATTATAATTACTCTACTAAATATAATGTGCCCATGAGATATGGTAGCTACCATCTTAGGGCAAGCACATATTACTCAGCAGGCATATGCTTGTTCCTTTAACTCACCACTTAATGTTGTTTGATAACTACTACATTAAACACTTACATTCAGAAATTTAGACTCACCAAGAAGGAAAAATGTTTTCTCCAAGGCTGGCAAATGCAAGTAGCCAAAACACTATGAATGTAACATTTATATAAATCTTGACTGCTTTATGGCTCTTCTTGCCGTATATAGTTTATTTTACATATGTGTAATAATATAAATGTATATGTAAAAAAAGAACAAAGATAAAAATCTCATCCTGCTATATTGATTTTATTATGATATACTATTTCTTGCACCTTTTCTAAGTTTGCTACTGCATAGACTTGTTAAATGTCTGTCATCCTGGAAACAGTTTATGAACACAGCTGTGTGTTTGGTGAGGAGCAAGAAGTGCTGTTCATTAATTTAAGCACAATTCCAATTTCATTGGCTTTTACTTCAGAATGTTTTCATTTTAATAAAGCCAAACTGTGCCTAATACAGAATTAAATGTCTGCATTTACCTAAAGATCAAATCAAATCGAATCAAAACAAACAAACAACAACAACAACAAAAACAACAACAAAAAAAAAACTATCTAGTCCTTTTCTCAGTCTATTATTTTCCAAAGTTTTGGATTTTGACTGTTTAATGAGTATGCTTCTACAATACCATTTTCTCTTTGACTTAGCTTCTAGAATCTCGGGTAGACCACCCTTTTCAGTGTCCATGATTTTGTTCTCTGAAAAACACATCCACAGTTGACTATATGGAAACAGCCCATGCATCTATTTAAGAATCTCAGGACGACCACCCATTATTTATTTGGAAACTATTTTTAAAGTAAGCTTAACTCTGCCCTATGGATACCATACAGCACAGGTTTGAATGAGAATGGTCACATAGGTTCATGATTTCAAATAGTTGGTCCCAAGTTGGTGGAGCTGTTTGAAAAGGATTAAGAGATAGATCATTAGAGACAGACTAACTCTATCAGATAAAACTCTATCATTCCCAGTACACTTTCTCCTTCTTCCTGTTTTTGGATCTAGATACTCACTCTCAGGTTTTGTTTTTTGTTTTTTTGTTTTTTTTCATCATGCATTTGCTCTGACATCCTGGAGTCTACCTTTCTAAAACATAAACTGTATTGTTTGTGGTGTTTTATCATATCTACAAATGAGTAATGAATATACCTGTCATTAGTTTTAGTTGATAGGTTTTGTATATTACATAACAATATTATTTACTCGTTTAAATTGTAAATCAATTCAATTTAAATGGACGCACTGCATTTAATGTAACTGGTACTGTATTTACTGACACTAGGTAACAGTTTGGCACTAACAATATAAAAGTTACTCTTTATTAATGTAATTACTGCATACATGTCTAGAAGATAATTGTTGCAAATAGATTGTGTGCATCAAAGAATGTAGCCGTATTGAGATTGAGAATGTCAAATTGCCCCCCTCTCCCCAGCCATTGCTCTTGGTTAAAATACCATAACATTTGTTGGAGAGCAGCAAATGTAGCTACATCACTGCTTCAAATCTGGACCCCAAGATAAAATGTAATTATTTACTATTACTCTTATGTTTTCTAAATCTTACTTGTTTTAATGTCATAGTGAAATTTTATAGTACATTTTAGTTATCAATGGATTAGTTAATGCATGGAAATGTTTGGAAGAGATAAAGGCTAAAATTAACAATAGGACTAAAAATTATACCATTTCCTTCTACTTGTCATGGTTCCATATATTTCATTTCAGTATTTATCAGAGCCATTTAGTACTTAGTAAGGAAAGAAACTAAACAGGTGCATTTAAGCATTATTCACTCATTGAAAATTGCCCTAACATTTTACTTATTAAGAGTAATTTTTGGTGAAATTTTATCTAAAGTACAAAAGAAATCTCCGGGTCCTTATCAAATGAGAACTAATCTTTGCCTTGAAGAGCTTGCGTTACCTACTGCACTATGACCTCTTCCTCTGGAAACACTTTTGCATTTAAACCAGCTAACATTTCATTTCCCAGATAATTCTAATAGAGAACTTAGGAAGAGAGAGTGTAGTGATTATTCATTTTGTACTTTCTGTAATGAAAGGAACCTGCCTGAATTACACTTTGTTTCCGTTGGGACAATTCTCTTCCCCATTTTCCTCATGGATATATATATATAGAAAATGGATTCCTATGAGAAGCACCCTTGGAACTCACAGCTCTGTTTGCTATACTGCAGTCAAATCCCTCCCTTCAGAGCTCAGGAAACCCCCCCCCCCCCCGAGAAGAGGAAGTGGGAAGCGTGTAAGACACAGAGAGGATGGAGGAGGGGCAGAGCAGGGCTCATATGAACTCAGAGACTGAAGTGGCAAACACGGGACCTACATGGGTCTGCAGCAGACCCATGTAGGTATATCCTCTTCGTATATACCTTAGCTTTCAGTTTAGTATTTTTATGAGACTCTAGAGTATGAGAGCCAATTGGTCTCTGATTCTTGTATCTTCCCTTAGGGCTCTTTTACTTCTGTTTAATTACCTTGTCCAGCCTATATGTGATAGTTCTTGTTTTACCTAATTATATTTTATTTTGATGTGCTTGCTTGTTATTCCTTAGAAGCCTGTTCCTTTATAGTGAAAGACAGAAAAAGATTAGATCCTGAGGGGAGGGGATGTATTTAAAACTGGGAGGAGTAGAAGGAGGGGGAAAATTTAAATACAGTTATGTTGTATGAGAAAATAATCTATTTTTGATAAAAGAAAATAAAAAAAGAAAAGAATGCATGAGCTATAGATTATAGGGTTTGCTAGAAGAAAAATTTTATTATGAGTACTCTGGTACTCTAGCTTATGCAGTAGTGCCACTCAAGTTAGGGTGGGTTGTCCATGATCAGCTAATCCCTTCTAGAATCACTTTCACAGTAACACCAATGTGTGTAACCTATATGTATTTCTGTCTCTTTCATGTATTAAATTTTACTCTTTTCTCAAACCTACATCCCGTCCACAGTTTTCCCTTATTCCATTCCTCTCAGCATTCACACACACACACACACACACACACACACACACACACACACACACACACACACACGCACACACACCACCTCTCTCTTGCAGATCCACTCCTCCTCTGTTTCTCTTTTGAAATGAGCAAGGCAGGCCCCTCAGTGATATTAACCCAACACAGCATATGAAGATTCAATAAGACTAGGCACAAACCCACATACCAATCTTAGACAAGGCAACCCTGTAAGAGAAAAAGGGTCTCAAATCAATCAAAAGAACCAGAGAAACCCCATTCCCACTATTAGGAATTCCAAATGAACAGCAAGATACGCAACCATAAGGTGTATGCCAAGGACCTAGCTCAGACCCATACAGGCTTTTTGATTGTTGCTTCAATCTCTGAACCCTATAAACTTGGTTTAGTTGGTTATGTGGACTATTTTTTTTTTATGTTGTTCTCGACCCCTCAATGGCTTATGCAATCTTGGCATGAGCTTCAATGATACTGTAACTCTTGAACAATCTGTGTTTGTAAACTCGGCACCATATGGATGCTGCTATCCATTTGTTCATGATGTATAGAGGCATTTGTAAGCCTCGGTTGCTAAGCCTAGAAAAACACTTACTTTTTGAAAACAGGGGATTACTTTAAAAGCTCTCCTCTTTTAAATGTGTTTGCCTTTTTAGAAGTTGGAGTTTGGCACGGGTGGAATCTTGTTTTCATGGTAACTCTACTAAATTTCCAGCTAAAAGTGAAACATAGCTTTTAATATATTGTCTTTTAAAGTTACCCTTGCTTTCGCCACGGGTACCCTACCTCTGATTTTAAGCTCTCCTTTGTAATGACTTGTACATTTTTCAAAACTCTGCCCTATCTCTTTCTGTATCTCTGACTAAAAACAATTAGCAGAAACTTCTTGAAATGTATGATGCCTCAAAAAATTCTTTGACAAATAACTTAGTAAATTTTTGATCAACTTTTGAATCCAACCTCAACTATATATATTCAGAATAAAAACCTACTCTACCCAGGTTCTTTCCCTGAATTTTTATGAATGTTTGTTTGAATATTTTATGAACTGTAGGCCAGCTAATAATTGGGACCTTGTTTCTTACTCCTATACCCAGAGCATATAGTCTTTCCTGGCTGCTTTTATAGCAAATCTGCTCTGCCCTGATCACAGAAGAATGGATCTTTATGCTAAACCAACAGCATTCTCACATCTTATAGTCCAGAGCCCCAAGCCATTTTACTACACTCCTCCGCAATGCAGCATCAAAAGCCTTAGAACACATGCTCTTCTTTATCATAGCACTGGTTCCATATGTCAGGGTGTTTCCCATGTTCGATACTTATCTAATTGCTGCAACCAAATATTTAAAGTGAAGCAAATGATACGGAAAAATGTATTTTGGCTCATGGTGTGAGAGGATACGGCATGTGGAGGGAAGGTGTGGCAGAGGTCATTGTGGTTGGAACTGGGTAAACCAAAGAGCAGAAAGCATTGAATTGGATTTTTATCTTTTTAAAAATTTTATCATTATTCCCTTTGTATTCAGTCTTTTCAGGTTTATTGAATGCATGGAATAGTGTTCTGCACATTGAGGATATGTCTTTTCTGATTTAATTCTTTCCGGAAACATTTTCAAAGACAGGGCCAAATATATCTCTATTTATTGGTTCTAGGTACTTTCCTGCTTTAAAAAGGTTAACCATCATAAACTATCTTTCTGCATTGCAAGTTGACTTAAAATGTATCTAATTTAAATTAATTCAAAAATAGAAATCAAATTTCCATTTTTTCTACTGTGAAATTACCTTACAAAGTGATACACTTCTATCAACAAAGTGATACACTCACATCAGCTTGTTTCAGCTGATTCAAATCACAGTGGGAAGTCCAAAACTCTGATTTATGGTGCAAATATAATAGCAGTGTAAGTGCTATATGAGTTGACGGTGATGATGATGTGAAGAACGTGTAACAAAGAAATGATCTACATAAATCTAAAGACAATAAATATATCCTTGCAACACAATGACGTGATTATAAATTCAGTAATACTGTGTAGGCAGCTTTGAAGAATGTACCTTATGTGTTTATCACTATAGACTAAAATTAATGAATGTCTTAAATTCCCAAATTGAAAACATCTTACTTACTTTCATATGTCAAGAAATATTTCCCCAAATCGTTTTCCCAATGAAAACTTTTCTTTAAATGAATGATCCATTTTTGTTTCAGTTAGATATGGGTGGTTTACTGAATGCATTCTCCAAGACTAGTCATAATCAAGGATACAGAGAAGACATGGGAGCCAAACTATGATGGCAGTCTGCTTTTAAGGCAGCCATTTTATATGAAAACCAAGTGCAAAAGACAAGGAGAGGGAAGTAATACATTGTAATACATCTTGATCATATGGACAAAATATTATCAACAAACCTTTAAGCTGACTGGTCCTAAGTGAGGTAAGAGAGGCAGCAGTTAGGGTCTTCCAAAGTATAACCAGAGTGCAGCCAAATACAGAATTAACTTAGAGTGCCACGAGAGTGTTGCCATGCATGGAGATAACAGAGTCGTTGTAAAATATAAGGTTAACACGACCTTCTGGCAGGCTCTGTTAGTGTAGTTTAACATGATCTTCTGGCAGGCTCTGTTAGCGTAAGTAAACTGGACTTTCTGGCAAGCTCTCTTAGTGTAGGTTAACTTTATCTTCAGGCGGGGTATGTTAGTATAGGTTAACTTGACCCTCTGGCAGAGTCTGTTAGTGTAGGTTAACTTGACCCTCTGGCAGGCTTTGTTAATGTCACCTATGAATAACTACTTATAGGAAGTAAGTTAAAAAATTTTGAAGTTAATTTCACCTTATAAACTAAAATGGATATTGAGTACAAAATGGCTTCAGCTATGTTACAGAGAGTAGGTCCTAACATCTCCTATTGAAGTAGCCAAGAGGATTTCCATGAGTTTGGTGCAAAGTGAACTACATAATGAATTTGAAGCTAGTTTTGGTTATATAAGAAAACCTGGGCTGGTGGTGGTGGCGCATGCCTTTAATCCCAGCACTTGGGAGACAGTGGTATGTCGATTGCTGTGAGTTTGAGGCCAAGCCTGGTCTACAAAGTGCGAGTCCAGGACAGCCAAGCCAAATATACACAGAGAAACCCTGTCTCAAAAAACAAAAACAAAAACAAAAACAAACAAAGAAAACTCTCGTTCAGGAAACACATAAAAGTAAAAGGAAGAAATAGGATCCACTCAGAGAACTTTCTTAAGAAGGTTGGTGACACAATTTAGTCCCTATTTATAGACTATTTTGAGAGTAAACCATGTAGATATGAGTGTGATCAGGAGGACATCCAAGAGTTTATTTCAGTAATCATACTAGAGGTGATAGGGTTTGTAATTAGGAAAAGAGTCATGGAGAACAAACTTGGCCAATGGCCCTGAGCATGAGTTTAAACCAGGCTACTGACTGACACAGTCAACACATGTCAGTAAAGGGAAGAGAAGATGCAGTTTTGAGCTGGATGAATGGAGAAAGTGGTTGTCATTATCAGATGCAGGGAAAACACAAAACAGAATCATGGGAAAGGATGATAGAGTTTGCTTCTGAACACATTCAATTTTAAATCTCTAGACGTTTGTTGACATCTTATTAGAAACAAAGGGATATGCCCAGAAGGATGTAGATTAAAGGTGTTTGGATTTTGGAGAGAAAAAAAAATCAAAGTTTGTGAAGTGAATTAGCAAATTGTCAACATGAAGTGGTGTTTAGGAAATCAGATAGATCCCTACAGGATTATAAGCACGGATTTTAGGGGGTAGGGAAGACTGAATCTACACTCTTCAATCTTCATAGAAACCAAGCGAGGCCAGAACAGGGAAAGGAAACATGGGGAGATTTGGATCATTTAGAGTTCACAAGGCTCTATTCCTTCCCAGAGGAATAGAAATGCTTCAAATGTGGGAATTGTAAAAGACAATTGAAGATTGAAATGACTCAGATTTAGTGTTAGAAGCCTCATTGTTGACCTGAAACAAATAAAAACAATCACACCGGAATTAAAGAAAAATGTGTTAATAATTTTGGACACATGATACACCACTCATTAATTATTGACATTTTCTTGCATTTTATTCAAGAACTACATATTTGAAAGAGTAAAAATAGCATAGGATTTACAAGATGAAGATATGAGTTTGGATGTTTATTTTTAAATTTACTAGTTCAATTAAATTTATTAGAAGGTCACATTATCTTGGCATATAAAATTCCAGTTTTAACTATAAACAAGGACAGCAATACGTAATTTATAAGGAGGATATAAGAATTAAATGTATGTAATTACTAATTTGAAGGAGCTTAAAATTATCTAAGTGGTACCAATTTATTGAATGGCTGGCTTATCAGCTAAAATGGCAAAAGAAGCTTATACATTCATCCTCCTTTTCATCTGAGACTCCACCATAATGGCATTAAAGCTGGCTGAAGATTATATAATAGCCATTCAGGATAACAGGACGGAGGCATCCAAAAGCCTGAATGAGAGCACCTTTGTGGAAGGGCAAGGGCAGATAAAGCGTGAGACACTCATAAGGCAAGCCAGAGTAAGCCTCGATCTGTGGGAAGTGCAGGAATTTAAAAGTGCTCCATTTCTTCACGCCTAAGAACAGTTATGGCAGTGATGTTCTCTAGTAGTGCATAGAGTTCACAGCTTAGCAAGGTAGGAACTAGGGATACCAAGATTTAGTTCCTTTTACACCTAAATTTCACTCCACTCCATATGATCCCACTGGCACGTCTCACTCACAGATATAATGTGTCCATTAGGTTAAGAGATGGGAAAATATTAATAC
Source organism: Acomys russatus (assembly GCF_903995435.1). Lineage (NCBI taxonomy): Eukaryota > Metazoa > Chordata > Mammalia > Rodentia > Muridae > Acomys > Acomys russatus. Next base: position 24,382,062 of record NC_067167.1, on the reverse strand, counting down.
ATACTTAAATACTGGTTTTGCCACATAAGAAACCTTGGCCTTTGTCTGTCCCACTGGTCTGAACTAGATTCTTATCTATAAAAAGTTAAATTTCAAACATATTCACTTTCCATTATACTTTTATTTATTTAATATGGTTTCTCTTACACTTATTTATTTATTTATTTGTGTGTGTGTGTGTGTGTGTGTGTGTGTGTGTGTGTGTGTGTGTGTACACAACATTCAGGAGCTGCCTCTCTCCTTTCAGTGGATTCTAGTGATCAAATTCAGCAAATAAAGTCTGGTGGTAAGTGCCCTTCCCTTCCCTTTAAAAGAAATGTAAATGTATTTTGAAAACTGAGTATAGGCACAACTAGTAATATTTTTGACAGGTCTCTCTATAAATAATATGATTGTGTAATGCCAGCAAAAATGAGCAAAGTGGCTCATTTTCTAGAACACTGGAGAGGTTAAGATGTGTGAAAGACGAAGGATGAAGGAGGAATATGGAATGTGCACATCAACAGGCAACTGCGTGCAGCGAATTGGTGTTGACTCATAATATGTGCTAGGAAGAGTCTAAGGGCCTGGAGGAAAGAAAAGAATCTTGGCAAGAGATGTGCTGTTCCCTGGAACCAACTGCTGGACATCAATCTTCCATCTTCAAGATTCCTGAGATTTCTTTCTTTTTTCTTTTTTCACTTCAAAGAGGATGATGAGCATCAAAGAACCTCTTTATGGAGGTGGCTTCAAATGCATGATAATTATTACTTGAAATCTATGGTGTCAGTTTGTCTAACTAATCATACCTGGTCGAGAATAGATACAAGATAATTATGAGTGGTGACTGATTATATCTCATTTAAAAGATTTAAGCTGCAATCTTTATCATAGAAGAAATTATTCAGTGGAAGGGCAGCCAGATGCTGTTACAAAGTGAACAGCTAAGAAATAAAATATCAAAAAGGTCCATGAATATTAACAGGCGTAAAAAGGATTTGGCCAGTTTTACTCTGACAACAAACTTGGCCTTTATTGCTCAAGAGAAATGGCACAGCTAAAATTATACAACAAAGGTAATGTTTACTATTTTTGATACTATTTTGATACTTATTTTTGCTCTCTATTCATATAAGAAATTAGTTTATCCTGAAGAAATAAATTCCATGCAAGGCATAGAAATTCTCCTTTTCAATTATTGGTTAAGGTACTCTAAGATGGCTGATTACAATATAGGCTATTTCCCCTATCGCTGATGCCTTCAAGAAGAAAGTAATACTGTATTGCTGAAGACACCATACACTTCAGACACAGCACATGAAGGAACTGATCTGGCGCTGACTTCCCAAAACTCTAGCTCTCAAAATATCTGAATAAGCTATGCAAGCTGTCAAGAGAGAAAAATAATCAGTAGTGTTATCTAGCTGTAAAGTCTGTGAACTACATCTACAACCCTCATGGCAAGATATTCTGAAAGGCTAAGTAGTGTCACTGTTATCGTGGAAGCAAGCGATGGCAAGACAATTGGATTTAAGGCACTTTCAATAGGAGGGAGTTTATTCCTGGTACTGAATTGAGCCAATCACCCATGGCTAGTGAGGTCATGGAACCTTGAGAATAATTTGCCAGTGCCATTTTCCTAATTCAGAATATATTTAAACTGCATTCTAAACATTTACCTTTACATGTACAAGTAAATGTATATAGCCCTCATTCCTTCTCAAAGAAGCTTGCTTTTTCAGCAGATGACGATATTACAAAAAAACACAACTGGACTAGTCAAAATGCAGAAACAAATTGACCATGATTTTAATTAATATACCTAAAATTCAACCCCAAATCTTAAGTTTCAGGAAGCATCATGGGAGAGGGGATAAAAATATTGCTAAGAGCCAGGACACCAAAGATTTATTAAATAAGTATTACAGTATTAGATGTAGTATTTTAGTTAATATACTAATCCTTTAAGAATTTCATACAAAGTATCATAATCACAATCCCCTCTCTTGTCTCTAATTCACCTACCTTTTCACAATTCTATTCCCTACCTTCTAAGTCTTTCACTCCATGTCACCTTTACTTTTTTTTTTTTACGGTTGTTTTGTTTTATTTTTACAGACAATCCCATAGTAGATGTCTGCTTTCATGGTACTGCTCTGTCCTTATAATGTTGTTTGTATCTGTATGACCAAGGATAATCATTTGTTAATGGACAGCTATTTGGTGTACAATCATGGCTTTCTGGTCTCCAGATATTTTATGTCACTGTTTAACTGTTTAAAGGAACTAACATTAAAAAAAGCCCATTTTCTCACAATTTTGAAAGTTTCAGCCATTGCTTAGTACTAGGCAGACTAAGGAATAAAGAGTAGCAAATGGGGCTTCTTATCTGTGTTCATCCTCTTACTCTTCTGCTTTCTTTTGTATCTAGTCTACGAAATAGTGATTAAGTCTCTGCTAAGGGAGCAAGGATGAGCAAGCTCTCATAATTCATTTGATGAGGTGCTTCTAATAGTGTACGGATGTTTCAGTGGGATCCACTTTCTTTAAAACATGTTTTACACTTATTTAGTTGTGTGTGGGTGCTATATTTGTGTGAGTGCAAGGCAGGACTGTGGTGGTTAGATGACACCTTATACAGTTGTTTCTCTCTCCTTTGGTCATGCAGATTTCACCAACTATGCTCAGGTTTTCAGGTTTGGGTAGCAAGTGCCTTTGTCTGTTGAGATTGCTCTCATAGGCACCCCTTCTAAAAAGTCTCCAGCATTTGCCAATATTGCCCCTCTTTGAAAAAGATTTAAGTGAAGGCTTTCATGGGACATGCCCCTTGAGCTAGTGTGCAGATATAAGTGAGTATATACCATTTGACTCTTTCTGCTTCTGGGTTAACTCCCTCATTATGAAAAATCAAAGGGATTGAAATGTAGAATATACAAAGTATAAGGGCCTTGAAACTGTATATTTCTAAGTCTATTGATTCTAATAGAAACAAAATATATTCCTATTAAGGTCTTTATTAAGGCAACACTACCCTAAGACTCAGGATGTGAGGTCCTTTGGGGTTTGGTTTTAGTCACATTGGTAAAAATAAGTGTTCAGCACTAAAACTCCTATTAAATTCCTGCCTACTATTTGTTAGAATAAAAAATAGAAAATATACCTTAAAAAAAAAAAAAAGAAAAAGATTTGGATACGAGTTTTTGAGGAACACCTATTTAAAACTTAGCAAGACCTGAGGAAAACATTTCTGTTATTCTAAGACATCCATTTTGATGAGTTTGCCAAGCAGGCACAGGAAACAACTTCAAACCCCTTCCTTTTTCCTATCTATCTAAATAGCATTTCTTATTTTTCCTATACCTTACTAACTTGGACTTTAGATGTCATTTTCTTGTAGAGCAAATATGGGCAATGTGAGAAAGGTGCTTATGAAGAAGGAGTGGTAATATCTCCTTTTCTAACCCTATAGCATGTTAGGTATAGTACTAGCCTACCTAAGGCCAGAGAGTCTCTCACTTAAACATCTCAGATTCCCCACTCTTTTCCCATGACACTACCCCTAGTAACCAAATATCTGTTCTTTAAAATGGCTTGGAGATGAATCATTTACCTAAGTTGCTATTTTTATATGAGCTGTACTCTAATTATAGAACTTTTTAAAAAAAATACCGTAAAAATTTAAAAGAGTATATGGTTGGACAAATGCCAATTAAGTTCTCTGAATTTCTGTTATCTAAGTGTCGTATAATATGTAACCCATTAAACAAGGTAGAAGTAGAAATTCAAGTGTAGGAACTGAAAAGGACAACGTTTTGAAACAAAGGCCCATGATTTTTAAATGCTTTTTCTGTCTTTTTGTTTTTGTTTTTTATCCTGTTTGGCTTTCATTTCCTGGCTTGCTATTTTCTCAAGAGGAAACAGAAGAGAATTGGATCCGGATGAGAGCGGAGCTGGGAGGAGTGGAGGGAAGTGAAACTGACTGGGAGACATTATATGAGAGAAGAATCTATTTTCAATAAAAAACAAAGAAAACATAGCTGCAGAAAAATTTTTTGAAAAGAAAGAAAAGAAAAAAAGAAAAGGAAAACCCCCCCCCAAAAAAAAAAAAATCTCAAAGAAGAGATTGATAAAAAGTAGAAAATAAGCAAATAGGTGAAAAACATGGCAGTTGGAGGTTAACTCTTATTTACAATATTCATATCTCAGAGTTTAGCTTTCTGTTTTTTTTCAGTCATAAATATTCATGTTACCTGTTTTATAAATTAATTGTAGTTCAATAAATAAAATGGGATTATATATAATTTTTCATTAAGATAATATAAAAATAAAATATACTTCTTATACTGAGAATAATCATCTCTACTAATGTATATTTTTGTACATATAAGTTTTTGGGTACTGGATTACCGGACACTTAGGTAAATTCCATCATATGTTAAAAAACCCAAATCCAGAAGGAAGGTTTTTTCTTCCTTGGTCAACTAACAATAGAATAATTCTGTAGGCATATCAATAAAGAAAGAACAAATTTATGGAAAAATAAATTTGTCATTAAGTATAATGCTCTTTATGTTATATATTATAAACATATATTGTATAAGTATGTATAATATAATTTCAAAAACTTTAATGGAACATAAATAAAAACTCATGTAAACTGTCACCAATATTAAGATTGTTCTGGAGGAGCATCAGTGTGTCTTTTTTTATTAAACATTTTTTTACTTTTTACATATACATTTATATTATTACACATATGTACAATAAATTACCTACAGCAGGAAGAACATTGACACAATCCAGAATTATATAAGTGTTACATTCATAGTGTTTGGCTATTTGTATTTGCCTGCCTTAAAGCCAACATCTTTTCTATGTTGGTGCATCTAAAATGTAATTCAATTTTCTTGTTTAAGTGAGAGGCTCTCTGTCCTTGTTTGTATACCTTAAACATTCTATTGTAATAATTTCTTAACACTAACATTACATAGAAGGCTGAAGATATGTAGGCCCTCCATAGAGATATTTTAAATAAAAATTTAAAAGTATAACCATAATTAAATATTAGTATTTTAATCTCAGTTGACAGCACATAAGAGAACTTCTATCTTTGAGTATATTATATGTTACATATAAGTATTGTATATAATATTTAAAACATAAAATTGGAAACTATAGACATGTCCTCACTCCTCAAAATGGGTAGGCTCATTAGCTGTATCTCCACAGCCTTTGTTTCTGACTTTTCCAAGTTACAAAGTGCAGCATGCTCTAAGATTTGTCTTCAACCTGACATTTTCTTTTGCACAGTTCTAATATTTTCTTGTTATTCTATGTATCTTTAGTGTTGTATAAATACGGTAATAAAGGAGGATTCTATTGGAGGAAACCCAATTCTGTGTACAGACTGTAAGTGCTTGAGATTTTAGCATACTTTATAGATTCTATTGTGCCTGGTTAGTATCTGAGATTGGCACAAAGAGTCATGCCTCTTCCTTTCTCAGATCACTTTTCTTTCCTAGTAATACAGAGAGAAATTGGTCTGGGAGAAAACTAAGCACACAAAAGGAACACCATACTTTAATGCAGCTCAATATTATATGGTGAATATTTCAAGACGACTTTCATCTTACATTCCATGTCTGACCTAACCCTAAATTGCTTATGTATTTTATGAGGGATGGTGATAACATTCATAGACTATGACCTCTTCCTCCAATAATAGTCAGTGACAAAATTTACAACAAATTCTTCTCTGAATAATTGTAGTTGAGTAATGTTTTGTGTTATCTGTTTTCCTTCCCTTGAAAACATTTTCTTCTCACATAATATTTGCTGACTATGGTTTTCCTTCTCTCTGTCCTTCCTAGTCCCTCTCCATGTCCCCTCACATCCAGACCCACAAATTTTCTGTCTCTCATTAGAAAACAAACAGGTTTCTAAGGGGTAATAATAATAAAATATGATAGAAAAATAAAATATAAGATAAAAGATAAGACAAAAAAATAATGCATTAAAGTTGGACAAGACAAATATAGAGAAGGAAAAAGTCCATGAGAAGGCACAAGAATCAGAACTGCTTAGTCACACACTCAGGATTCTTAAAAACACTAAAATGATCTGGGTAGGGGTTTAAAGTTTACTGCCTGTATTGTCCTTGGCTGGTGCCTTAGTTTGAGCGGGACCCCTGGGCCCAAATCTGCCTATCATAATGTTCTACTTGTAGGTTTCTAGGACCCTCTGGATCCTTCTACTTTGCTGTTCTCCCATGCTTCTCTCATCTAGAGTCCCAATAGGATGTCCTCCCCTCTGTCCCAGTTTGAGACTTGATACCCTATGAGCATATACAGGGGGAGGAAAACCCCCTTCAGGAACAGTCATAGGGGAGGGGAGTAAGGGGAAAATGGGAGGGAGGGAAGAATGGGAAGATACAAGGGATGGGATAACCACTGAGATGTAACAAGAATAAATTAATAAAAAAATTAAAAAAAACAGTAAAATGAAAGAGGATATATACACAGAGGATATGATGCATACCCAAGCAGGCCCTCTGCATGCTGCCTCAGACTGTGAGTTCATGAGTTTTATCATGGTGAATTAGAGGGTCTTGTTTGTTTGTGTTGTTTTTTGAGACAGGGTTTCTCTGTGTAGCCTTGGCTGTCCTGGACTTACTTTGTAGACCAAGCTGGCCTCAAACTCACAAAATTCCACCTACCTATGCTGTCTAGATGCTGGGATTACTGGTGTGCACCACTGCATCTGTCTCTTATTTTATTCTTAATGAATAGTTGAGTAAACAAGATAACAGGAACATCAAAACAAAAGCAACCCAATCTGTCCAAAATTACATTCAATATGTGGTATTATAGGAGAAGTATTATATGTGCAGGATTATATTTTAGCTTCCCGTGCACTATTAGCCTATGTGAAATGGAAACAGAACTTCAAAACAGTAATTGATTGATTCACATGGGTTTTCAAGGAGCTGTCTTGTCATTTGCTATAAAGGAGAATTAAGATGCAAAGAATGATATAAAACTCTTATAAAAGATTCATAAAAAACAGACTATGTTTGTATTTCCTATTGGTATAAACATATAAGAATGAAAATTATTATCCATACATGAACTCAGCTATTTCCTCATCTCATGGATGATATATTTACCATATCTGGTTTGTGAGAAGGGTTCTATTGAAAATCTGTAAATAGTCTCTGAACATACATTATGTATTCTTCCCAATTACACAAAATGATTAATTTTTGTACGTGGTTTATAAATATTATTTTACATGCTTCTACCAATATGAAGGAAATTGCTATGGAATTAAGGTATGGACAAGAAAAAAATTTCTCTTGATAGCTGAACTTTAGTGAAGTGATAGATGAATTTGCCATTGTTTTCAGTAAAGATTTTAAAAATATAATTTATTAATTTATTCTTGTTACATCTCAATGGTTATCCCATCCCTTGTATCCTCCCATTTCTCCCTCTCTCCCATTTTCCCCTTACTCCCCTCCCCTATGACTGTTCCTGAGGGGGATTACCTCCCTCTGTATATGCTCATAGGGTATCAAGTCTCTTCTTGGTAACCTGCTATCCTTCCTCTGAGTGCCACCAGGTCTCCCCGTAGAAGAATGGATAAAGCAACTGTGGTACATTTACACTATGGAATACTATTAAAAATAAGGAATTCCCCAAATCTGTGGAGATATGGAATGAACTAGAAATTATCATAATTAGTGAATTAACCCAGAAGCAGAAAGAGTCAAATGGTATATACTCACTTATATCTGCACACTAGCCCAAGGGGATTGTCCCATGAAAGTCTTCACTTACCAGGAAAGTGGAACAGAGGGGAGGACATCCTATTGGGACTCTAGATGAAAGAAGCATCAGTAAAGATTTTTAAAGTAACTTTTTTATTCTAACCCACGTTCACATACAAATTCCTTTTTTTTTTTCTTTTTGAGACAGGGTTTCTCTGTTTCCCTTGGCTGTCCTAGACTCATTTTGTAGACTAGGCTGGCCTACAACTCACAGATAGCCACCTACCTCTGACTCTGAGAACATACAAGTACTTAAGTACTTAATTTGTCAAAAAGATTATTCTAAGTTTCACAATATATGTATACACTTAAACAGTGTATTTGTGTGTGTGTGTGTGTGTGTGTGTGTGTGTGTGTGTGTGTGTGTGTGTGTGTGTACTATGTTGGTGGTTATAGCTGAAGATTTATTCTTTTGGTTCTTTTTGTTTTGGGTTTAAGTAAGGTATTATTAATACATGCTTTATCTATGAATTTAAATGTTTCCCAAGTATTGATGTGTTCATTTCTTTGAGTGATATATTATTTTAGGAGAACAAATAGGCACTTCAATGTATTTTTAAGGTCAATTTCCTCCACTGGTCAGGAAAATGAATATGCATTTTCTCCTTAGTTGAATCCCAGCTGATTTTACACTTGAAGTACATTGGAAATAATAACTTTTTACAGAGAAAATACAAAGATAATCAATACTCAGCATAGCTTTTATGAAGAAGGTGAGCTGTAGGATCCTACAGACAGTGTTCAGAGCCATTCTTGGTGATGAGCTCTCATTTGCTTTGTCTGCTTTGCCCTCACACTTCACCTTTGTGGAACTGAAGCATATGTGCTCTCTGTAGTTGAAATAAATAAATACATAAATAATGAATAAATCTGTTATACTTGGAAATATAAACGAATTTAGTTTTGATATAGATTTTGTCAGTGTTTTTACAATTTAACTCACATATTGACATTAATTTTAAATTCATAGTTTTATTTAGATAAGATTTAAATTTCAAAAATTTTTGTTGAGACCCATCCATGTTATGCTTGAGGAACACATGCCACGTTTCTGCTTTCATGTACTCATTCCTGCATCCTCTCCTATGTGAGGAAAGCATAAACTCTTGTATCTAACACTCCTAGGAAGATCCTTAGGCAAGACATGTATATTTTTGTCTTTAATTCAACTACCCACTATGAAAACTACAGTCACCTTCTCTGTGAATACATGGCTTCCAGTATAGACAACTACTAAACACAGACCTCCAAGTTTACAGTCTTAGTGACCCTAATACTGTATTTCCAGGGAAGGGCTGTAGAGGGATTTTAATCCAGAAGCATGGCTGCTCTGAGTGGAATGTAGCCATACCCGTAACACACACCTTTAACCCCAAATAATGAAGGTAAATTTAGTTTGTAGAAGAAAGCACCATATTTTGGAAGTGACGTCTATTGGTGGACACATAGAGTAATGTATCAGAGAAAGGTTTGACACAATAGGGTATATCCAACTCTCATGAGATGAGAAAAGAAAGAGAGGCAACTTAGCAGAGAGCTGTAGGCTTTGATCTTTTAAAATCTGCTTTATTTGGGGTTTCTTAATGCCACTTCCTCCCTTCCAAGCTCTATCCCTTCAAACACCCCAATCCCAGGTAGGAAAGAAAGAAGGTTAGTGGGGAGAAGGGGCATCAATTATTATTATTTTTTTTTTTGGTTGCTTACTGCTGTCTAGGGTCCTCAGGGTCTTTGGGGCAATCTCAATCTCTGTCATCAGGCTATTCAGTCAGCAACAGCAAGAGCAGGAGTAGCCTTCTCTTCCTTCTTCAACCTGCTCCTCCAAGTCCTTCTTAAAGCCCTCCTTTTCCTTTCTCTCTGGGTTCTCATATTTATACTCCCTGAGAGACTGCACCAGATGTTTTCCAGCTAGCCAAAAACATACCCCTGCATGAGACAGTCTCCTACTGACAAAGATTACATGCCATCTATCAAGGCTGTTACTAGCCATAGACAAACTGCAGCAGCCCCATATCCCACACCTGGAATTTTAACCAAAAGGATGCTTACATTACATAACTGAATTAAAACAACAACAACAACAAAAAAAACCCACTTCTACAACAAGAGCTGCAGCAGCAGACAGACACACACACACACACACACACACACACACACACACACAGAAGACAGTTTTACCAGGACAGCTTTACAGAGACATGTTGTAGAGAGAAAAAGCTAGACACAAGTGCAGACAGATGAGCCAGAGAATGAGAAGGAGCCAGACAGTTAGAACAGATTTCTAGGGTTAGTCTGAGGCCAAGCAGAACAATTCAGTAAGAAGCTAAGGGAAGCCAGTTTGAATCAAATCAGTAAATTTGTAGAGGAGCTTAAGACAGAACAGATAAGTTGAACAATCATAAAGTTTGATCTTATTCAGCAGCAAGTCTCAGAGGCTGAAAATATTCTAGGCCTAGATTGGATTGTATGGAGGCTAGAAGTTCCCAGGACTAGGTCTAGAGTATCAGAAAGGCAGAAAGCCTCTGAGACAACCAATTACATTAGGAGAATAAAAGCTAGTTTTGCAAAGGTAAAGTACTCAAATCAGAAGCTCCATCCTTTGACTCTGTTGATAACTAAGTATCCCACACCTGTCATCTGCCACATCCACTGCCACTCTTTTTACAGTAGTGATCCTAGACTTGACTTCCCAATTCTGCTAGCATCTTTTCCTTGAGGAAAAGCTATAAATACCTTCTCCAGAGTCCTGAAACTTAGCAATGAGAAATTTAACATTTTATAGAGGGTCTTACTTTAGGCTTAAAAGCTCACTTAGCTTGAGCTGAACCTTGGTTACTACTAACATAATTAGATCTGAAAAGACCCATACAGCTGATCAATTATTTGACAAATTGAGATAATCAAGCACAAAGAACTTTTAATGTCCACTCATGAGAAGAGATTAAATTTCCATACCAAGAAGCACAACGGATAACACAATTCCAGATATAATGTCGTATCAGTAACACACAAACAAGAATAACCAAAACAGAAGCCTTTGCCAAAAATAAATAGTAACATAGCAATATATCCTGAGAAATGTTACTCAGAATATGTAGAAGACATTGATGTTGAAATAGCAATAATACACATGATCAAAGAATAAAAAGGGGAATTAAATAGATGCCAGAAGAAAGATCACAAAACAGAAATAGTTGAATGAAATAATGAAAACAATTCAATATACAAAAATAGAATTTTTAAAAATGCAAAAATGAAATAAAATTTAAAATGGAAATTTCTCACATTGAAAAAAAATCAAGAAAGCAATTTTATTCACAAAACCCTTGAAAAAATTAACTTTGAATAAGTCTAACCAAGAAAATGAAAGTCATTCACAATGAAAATTTTAGGAGACTGAAAAAAGAAACTGAAGGAGATAATAGAAGAGGGAAAGACATCTCATGTTCATGGATTAGAAGAATCAATATTATGAAAATGCACATCCTGCAGATTCAAGATAATCCCCCATAAAATTTGCAATGGAATTCTTTACATAAAATTTTAAAAATCTCAAAACTGCATAAGGAAATACAATGCTTTGGACTCATGAAATCCAAAATAATCTTAAATAACACTATCAAAAACAACACAATTTTCCTGGAGACATCACCATGCTAAATTCAAATTCATACACTAGATTTATAAAATAAAACATTTTTTGTGGTACTGGTGCAAAACCATGCTCATTGGCCAATGGAAGAAAATAGAGGATATGCCTGTGAGCCTACCCACTTACAGCCACATGATTTTTGAGAAAAAAAATCAATAATAAACAATGAAAATAGAGACAATATAATTAACAAACAATGTTGGCCAAACTGGATAGTTGCATGTTTAAACATGAAACTTTATCATTAACTCTCATCACAGAGAACAGCCAATTCCAGATGAATCAGCAACATCATTTTAAGATCTGATACCTTGAATCTCCTTGAGGAGAAAGTAGGAATTACACTTGACACAGGCAAGGGCTATCAGAACAGGACCCAAAATACATAGACATTAAAAACAAAATTTAATAAATTAACCTTCATGAAAGTTAAAATGTTCTGTACATAAAAGGATGGCATCCCTTGATAGCCAAGCCACAATATAAGGAGAAGGAACACCTTGGCTAGCTAAATATTGGACAAAGTGTTAGTTTCTAGAATTTAAAAACAAAAACCTTAAAAACTGAATATTAACAAAACAAAACCAATAATTTAAAGATGAGAATATTCTAAATAGGTATTTCTCAAAATATGACCAATATAGAGCTTAGAGACCCTTAAAATATGCAACATTCATGGCCATTTCAGAAATGCAGATTAAAACTTTTTGAAAGTTCATCTCATCCCTGTCAGAATATTAAAGGTCAGAAGAAGGAGGAGGGGGAGAAGGAGAAGGAGGAAGAGGAAAAGAAGAAGAGGAAGAGGAATGAAAGACTCAGGAGATGGAGAAGCAAACTAGCTATGACAAATAGTGATATGCATATGAGGGAAAGGAGATAAAAAAGATGAAAGAGAAAACATATTCACTGTTTATGAGCAGGCACACTGGTGCAGCTACTATGGAAGCCAATGTGGAGTATCCTCGAAAACTAAAATTAGATATACTGGGCTGGAGAGATGGACCAGTGGTTAAGAGCACTTGGCTCCTTGTCTGCATTCTATTCCCACCAACCACATGGTAGACCACACCGTCTATAACGGGAGCTGATGCATTCTCCTGGCATGCAGGTGTACAAGCAAATAAAGCACTCATAGACACAAATAAATAAATCTTTAAAAATTTAATACTTTGAAAAGAGAAAAAATTTGATATACCACATGTTCCTGCTACACCACTTGTGTACCCAAAGGACTCCACATCCTGCTCTAGAGATTTCTGCTCGTCTCTGTTCATTGCTTCTCTATTCACAATAGTTGGGAAATGAAAACAGCCTTGATATCCATTAACTGATGACTAGATAAGGAAATGTGGTTAGTTTCCACAATGAAATATTATTTAGCTTTTGAGAAAAAGGAAATCATGAAGATTTCAGGTGAATAAATGGAAATAGAAATGATCATCTTGAATGAGTTTATGCAGACTCAGAAAGATAAGAATCATACGTTGTTTTCTCCTCATCTCCTCATCTAGGGCTGGTAGCTTTGAAACTTCAGACATATATATATATATATATATATATATATATATATATATATATATATATATATATATATATTATTTGCAATACCCATAAAGGTCAGGAAATTACTAAAGAGCCATACAGAAGAGATTTTAAGGGACAGGATGCAGAATTCACTGTGATAAAGACTTGTATAAAGTGCTAAAAGACAATGAGGAAACCAGTGGGGTTAAATTAAGGTAGGACAGGTGAGATTAGAAAAACTGAGTAAGCAGAAGGATAAGTAATACTAAAGATATTTAAGTTTTTTAATACGAAAACCTACTACTGTAGAAGATTCATAAAGATAAAACGCAGTTGTCACAGATAGATCTCACTATGAAATGGAATATATATATATATAGGATCAGATGGGAAGGAGGAGAGAAGAGGTGTTAAAAGAGAGAATATGAGGAAAGCTAAAATATAGGGGAACTTGAGGGGTAGTATGAAAACCTAATGCAGTAGAAAGTTTCTAAAATATATTCATATATAAGGGCACTCTATATGAAATCATAAAAGAATGCTGGAGACAGGCCCAACTGGCCACCTCTTGTCACCAAACAAAGCTTCTGGTTCTGGGGTTGGGTTACATTTAATTGATTATTAAATTGTTGCCTCAAAGAGACCCATGGGAATCGCCAACATCCCAGGCTTTTGTCAAGACTAGGTTGCTCTTCACAAACTGACAGCATGTTCCCATTGCTGAAGTCAACACTTAGTTAACTAATTTTTAGTTCTAGACAGATGTTTTAAATCGATTAAGATGAGATATGATAAATACTGATTTACAGTCAGAATTTTAGATGCATCAGGATAAGACAGATGTTTTCTTCAAGCTTGCCAAATACAAATAGCCAATATACTATGATAAAAAAAAAAAAAAAAGGATAAGATCCAAAACAAAAAACACAACAAAACAAAACAAAATAAACAAACAAAACATGGAAATGTGGAGATGGTGCCTCCATGGAGCCTTCACCCATACATTCTAATAGTTTTGGTTTAAGAAGATACTCTGGAAACTACTAGCAAAGAGAAATTTAAGCACCAAACCAAACATAATTAGCCCTTTGAACTATAATAATGTACTACCCACAAGATATGCTAGGAGCAGGGCGTGATGGCAAATGCCTTTAATCCCAGCACTCTGGAGGCAGAGGCAGGCCGATCACTGTTTGAGGCTAGCATGGTCTATAATGCAAGTTGAGAACAGCCAAAAGTACACAGAGAAATCATGTCTCGAAAGCCAAACAAACAAACAAACAAACAAAATAACCCCCCCCCCCAAAAAAAAACAAAAGAAAATTATGCTCAGGAAATGGTGGCACAAGGATTGTGGGAATACCACCAATTTGACATAAGAAAGCAAGATGGAACCCATACCTGACTGTTCCTGGGTTCCTACTAAAATATGATACTAGATATCTCAGGGACCTAGGGTAAAACCAAATAATAGTGACCTGAAATATGTAATGATAAAATGTTTTCTAATAATATTCTCTATACTAGTAGATCAGTGCCTTAGTCAGCCACGATAAGAGAAGCTTCCTCCTGCAGCAGCTGGGAACAAACACAGAGATACACAGCCAGACACCGTGCAGAGGAGGAGAGAGCTTGGGACTTTCAGCCACAGCTTGGATGTCTCCATCATACTCCTCCCTTCAGAGCTCAGGACCACTGCAAAAGATGAGGTTGAAAGAGCGTGAGAGCTGGAGAGGAGGGACGCCAGGAAGAAACAAGATCCTCTAAGTCAGTGTGATCAAAGCTCGTATGAACTCAAGGAAACTGAAGCAGCATTCACGGAGCCTTCAAAGCCCTCAAAGGCCTGCACCAAGGCCTTTCAGTATATATTATGGCTTCCATTTTAATATGAATACAAGATTCTTGAATATATGAATGAGTGGGTCTCTGAGTCATGTGCCTTCTCTTGGACATGGTTTTGTTTTGATTTTTGGTTTGGGGTCTTTGTTGTTTTATCGGATTTTTGTCTTTTTTCTATTTTTGAAAAAGAATATAAGGTTCAGTGAGTGGTAGGGTAGATCTAGAAGGACTTGCAAGAGAGGAAGAATGTGGTCAAATTGTATGTAAATAAAAAAACTAGTTTAAATAATAAATAATGAAATATAATGGAATTATCCTATAATACGTGAACCTCAAAACTTTATGGAGCTGTACTGTCATTATTTCTGGTTACCCTCCAGAATATGACGGCAGAACTCTATCACTTAAGATACCAAATGTTTGCGTGAACAAATTAAAATTTAAAAAGTTACAATAAAACATACTTCAAGAAACATAAAAATTTTCTCAAAAAACTAATACAATTTTAATGGAATTTGTAATCAAAGATCATTTGCATTGGTAAATAGGGCCTGAGAGTAATAGGTGGTTAGATATTAAAAACCTAAGGACAGCCAGGGTTACACAGAAAAACCCTGTCTCAAAAAACCAAAAACCCACCAACCAAAGTTCTCTTTCAAAGTAGAATACTTAAGTATGTTATATAGTATATTTTTATTTTTAATATTAAGGAACTGTTTTGTAAGAGATATAATGTTGGCAAAAATATATGACTCAAGAGATATTATGTATCAAATCTCTTATTTGTAGTAAACCTAAACTTTATTCCTTTGATTATATCACAGCTCATAAAAGTTATGTCAGTATATTTTTCTCTTAACTTTAGTAACCCATCTCTTCTCTAACAATCAATAGAGTATTGAGTGGCTTCTTATGTACTTCTGGTTTGATATCTGTTATTGTTACAGTTACTGGGATAATTTCCCATATGTTAATGAAAACACTAAATCAAAGGGTCAACTATTTCTGGGCTGTATCAAAGTCAACAGAAGTTAATGGCAGGTTTTCTTAATGAAATCATTAATATAAATTGTATACTAGGGGATTTCCATTAAAGTATTAAGAGGAAGCTATTTATTTTAAATAAGTTAAAAATCTATGCATCATTAAAATTGTCTTAATTACCTTTGGATCTTAGAATTCTCTCAAATGCAATTAAGGAAATGCAATTAATAATACTATTATATTTAAAGGCAAGATAATATGCTGTTGGATAAGGATGAGTAAGTCATAAACTGATGACCTTTTTTTTTCCTGTGTGCAAAATTTTAAATGGTTTATTTCTCTGAGCTTTCTTACAGATCAGAGATAGAGAAACTGGCACTACAGAAACAACAGCCTGCAGAGTCAAGAAATGCACAGTCTGAGTCAGATTGTCAATATTGATCAAATACACAGATTTGATAGTGACAGACTAGCCAGAATTTTTCCGTCAAATAATGTGTGTGTGTTTGTGTGTGTGTGTGTGTGTGTGTGTGTGTGTGTGTCTGTGTGTGTGTCTGTGTGTTTGGGTACATGTGTGTACATGGTTGTGCAGGACAGATGCTGATAGTCAATATCTTTTTCAGTGGCTCTCCACCTTATTTTCTAAGATAGAATCTCTCTCATCCATCCTTGTACTCACCAATTCACTAGATTGGGCAGACTGCAAGGTCCCAGGATCCTCCCTGCATTAAACACCAGTGCCACATATGCAGACTTTTAAGTGTGTGCTGGTAGTCCACATAGGGCCTAGTGTTTGAATAAGTACTTTTTCCATTAAAACAAATGTTCTTGTGATATATGTCTCATATTCCAAGACAATCACTTCCAGTAGCCCCACAAGAGGATCATCAAGACTGGAAGATCTGGACTTTGGGGCCTGCACAAACTGCTATACCAACCAAGGACAATGCATGCACTAAACCTAGACCCCCTGTTCAGAACTAGCCAATGGACAGCTCATTCTCCATGGGTGTGGGGAAAGTAGGGAACTCTGGTGCCCCTAATTTAATCAAGTACCCTTGATGGAGAGGAAGGGGAAGCAGGCTATCCAGATGAAGCCTGATAGGCTGTACTCATATGGTGGGGCAGGAGTTCCCCTTCTGTCTTAGGGGAAAGGAATAGGACAAAAGTGGGGGTGGGTGCTGGGGAGATGGCTCAGCAGTTAAGAGCACTTATTGCTTTTTCAAAGGTCCCAGGTTCAATTCCCAGCACCCACATGGCAGCTCACAACTATCTGTAACTCCAAGATCTGACAAGCTCATACAGATATACATGGAGGCAAAAAAAAAAAAAAAAAAAAAAAAAAAAACAATGCATATAAAATGAAAACAAAGTGGGGGGGGTGGGGACTGGAAGATATAAGTGAGGGATAACAATTGTGATGTAATGAATAAATTATAATAAAAAATAGTGTAAACAAAATAAATAATCCCAAACATATTTAGTAAGTTTCCAGAAAATTTGGTATTATAGGCAGGGTATCATAATTAGAAGCCTTGAGAAAGTTAATCTTGTAAGTATATTATTCTTATAGTAGATCTTCTATCTAAAAAGTTTTTTCGAGACTACTAATTTGTGAAAGGAGCATGAGAGGGATTGAAGGGAGGCGTCAAGGGGCAGGGCGGAGGGAGGTGGCCTGGAAGTGACTGTTGGAGGAAAGAAAGGGGGAAATGTAGTCTTGATTTTTTTTTTCAAGAAATTTGTATATGTATCCCATTGTTATGCAATATTCATAGTCTAATGTATCACATGAGGGACTTGAAAAGTGGAAAGAGACCTTGATATGGAGTTTTCATTTACAGATACTAAAGCCGTGCACAGAGGAAAAAAGCATAATTATATGAATTCAACAAAAATCTCATCATGCAATAAAATTATTGTTTTTGTTAGAAATCTTCCTTTTTAGAATTAAAGAATGAAAAGATGCTTATTTTGTCACGTATTCAGAACAAATAATTTTCATTTATTTAAAAATATAAGAAGTGGAGAATATTCTGACCATTGGCTAGATCTGCAAAATGGTCAGAATATTCTCCACAGTTGAGTGGAGAGTGTGATATGACTTTCTCACGTACTCTGGTGCCTCACATTTGACCATGTCCCCTGGAGGGGGAGACCTGGTGGCACTCAGAGGAAGGACAGCTGGTAGCCAAGAAGAGACTTGATACCCTATGAGAATATACAGGGGGAGGTAATCCCCCTCAGGAACAGTCATAGGGGAGGGGAATAATGGGAAAATGGGGGGGGGGGAGGAATGGGAGGATACAAGGGATGGGATAAACATTGAGATGTAACAAGAATAAATTAATAAAAAAAAATATAAGAACTGGAATACCTAAGAAGTACTAATTATAAATTTCATCCCTTATGCAGGATATGTGTGTTTAAATGGTAGGTGTTTTCTCTTATATTCACATTAAATAGGAAACCTTGCTACACATGTCTAAAACTTAAATGTTTCAACACACTAAAAAAGTTAGTGACAATTTTTGTGTGTGTACTACATCACACGTTTGTCGAGATTCTGTAACCAAAAAAATTGTAATTGTAGATTTTCAAATAAAATTAAATTTCTCTTTTAACATATATGTATATATAAGATTTTATATATAAACCATGTTATGATTGTTATTTATGTGTACATGATACATAAAATTTTCTCCTCAAATTTAAATTTACATTAAGTCTGATATACTTTTAGAGTTTTGAGTATTGACAAGTACATCTATGAGTCTTTAATTATTTCAGACCAAAAGTTTTCAGATATATTAAACGAATGAAATAAATGTAGGTTGCATGTGCGCGCACACACACACATACACACACACACAAATTTATAGATACATGAATGAACACACATATTTACTTCCATTATGTGTGTATATACTCCTATGCATATGCATAACTATGAATAGAAGAAGTTAATTGTGTATGTTAAGGGAAGTCTAATTCTAAGGGAAGTTTCAATTCCCAATCCCTCCTAAATGCACTTTCTGAAAGTTCGACTACAGTGTCCACATGTTTTACACCTACATTTATGTGAACACATTTTCAAGAGGACTGTACTTATTTTAAAACCTAAAACCACAGGAGCGTGTTATATTAACCCAGTTCAATAAAAGACAACCACAAATGGAATGCAAAATATCTCTTCAATCTTTCTGTAATCACTTCTGAATAGTAAAGAGAGCCACCTGGGGCTGAAAATATATTACCAGTCATTTCTGTAATGGAATTACTTGACAAATACTATTGCACACAAACACTATTGCTATAAAATACCAAATGCATATGTGTATATATGTATATAAGCATAAACTGGAGATCTACACATGGTATCATTACACATATTCAAAACCAAAATCCACACTCTGAGTGGTTAACAGGTAATTATCCTATAAACGCAACGAAGAATATGAACACTGAAAAGCAAAATCATCTTCATATTATTCATGCATGGCAAATATTATAATCAGAGATAATAGTTATTGAAGTGATCTTCAGGTTTATGACAACATTTAGCACTTTGTAGCTAAAATCTCTTTCACCTTGAAGGTAGATGACATTTCAGTATTCCCTATATAGCTCTTTGCAATGTTTCCTCTCCCTTCTCCTTTACATCAAGAATCATTGTAGCTCGTTTTAATGCTGTAGATGTACCTAATGTCCTTGCTGAGTTCTTTTTTTCCTATAGAACGTTACTGAATATTAGGTATCATGTATATATACTGCATAATATATATACACATACATACATACATACATATATACATAACAAATGTGACTTAGAGAAAACTGAGTTTATTTTGGCTTGTATTTCCAGAGGGGATAAAGTCCATCACTGTGGGAATAAAAAGCAAGAGAACAGTGAGATTGGCCGATGGTCAGGAAGCAGAGAGTGCAGAGAGAACAGGGAGAGGGACCGTTTTTAAAACAGAAAAAGCCACACACTTGACATCCTTCGTCCAACCACTTCATAAAGGTTTAATTACCTTCCCAAGTAGCATTAACAGGTAGGGATTAAGTGTTCAAATACATAAGTCTATGGTGCATGTATCTCCTGCAAACCTCCATAGGTATGTACAGAAATACAATGTCAAGGTTTAATATGAACATGAAAGTACCAAGAAAGCTCACATGTTTCCTAAAATAAGTACCTGATGAAAGGGGAAATTGCTTTTGCATTAGTATATGCTACCTAAGAAAGAGGTCATGTAATTATGTGATTATCCTTTAAAAAAAAAAAGGCCTTTCTGAGAATCAACATCTGAAATCCATTAAAATGAGGACAGAGCTAGTATGTGAAAGAGTATAGTAATTAAAGGGACTCCACCACACAACAAGAACATTTGCTCAACCATGTTCATAGCAGCCTTATTTGTAATAGCCTGAACCTGGAAGTGACCTAATGACCCTTAGTTGAAGAATGGATAAAGAAACCGGGATACATTTACACCATGGAATACTACTCAGCTATTAAAAATAAGGAAATGCCAAAATTTGCAAACAAATGGATGGAACTTGAAGTGATCATACTGAGTGAGTTAACCCAGATGCAGAAAGGCTCACATGGTATATACTCACCTATAATTGGACACTAGCCCAAAATGGATGTCCAGTGAAAGTCTTCACTTACCAGGAGATTAGGATAGATGTGAGGATTTCCTATTGGGACTCTAGGTGAGAGAAGTATGGGAGAATGGGGAAATAGAAGGGATTAGAGGGCCCTAGAAACCTACAAGAAGATCATCATGACTGGCAGATCTGGACCCAGAGGGGTATGCTCAAACTACTGCACCAACCAAAGACAATACATGCAGTTAACATTCAACCCCTACTCAGATCTACCCAATGGACAAGACATTCTCCACAGCTGTGTGGAGAGCAGAGACTGACTATGACATCAACTCTGGTCCCCCTCATTTGACCACTACCCCTTGGTGGGGAAGCCTGGTGGCATTCAAAGAAAGGACAAGCAGGCCACCAAGATGAGACTTGATAGTCTGTGACCATATATGGTAGAGGAGGAGGTCCCCATTGGGTCACAGTCCTAGGGGAGGAGAGTGGGGTGAAGGTGAGAGGGAGGGAGTGACGGAGGAATTGGGGAATACAAGTGAGGGGAAAACAATTGAGATAATCAAATCGATTAATTAATTAAATAAAAAAATTTTTAAATTTTTTTATTAATTTATTTTTGTTACATCTCAATGTTTATCCCATCCCTTGTATCTTCCCATTCTTCCCTCCCCCCCCCCCATTTTCCCATTATTCCCCTCCCCTATGACTGTTCCTGAGGGGGATTACCTCCCCCTGTATATGCTCATAGGGTATGAAGTCTCTTCTTGGCAACCTGCTGTCCTTCCTCTGAGTGCCACCAGGTCTCCCCCTCCAGGGGACATGGTCAAATGTGAGGCACCAGAGTACATTTTTAAAAAGAAGAAATGGGCCATTGCTGGAAGAAGTGTGCTACTGGAGGGGGACATTAGCTTTCTCTTCCTATTACCCATAGTTCTGGATGTAGAACTCTCAGGGACTTCCTCATCACCATTCGTGCCTATATGATACCATAAATCCAGCATATTTATCTACTTACATAATAGACTAAAGCTATGAAACTATTAGCAAGTCCCAATGATATGCATTATTTTATAAAAGCTTCTGTGGTCTGGGTGAGTTTTTTATTTTAAGAAATTTATTCAGATTACATCTCAATTGCTATCCCCATTTCCTCCTCCCTCTCTCTTTCATCCTATTCCCCTCCCCTAGGTCTGTGACAGAAGGGAACCTCATCCCCCACCAAATGATCACAAACAGGGGTAGCCTGTTTACCTCTTCATCTGATGCCACCAGGCCTCCCCACAAAGGGGAAGTGGTCAAATAGGGGCACCAGAGTTCATGTCAGAGTCAGTCCCAGCTCTCCATACAACTGTGGAGAATGAGCTGTCCATTGGCTAAATCTGGATAGGTTAGATCAGGAAAGTGGATATCATAAATGTTGTGGAATCCCTACATATTTTCTATTGGAAATATAGGTCTCATAGAAACATAAAGATATATTTACTTCACAGTTAATTTATCTCTATGGCATAAAATTTTTGATTGCTTTTAATATTTTTTAAAAATTTCTTATCAGAAGATATTCCTGGAATAAAGACTATCTTACCTATTATGCCATTAGCTCAGTAAGGCTTGCAATGTTCTTCACCCTAAGTATATTCTTCTGACATGTTCCTTAAGATTCATTCTTATTTCTCCCCAGCAAATACTTGCTATAAATATTATGGGGCCTAGAATAAGAGATGAAACACTTCAAGTGGTTGTGAAGGCAACTCTTCATTATGCAATTATGGAATAGAAATTTTTACCACCCAGGCTGTGAAATGGACTCCATTGCTGGTGTCTACTAAAGTGTTATTTCTGTCCCTAGCAAAGCACATGATAGATTGCCATGAATTATGCATGGGGAAAGGCACACTCTGTTCTCTGGTAGCCATGATAACAGATAGAGATAGTAGTAACTACATGCCTTTTGAGTTTGTTATAGTTTATGGATTGACTTTAGGACTTAAGGAGACAAAGCATAATGTTCAGCTAAACAATCTGACACATAGAAAACCTTTCGCTTCAAAAGATCTCAATGGAAGCACCTAAGGGATCCTTATCTCTTCCAAAGTCGAGAAAGGCAAAACCAAAAGCCAGACCTTGTATTCTGTCCAGTTAGCAGAAGTAAGCAGGCAATAAACACACTCACCTATATAAAGACTCATGTCTTAGCATGCTTACATCCTTAAACCCAGGATTATATATGGGGGGCAGACGGGCTTGAGAACCACAAGTTAATAGGATGCTTTGAACATTCTACTCTAGAGAAATAACTTTCTTCTTCATTTAGAACTATTTATATCTGTGACTATGTAGTCTGCAATGACATGTATGGTGTTGTGTCTCACAAGGACAATTTTATTTTATTCAAAAATATACCTTGTCTGACACTATAACTTCCAAGTAGGTCCATTCAGGAATTATCTTGTGTAAAAATCAGTGTTAGTTGCAGAAAAACAAAATTAACATTTTACTGAAATAAAATGAGTGATTTTGTTAATATGTGGTAACATACACATATATTGAAGCATGTTTGGGAGATTTATAACAAAATAGACACTATAAGGCTGGGAAGGTAAATATATATTTTTAAAAACACTTTTCTTAGACTCCTTTTCTAGGAGTGATTGGATGAAAGTATCATCAAGATAGGAGAATAAAATTCAGAAAACCAGTGAGTAAGAAACAACAAAGACAAAGGTGAGCAATAGAAGAGGAAGAACATAACAAAGGACAGATAAAGAGACCACAAAATTACATAATGACTACAGTACATCTTTATTGGTAATAACTATGAATGGAATATATGAGATCCTCAATGTAAAATATTCAGGATGGTTTAATAAGGAAGAGGGAGAACCTATTCCCAGCTGTATCTGTAATAATTAATATAATTTCTAACTTGGATGTATTAAGAAGCCCATATGGATGTGCCTATGAATGCATTCTCTGACACAATTAGATTATGAGATCTGTGTGGTAATCAAGGGATTAATTAATCTGTTGATTGAATTTATATTATGATGCAATTATTGGGAAATGGTAAAACAGTATGAGGCAGATTCTAATCACTTAAAAGATGATCCACCACACAACAAGGACATGTGCTCAACCATTTTCATAGCAGCCTCATTTGTAATAGTCAACATGGAAACAGTCTAGATGTCTCTCGGTCAAAGAATGGACAAAGAAACTGTAGTACATGTATACTGTGGAATACTACTCAGCTATTAAAAACAAGGAAATCCTGAAATTTGCAGGCAAATGAACGGCACTAGAAATGATCATCCTGTGTGAGTTAACCCAGACCCAGAAAGATACACATGGTTTATACTCACTTAAAATTGGACACTAGCCCAACAGAGATGTCCCCTGAAAGTCTTCACTTAGCAGGAATTGAGATAGATATTGCGACTCCAGGTGAGAGACATAAGGGAGACTGGGGAAATAGAAGGATCCAGAGGGTCTGAGAAATCTACAAGAAGACCATTAACGCTGGCAGATCTGGAGCCAGCGGGCTCTGTTCAGACTACTGTATGAACCAAGGACAATGCATGCAGTAAACCTAGAAACCCTATCCAGATCTAGCCAATGGACAGCACACTCCACAGTTGTGGGGAGACTGGGGGCTGCCTCTGACATGAACTCTAGTACCCCCTATTTGACCACTTCCCCTTGGTGGGGAGACCTGGTGGCACTCAGAGGAAGAGTAAGCAGGCAACCAGGATGAGAACTGATAGTCATTGATCATATGGGGGGGAGGGTGGTCACAGACCAAGGGAAGGGGAATAGGATGAAAGAGGGAGGAGGAAAAAGAAAGATACAACCGAAGGGATAACAATTGAGATGTAATCTGAATAAATCACTTAAACAAAAAAGACAGGTCACTAAGGTTTCCAATTTGCTTACTCCTACACCCTATGTTCCTCTCTTCCTGTTTTTATGCATTTGATATGATAAATATTCGTTTGTGTTTCTACATGTGGAGGCCTGAAGTTTATGGGGTGTACCTTCATTGATGCTTCTACTTGGTCTCTTGCCAAATATGGAGCTCTCTGATTCTGGAGGTCTTGGGAATACCTGTCCTTTTCTCTACTGTGCCAGGGTTATAGGCAGGCAGCCAGCCTCATGCTACATGTTGCATTGGAATTATGAAATCTGATATTTGTATGAGTCACTCATCCACTCTATCTTTGTAAGGGGCTTAGGTCTAATGCATGCAAAGTCTTTAGTTGGTGCTTTAGTCTCAGCCGGCCCCTGTGGGCCCTGGTTAGTTGCAGCTGTTGGTCTTCTTGTGAGAAGCTCCTGTCACCTCCAGACCCTTTTCTCCTTCCCCCCACTTTTCCACAAGACTCCCTATGCATCGCCCAATGTCTGGCTGTCAGTCTCAGCATCTGTTTTGAGGTACTGCAGGGTGGGACATCTCAGAGGACAACTCTGATAGGCTCCTGTCTGCAAGCCTAGCAGAGTATCTTTATTAGTATCAGGGTTGGCTCTCTCCCATAGGGTGGGTCTTGGATTGGGCCAGGCATTGGTTAGACATTCCCTCAATTTTTTCTCTAACTTTATCCCTGCACATCTTGTAGGCAGGGTGATTTTGACATGAAGTTTTGGGGGGTAGGTTGGTGTTTTTTTTCCTCTACTAGGAAACTTGTCTGGTTGGAGGGTTGCCTCTTCAGTCTCTATGACCCCTGCTGCTAGGAATCTCTGCAAGTGTCACTCTCATACTCCTCCAGGGGCTGACTCTGACTTCGGTCTCCAGCTTACCACAGAGATGTGCCAGCCCACAGTTTCTCTTTTCTCTCCAGGTCTTCTGTCCTACCTTGTTCCCTCTCTTCAACCACCATCTCTGTCAATTCTATTTCCCCTTCTGAGTGAGATTTAAACATTCTCCCTGGAAAATAATGTTTTTTAAAAGGAGAGAAAAAATACCACAAGACAACCCATAGAACAAACTGACGTGAGCTCATAGGGCTCACAGACTAAACCAACAATCCGAGAGCCTGCATGGGTCTGACTTATGCCCTCTGAGTATATGTGATACTTGTGTGGCTTTGGCCACTTGTGAGATTCCTAACTGTGATAGGGGGCTGTTTCTAATGCTTCTGGGAGGCCTGTCTTTTTCTACAGGGAAATGGAGTAATAGATTGGGTAGCGGTGGTGACGGGGGAGGGAGTCGCTGGGAAGAGAACTTGGTGGTGGTGCAGGGACTAGTACAGGCAAAATAATGTTAATTCACCAGAACAATCTCCAGAAATTCTGGAGAACTAGAGCTATATCATATATTTTATGTGACTATATTGGAATAAAACAATAACAGGAGAAACTTTGGAAATTATACAAGTGAGTGAACATTAAGCAAGATTCTCTTGAATAATGAATGCATAAAAAGCCAAATTTAAGGAAAACGAAATAAAGAAAATAAAAACAACCACATCAAAGGTTATGAAAAATAACCACCACCACCAGCAACAACAAAACTCAAATAGCAGCTCATAAGGGGCATGTTTTAGCTACTTGTCTACCACCATGACAAAACACAATAACCAACAAGATAAAATAAGACATTTAATTTTCTGCTCACAGTTCTGGAGTTAGAACCCATTAACATCAATCATAGTTGGGAACATATCAGTAGTCAGAAAAATAATGTCTCTGGAGCAGTAGCCTACAGCTTTCATCCTTACCAGCAAGTTGGAGGCAGAGAGAGCTAACAAGTAAAGGTATGGGATTTTAAAAATTTAATTAATTTATTCAGATTACATCTCCATTGTTATTCCCTCACTTGCCCTTGGGGGTAGTTGGATTTTCATAACAGCTTATATAGATATAAAATGGTAATATACCATTCTAAAATGGTTGTGTGTTGTGAATAGAAAAGGCCCTTTTTTTGTGATGAAACTGAACTCATTTTCTGCTATTCACTGCAAAATGTGGTAATTATGAAATAAGCTACTTTGATAGAATTCAAGTAAAAATTTTCTCAATGAAATATAATGTTAAAATATTTTACTTTTAAGAATTATGAACAAAATTTGTCGACAAAGGACATATAGAGTATTAAATGAAAATTCCATTTGCTGCAGGATTCACTTTCAGTATAATGAGTCTGAAGCATTATCTTCCTTCGTCTTTTTATCCATGATGCTTTACAAAAAGATACAACCTAGAAACCTAAAATAAAAGATCTATTCAAGTAGTTAGATTATTTTTATAAAAAGTAAAGATATACGTACAGTTTACTTAATGATATGCATTACTATCTCTTGGAAATTTTTCGGAATGTTATCCTTTCAGTTGTTTGGCAGATTTCCATTTTCATTAAGAATTGTTTAGTGAAATGTCAAAGGCAATGTCAAAATAATGCCACAATATAGATATTACCATTATCAGACTTATATTTTCATAAATAGAAAAGTTTTCACTTGTATTATGCTTATGTATCTCACAGCAAAAATCATTCAAAAAGCTCAACTTCAATAAACGTAAGTTTACAATTAAAGATATACTACTTTTTGACAAAAAATGGCAAAAGACAATAGTTTGTCCCTAAAATAAGAGGAAAGACTTAAATTATAACAAATAAAATTAAATCAGACAGATGTATGACTGGTTTTTCTAGATCATCAAATTTAACGTTTTGTCCAAGTTTATACAAATTATTCATTTTATTTTTATTCTATTTTGTAAAAAGCAAAGGATATGCATATATGATTTAAGTAGTAATGCACTCATTTTTGGCTCTTTCTTGTCCCATAGTTTTGAACTTGCCTAAAACTGTGACAGACTGCTTTACGCCTTAAAGCTGTTTCAGCTTTTAAAATTGTGAAGAAGTATGACATTATCTGAAAATCAAATGCCTGTTTTTAAAATGTTATATAGTTATTTTAATAATTAGGAACTCACAATTATGTTGTTATGACAACATGTAATGTTTTCATATTATTATTGTTATTATTTATATATTATCATTATTACCAAAAGTCTTCATAATAGGCTTTTATGAAAAAATAAAAATACCATAATCTTTCACCGTAGAAATATGTTGAATTTTTGCTATTCCATTCAAAATCTTGATGGGTAAAATTCTACTAAACCTACTAAATTTAGATCCTTGTTATAACTTATTCAGTATTATATACTATCCCATGTGATAGGTCATGGTTTACAATTTTATTGTAAGTTCAGCAATGCAAAAGAAGTCCTAATTGGTGTATTTAAATTTTACATGACACATTTCATCTTGGCTATTAAATAAGTAATTAATCCATAACATCTCTGCATTACTGCGCAAGCATTTCATCTAAGTTAATTATATAAATGAAGAAAGTAAACATTATGCTACAGAAATATCAACATTGCAGATGATCTAGTGGCTCACAGTGGTTTCATTAAGCTTCCAATTAATCTGGGAAGAGATGCTTGCCGCTGTGTGTAATTGTGAAATCAGCAGCACCATGAACAGGAGTAATTGAAGTCACCGTGATTCTCTTAATATGGGTGCATGGCGTGTGTTTTAAAACAAGACCAACAAACAAAAATGATAAAGATTTCCTGTAATGGACACAGTTTTATATATTCTAGAAAACCATGGACAATGTAAAAAGGCACAAGAAACTCAATTAAAATAAGATATAATTACACTGTTTTAATGATACTTTTGTTAATGTAGGAAACTCAAAAAACTAAAAATAAAGCCAGTTTGAAAAGATACTGAGAAGGCACTTCTTTGATCTTAAACCCATGTTAATCAGTTACATACTTTACTTTATAGAGATAACTGCTTCCCTGGTTCATCAGTAGCATAGATAAATTAGATGCTAATTCTCTATCTGCAGGACACTCAAATATACTCTGTTGAGAAATCTTTTCTTGGCCTAGTTAGCTATGCAGCACACACTTGTCAGTATATTAATCTCCATTCTCTCTTATTTCCAATCTAAATATTACAGATAACTGATTAGTTTACTGAAAATCATAGGGACAACTTCACAATATTCAATATGTTTAAGGAGCTCCCGCCATTGGCTTTACAACTGAGTCTTCAAAGAAACCAGAAACTTCCACTTCAGAACGGTAACAACAATTTTAGTTCTGCCTTACTTACTACCTCATTTCATCTAATCTACATCAATCCACACCACATACCCCAGTAAGATCCCAGAAGTTCCCTATAAATACTATGTTAAAAACACTATTTAGGCTTATAAAATGTGTAGCTGATGTAATCTGCTACTTAACTATTTTTGGCAATATGTCATTTTTATATTGTTATTTTTAAATATGGCCTTGATGCCTTTGTCTTTAGCACCCAGGTTGTGTGTAAGTATTTGCCTTTGTTCTTTCCTCTGTTTGGACCGTTTTGGCTTATGTACCACTGTACATGTGTGACAGTGATGAGTAATACCCCAGAGGGCGGCCTGTCTAATTTCTTCTTTGGGAGTGAATGAAGTATGTCTCAGCTGCCCATGCATTCTCATAATCTGTGCAACCTCCCAACCTCTCCTCCTTGTCCTTCGCTCCTAGTGTTGGGGACTGCACTTTACATACTCCTGGATCAGTCTATCTTGAGTCATAGGAAGAGTTTAAAACACAGCTTAGTTTGGTTTTTAGAAGATGGGACACAAAGCTGTAAGATAGTCCAAATCTACTTTTAGAATATAGCACATTAAAAATGCCAGGAACAATCTAGAACCAGAATGCTTTGAATGAGAAAAAGAATACTTTAATGCTTATGAGCTTTCAAATTAAGTTATTTATGGTATCATTTATTCTCTAGCCAAATGCGTGTATTTGTCAATAGCAATATATTTACATTGTTCTATTTTTTTTCTTTTATTCCTAAAACCTAAGCTATACCTGATTTCAGCACTCTGTGTGTATGCAAACATGTCTCTGTATATTTCTTCGTCTTTGTTACTTCTTGTTTATATATAAGCCTTGCAAGTGTGTCTTAGATTGTGAATCACCTCTCTCAGCTGTATTAGAGCTGCATTTAAGGTAGGTTACATCATATCAGTTGTGTGGACTTAACTACAAAGAGTAAACCTATAAAATGCAAACATTTGAAATAATCCGTACAAAAGACTCATTTCCTTGACAACATAATTTCTGGTGGGCAAATATTAGGGATTGGCATGATGAATAAAAGATAAACTCTAAATGAATCTATTTTAAATTAGAGGTAGAATAATTATATAAATTAATTATTCCTATGCCCACTGTAATACAAATGCCTATGGTAGAATTTCAGAGGTTACAAATAGCATTGTATATTCAAAGATTGAAATATAAATCATTAATCTATGAGTAGATAAGTTAAGAAAATAGTATCTATGCATCACAAGGTTTACAATTCAAAGCAATGATAGATATTGATTAACATTCAGATTTTTAGACTCACCAAGATAGGAAAGATGTTTTCTGCAAGGTTGCCAAATACAATTAGCCAAAGTACTATGAATGTGACATTTATATAATTCCTGATTGTTTTGTGGTTCTTCTTGATGCATATGTAAATGTGCATGCCAAAAAAGAACTGTAATGGATTTACTTTTAACATGTCTCGGAATATTGATTGCTCATGTTTTGTTAAATGGATGTATAATTAAACTACTTTCAAAATAATGGAAAAAAAAATCCTTAGTAGAAACTAAAGGGTTATCAAAGCATCATGCCCTACTGAAGAATTCTTCATTTTTGTCATTCTCTAAAATTAAGAAAGTTGACAAAAATCATACGGCTAAAGTACATGAGAACCAAGGATTATTGTTTTATATTATATTCCTACAGAGACAATGTTCTCATCTATTTTCTTTGATACAGTTTTTAAGTAAATAACTCAAATGCCCCATTTAATGTGAAAATTTTTATATTAATATTAACATATATTGAATCTTCATTTTGAATTTAAAGAATTCTTACAAAAATTTAAACTACTCCTCACTTAAATCCAAATTGCTACTGAACCAAACTTTATTTACTTTGGATATATTTGAGTACCATCAATATGACCTAAAGGCTCTGGTTTTCCTTTTCAACAGACTTACCATCACATATCAGTTACTGTCAATATTTGCCAGCACTACACACAATTTACAGCTTCTTCTGCAGCTATGGCGTTAAAATTATTCATTAAGTAGTACACAGTGCTTTGTCTTAGGTTCATGGCAATTTATGCCAAGCTTCTGGTTCTCAGTTACTTCTCATTCAGATGGGTGCTGTGGATGATCAAGAGAGCTATGAGAGGTATCATGCCAACCACTAGCAAAACAATTTTGTACAAGAAACTCATTCTCTACGCCTAATTTTTTTCCTCCACATAATCTGATAATAACATTTAATTCACTGAAAAGGTATTAGAAAATATGCAATGAAATACTTGGATTGGGCTGGAGAGATGGCTCAGAGGTTAAGAGCACTGGCTGCGCTTCCAAAGGTCCTGAGTTCAATTCCCAGCAACCACATGATGGCTCACAACTATCTATAATGAGATCTGGTGCCCTCTTCAGATATACAGGCAGGCAAAACACTTTGTATATATGATAAATAAATAAATTTAAAAAAAAAAAGAAATACCCGGATCTCCCCCTGGCAATGGGAAAAGATTTACCTTGTTGGTGGTGTTATGCTTTTATTACACAGGACAGAGGAGAAGTCAGTCTTTCATTCATCCTAGCTTGATGCCTGGCTTGGTGGCCAGAGTTGTTTTATAGGTGGGATTTGTAAAAATCAAATCAAATCTAATCCACGAAGCACAGCACGGGAAGAGAAAGACAGACACAGACCTATAGATTGCCGTGCAACCTGCAGCTCTGTTCTGCAGCACAATGGCAATGGAAGATGTTGCCCAGGACTCACGAGCTGTGCACATGGCCAATCTGTGGCAGGAACCACCACAGTGTGCAAGTCTTTGGTGGGCAAATGGGAGAGTAAAAGGAGTGGAGCAGCTTGTGCACCATGAGAGAGATGGACCTGAAGACTTGAGGATGGAGAGGAGTACCCTATTGTCAGTGGCCATTTCCGCCACCTGGGGCCATGGTGTGGTCTAAGCCTGAGTTAGTGCCGAGGGCCATCTCTGGGTTCTTGGCTATGCAAGGGCAGGAGTCAGTGTCAATGTCTTTGGCCAAAGATCTCAAACCAGATAAATAACTCATTCCCATGAACATTTGAAAGTGAAGATGTGACTACAGGTTCTTCCATGAGGTTTTTCTATGCTTCTGTGCTTTTTGTTGTTGGTGGGTTTTGTGTGTGTGTGTGTGTGTGTGTGTAATTTGGGGGTAAGGTTGTAAGAGCGAAGGGTGGATATTAGTGGATAAGAAAAGAGAAGAACTGGGGTCCATGAGGTGAAACTCACAAAAAATAGAGTCAAAAAATAACAGGATCTGAGAAACAATGTATCTTAAAATGTGTGTAGTAATCAATGCATGTATTAATATTTTTTCTTTTATGGTAATTATCCTAGAATCACCAACTTTAAATGTTCTAAACACGATGAGCTCCCCTCCTTCTTCTGATGATTTGGTGGACACATTTGGATATTTTCTATGTCTGTCAAATTTACTTGAAATATTGCCACCCAACTAATGGTTGCTGTGATACATAGTCACCACCAATGAAGCGTTGCACAACAACCCCAAGTAATGTGTTTATTTATATATTTTTCACTGCTTTTGAAAGTCGTGTTTTCTCATTTTACTTATCTTTTTTTTTTCCTTAAGCAATTACAAAATTTCAGTTCTTCAATTAAAATCTTTATTTAATCTTTATTTGATTTGCATATAGTTCTAGGAACCTTTTCTAATTCCTTCTCCTAATTTTTCATAATCAGAATGTTGAACATAATGTGCTGAAGAGCTTCTCCTTTTCCAATGTGATCTTGACACGTTTTTCAAACATTAAGCTAGTATCAATGTCTGAATTTCTCAACTCTATGGCTGGCATATGTGTCTGTCCTGTCAGTATCTAGGTTTACTCATTTATCTTAACTGACTTAAAATTTTAAATGACATATTTACTCAACCTAATGACTTATTTGTTCCTAACAGAAAGGGCTATTTTTAATTCATTGGTACAAAGTAAGTTAATTTTGATACATTGGTATAGAATTCAAATCTAAGTTTATTCTCCACACACATTGTATATATTTCTACTCTAATATGAGATATTGAACCCATACAACTCAACTATAATATGAAGCTTACTTCCAGTGCCTTGAAAGTGCTACTGCAGGCTGTTTAGGATAATCAAGTAATACAAACTAATTGTTGGTTGATCAAATCATGGTCATGTCAACTACCAGCCTATTTTATACACCCTAAGTTTGGCAGATGGATATGATCCTATAGAAAGATAAGGTAAAATAGTTGGATAAGGTCTTCAAAGCCTCAGAGACCTACAGAATGTGGCACTTAAAGATGCTTTTAATATTTTAAAGATTCATTAACAAGACAGGTCATCAAAGAACCTCCTTGTGGAGATGGCTTCAAATGTAGCAAAACAGCCACTGGTCAAAATGTACTTGTTTCTGTCACAGACAG